>NC_066851.1:11025549-11377546 GCF_001640805.2 Lates calcarifer
AATAAAGCAAAGCAACTGAAAGATACAATACATTCGTGATGTAGTTTATTATACTGGCTGCTAGCAGTTGTCAAAGTGTTGTGACATCATGCTTGCTGTGTCTTCTTCACTCTCACACAGATATGTTCACCAGGATGTTAAAACTGAGACTTCTCAATGCTGTAGCACCTGCCTACTTCTTCACTGCTACAGCAGTCACCTTCATTTTGCACTTCTGCTTCTTCATCCCAACAATATTCCCAAACCCGGACACATCATCACTGAGGGGGTCTACGACTCTTCACACAGTTGTTTTCCTCTTCTTGATGTTCAACGCGTTGGGGAATTACACAATGACTATCAAATACCCCGCTGAAAGTGCCAACGAGACTGTGGTCCCCTGTGTGCTCGCCGCACTGCTCGGACAAAGTGGACGCTCACTACCTCCTGAACGGTCGTCACTTCTGCAAACTGTGCAAGAAGGTCATCCTCAAGAGGGATCACCACTGCTTTTTCACCGGGAACTGCATCGGCAACAAAAACATGCGCTACTTCATCATGTTCTGCATCTACACGTCATGCACGTGTTTGTACTCTCTGGTTCTCGGTGTGGCCTTTCTAACAGTGGAGTATTCCATCTCCTTTGAGAACCCGCTGACCTTTCTGACCCTTCTCCCCCTCTCCACTGGTTACTTCTTCATGGGTGAGTTGCTGTATACTTCCAGTTCAAGTTGATCATTTAAGACGTTTGACTTGCTGAGGTATCAACATCTTCCTTCTTCCATTTCTCCTCACAGGAACAATCTCAGGCTTGCAGCTGTTCGTGGTGCTGATGCTGTATGTGTGGCTGGGTATTGGCCTGGTCTGCGCAGGCTTCTGCTGCCAGCAGGTCCTGCTGGTGGCCCGGGGACAGACCTGGTGTCAGATGCAGAGAGGGCAGCTCGTGGAGAATCGCAGCCCCTGGACGACCAACCTAAAAGATGTTTTTGGTACTCGCTGGATCCTCGGTCTCATCCTGCCTGTTCAGACAGTGGAGACAGGCACTGATGATACAGACGCACACAAACAGGACTGAGCGATAATGATGTGTCACATCGATAGCTCCCAATAGGTCACACAAGCCGTACAAGTTGTAGAAAACGCTTTCTTGGGATCCGTGTGGTGATTGATTTTAAATACTAAATGGCTGCTTTATGACTTTTAAAGTAGTCCATGAAATAGTTAGCTGTTAGCATACATTCCTTTAAGGACAGGAGCCATATAAGCAATGTGAAACTTCTGAATAAGTGCATAGTGTAAGTGTATCCTTTAAGTAGCTTTTTACAAGGCAATATTAAGACAAATAAATTGTTTTTGACACACAACAGTTTTACATGCACTGCTACATGCTTACATGAAAATATAAAGATGGCTTTGCATAAGTGCATGCATTCACAGCTTTGCAAATTTATATTATGCTAACGATCTGAACGCCGCACGGCAGTGCTCTGAGATTATCAGTCAAAGCGCGTTGCTCTTCCTATGCTACAATGTGCCATTCAGGAAAACTTCTGATACGACAATAATTCACTTTGATGTTAAGGGCTAGCAGACAGAGAAAACTAGTGTCTATAGCATAAACTGCCGGGCTTGACAACCACTGCTTTGACAATTAAACTGTTACATGTTGTTGAGCCTGATGTTTTCTACTCAAAAGAAGGTGACTCAGACAGTTTAGTGAAGATACAGCTATGTGCTCCTTTATAAGACTAGGAAGGGGGAAATGTGAAGATGATTACTATATTATTATCCAGGGTATTATTCACAATGTGCCATAAAGTCATCTCTTGCGTGCTTATAGAAGACCCCAAAGATGAGGTATTCACTGAACTGCTAATGATAGGGCCCTCTGTACAACAATAGTAAGGACTTTTTACTGTTATGCTGCGGCTACAGCTACTGACATATTCAACATTGTGTCAAAGATGTTTTGGATTTCAATAAGTATACTTTTTAGAGCTATTTTGTCTATTCCTGTTATACCAATAAAAGTATTCAAATCACAGCAAGCTGCCATTCTTTGTTTTTCAGAACTACACATTCTGAGCTGTGAGAAAAGTGCAATAAATGACTGAGAGGAAAATGGTCTTCAGACAAAGTTTTATGACAGTTTGTTAATGGTCAAAGTGACTTTTGCTAAAGAAAAAGATATAGAAAGCACATTTCACAATAACAGGAAATCTCTGAAAAGTCATTTAAAATCATTTTTGTAACCTTCCCCCAACCTGATTTGATTATTTCTTGGTTGTACAACTACTTGTGATTAGAAAATATTGCAACAGCAGTGTTTTGTTGCTAAAATAAATAACACAACAGCTAAACCGGACTTAAAACTTAAAACCAAACTAATTAATTTGTCTTTATGATTATCTTTATCTTTGCAACTCTGAATGTATTATCTCACCAGAGCTATGGTTTGTTTTAAGTTTTCAAAGAAAAATGTTAACCCTTTGGAGTCCTTCAGGTACATTCAACTTTCTTCCACATGATGCTAAGAAAGAAGCACAGAGATCTAAGCTGCTCAAGCATTGATATGAAGTACAAACATAAACGTATTGGAAAGGCACAGGCTTCCAGTTAAACATTTATATTCACATTATCTCATCCAGACAGAATGCTCATTTAGAGAAACATGTCATAACATTTGTCTAAAAATGTTGTCAGTAATCTTGTAACTAAAGTGCAAGAGTCTGTAAGAGGAAACTAACTGAAAATATTTAGCTGTCATTTCTCTGTCTTAAAGTTTCAGCTAATACTACATCATATTAAGCCTAAGACTACAGGAGGAATAAGCATGGCAGCAACATATGCAAAGTCAAGACAATTACATGGCTACAGCATTTCACTTGCTACAATTGACGTTTTCGCAAATTCAAATACATCTTAAAGGCGTGTTTTGAAAAAATTAGCTTGCTTTACTTTAGCAAACTGGTAAACTCGTCTTTAATGTGCTTGGTTTCTTTATATTATTCACACAGCTTTAGTATTGGTCAAAAACAATATTAAAAATAAATAATCCTGACACCAACCAGTAAAATTATACTTAAATAAAAATGTTATGGTTTAGCAAGCCCTCTGACCTCTGTGAGCAATCCAGCTGTTATACACACTCCCTGACAAAGGACAACTCCTCTTTCTGTTTCATTTACTATACAATGTAAAAACAAAGTAAAAAGTGAAAAAAACTCAATGATTCAAGATGCATCTCAGGAAAGAGAAAATTGAAAAGCAGGCCATATGTATCCATACCGGGTTTTCTATTTGATCTAAAAAGTAAAAATTTTGCTTTTACTTTCTCTACAGATATAACATTCAAGGCATGTACAAGGAATTACCCCCATGTGTCCTCACATGTGCTGTAAGGCATGCGTTTAAGCAATTAGGAGTTGGACATATAGAAGGCCATAGCCCTATTTGCAAGTGATACTTGCTATTCTGAACAAGCAGAGGCAAGAAAATGTATTATAGGCAAGGGTTTGAAATGAAAGCATGCTTCCTAACTCCCACTTGGTTATAGTAGATGTGATGCAGCTTCATGTTTGGAGCTTAGACCAGCAGTTCTGAATGATTTTGTCTCCATTATCCGCTAGATGATTTGTTCTGACAACCTCCTGACAAAAGCATGAAAGCTTTCCGGTTTAGTTGAGTTACTGTTTGTGTGGTTATAATGCTAGATGCTGTGTTGACTATTTCACTAAAAGAAAGCTTTTTTGTAAAGATTTGAGATATATTTTTTCACATTCAGTAAATCATCTCCTGTCCTTCTGATTGAGAACTGCTGGTCAAGTGCACAAACACATTATGCCAGGACTCTCTGAGCTTTACCCCCCCACTGCTCCTTGTCCATGTCCTGCAGGGAGAGCTGGAGTTTAGTCCAGAGCTGTGGATCTCTGCTGCTCAGAGCCTCCAGCAGCAGAGCCGTTTGCTCCTGAAGCTGCTGCAGCTGGCCCTGGGTGCGCTTATTCTCCTTGATCAGCTGCTTTGTGCGCATGGTGATCCCCAGCAAGCCAGACTTGTTGAGAATATTGTAGGTATTGCTGAAACGTTTAAGTTTGTTGCTGTCCACTGAGAGGGTGTCCTGGTATTTGTCAGCACTGGTCCTGTCACTGTCCACTTCTGTCCTGAGTCCATCTGTGCAGGAGGGCAGGGAGATGATTCCTGCTAGTGGAGCAAGCTCTCTGGTTCTGAGCTGTTCCGTGACTCTTGGCTGCCTCTGCCTGGTTGTTTTCTGCTTCATTGTTGGAGATGGGTTTGACTGTTGGAGTATGCAGAGCTGGCTGTGGGCTGGAGGCACTGGCGAGCCTGTGGCTGTGGTGGTGCCTCCTCTGCCGCTGGTCATATCCAGATGTTGAATGTGCCCTCACCCTAGAGGATCCCACCCTCTTAGTGGGCACGTCTGCAGGGTGAGGGGCGATTCTGGGGTATGACTTGAGGATGGGCATGTAGCTTTTTGATTGTCGGGTGTTTTCAGAGGAAGTCTTTGGAGAAGTACTGCTGCTGCTGCCATTTGATACCATTGGTTGGAGAAGAACCACCTGTGACTGAGGCATCACTTCCAAGGGTGAAGGAAAGCCCCACTGTTTTTCTGCTGGAGCCATTGGAGATGGCTAGAGATGAAAAATACCTTTAATATCATGTTACTAATTACTCACAAAGATCATAAACAAATTGAAAAGACACTTACAACAAAGTGCATTGTATGTACCACACATTTAAACATCAACAATCAAACTACAATGAACATGAAGACTCTACATATGCACTCTCTTAGCGTGAGGTAACTTAACCTTGAATTGACAATAAACAGGAGAACAGACAAAAGAAAAATATATGTAGGTATGTATATATAGAGATGCTGGCTGGTAATGAAAACAAGTCTCTTATAAATAAGAAAAAGCTCTACACAAGCCCTTTAAGTTACCAGAACAGTCAAACATGGTGAGAAAGTGATTTGAGAAAAAAAGACTGAAAATTTAGGGTTACTTGTTAATTCAAAAGCAAGTATGAAACACCTATTAGGTGTGTTTTCATCCACCTAAATCCGTGCAGATTTTTAACCACATAAACCACAACCACCAAAAAATTGAAATATCTTGAAAATGTTTTTAGGCTGAGGTGGAAAAGATAATGTATCAATAAAGCCTAAGCCTACATGATTCATGTAAGTCATTGTTAAATGTTCACTGAAGCTTTTGCTCCACTGTAGAGACTGAAAATATCAGTAGACAAAAATATCAGATTTGTGTGGAGCAATAAAGAAACTGTTACTTTCTTTAGTAATACATGAAACAAACATAAATGCCACATTTCCATCATGGTTTTAAATGCATCCAACTGGAGAAATAGCACCACCAGCTATTTATCTTGTTGAACCAAACGCTTAGGATTCGCCCAACAGCAGTGAATGGAAACGTGCAACACAAGATTTGGGTAAGATTTGTGTTACATCTGGATAGAAACCCACTGTGGAAGATCTAATGTTAAAAAGTCTGTAAAAACTGCCAAGAGTGATGAAATAAACAGTGCTAGGCAGAGGCAAACATAGGTATACTGCTGTATTTTACCTGATTTAGGACAAAATTGTTCATGATGATCATTGGAGACAGTCCAGCGAATGAGCCTCCCATGACAGCCATCTGCGGACCAGCTGGGTCATGGCTGACCACAGACCCAGTCCTTCCTGTATCTTCAGAGTCAGTCTGATCGACTGTACTGAGGTACTCAGAGCTGGCATCTGAGGAAGGGATGACAAGCATATGGGTCTCATCATGTTTAAAAGCAACAGATTTGGCTTTCTATTGTGTACAGTAATTGAGACAGAACATTAATACTATTAAAAAAGTGGCAGATGTAGATAAGCACCTCTAGATCATCTTGAAAAGAATACCATCAACCTAATCAGGAGGATTAAACCAAATCCAGGTCAGCCTTCATAGTAGAAATAAAGGTCATCAGAAAAACTCACCCAACAGAGGACAGCCTACATAGAAAATGTGACCTAGATCCCCAGATTTGATTAGAATTGCCCTTGTTTATGTCTCAAGTTTTTCTAATCAGGGAAATGCTAATTATATACTCTCAAACCACTTCACAACATGTGCCACACTGACAATTCCACCACGCGAGCATCTACAAATATAGAGGAATAAAACATCTATAGGGAAACAGGAAACTTAAATCATTATCTCTATGAAGCAATGTAAATGAATCAAACCTGAGAAGCCTGAGTCTCTCTCCAGGTCAGGCTTGGATGTTCCCAGGTGTGTTGCCCTGGTGAACGCTGGCGTCCTGTGTCTGTCGGGTCTAATAAAACTGCTCATACTTCTCTCTTCTGGAAAAAAAGAGTGATGAATTAAAAGTTAACCAACAAGATAAAAAAAAACAGTTTGGCAAGAGCAAAGCCTAGCACAGCTCTGATGGAGCACAGTTTGCTTTTGCCTTGAGTTTAAGGTTTGTAATGGCAAAGACTATAGGTTTGTTAGCACCCAGTGCAGACTCCTGTGTGACTGTGACCAAAACTTGTGACTATAACGTTGCAAGTCTGTTATTTAATTAGTTTTTATCTTCTCTAGCCGTTTTGGTGTCTTGATGTCAGGGAATAGTTTGCCTCAAATGGCCATAGAGGACATTTCACTGATTGAATTACCATTTAATCTATTCTTACATAAATTATATACAAGTAATTCAGTACTGATGGGTCAGGCCATCTCCGTGATCAGTCTCCCTTACCAAGTGACAGTAAAACAGACAGCAGTTTCTGATTTTTTTCCCCCCCCAAAATACCCTGTCTAATTGATACCACTGCTTTAGACTGTTTGAGTGTTAACTGAACTGAACAGTACATTTTGAGTCTGTACTTTGAGCTGGTATTGTATTAAATAACATTATATAAACAGGGGAGTTTATTTTATCCATTTCGTTTAGGAGGTTTATGCAGGCTAACAGACAGGGTGGCATAATGTTTTGAACAGGACGTAGAACAAATAAAAAAAAAAACAACAACTTAATATTAGATTACAGTAGCCTATTATTCCAACTGTGACCATTTATTGCAATGAGCTTGGCGTTTAAAGGCCTCCCACTCCCACACAAGCACCCAGACTCATTACAGAGCTAATTTAAAGGATGCTTTACACCGTTTTCACCATTGTATGTATGTAAAGTATGATAGGCTCTATGATAACGAAAAACTTTAAGGTAAACAATTAATATCATTCGCTGGGAATCTGAACTCCCGAGTGCTTATATCATCTTACACCACGTAGCGGTTGTTGCTTACACTCGCAACTTTGTCAACACTAACATTAGCTGTCAAAAGCTTGCTAGAAATTGATATACACTGGTTAAGTTTAACTTGGTACGAGAACTAAACTGTGGCAAGGAACAAAATATCAGTGCGTGAAATGCGACATTGTGCAACATTACCGTTAGCTGTAGTGTGTATCTGCAATAGTCTGTTTCCCTGTTTACAGCCCTGCCCCTGCGCTGTTAGCCCAGTTAGCTAGGTTAACGCTAGCTACCCTAGCTTTCGCTTGGCAAGCAGCTCATCGCTATGCTATTCGACAAAAAAATGTTTAATTTTGCCAGCCTTACCAATACGTCGTTTTCTTGAAAACATATATCCGTTTATATTGGCATCCAAAGTAATAGTTTTCCAGTCGTCAACACGTCTGTTGTCTAGCTAGCGTTAGCGACGCCTTAATAACGCTGCAGCCAGGAACTAAATCCCTCAACGATGTCTTACAGGCAACGGCAGTTTCCCCATGACATTTTCGCTTTGGCAAATAAAACCGGATAAGCTGGCACATAAGTGTTTCTTTTCTTTTTTAATTAATGCAGGGCTTTAAATTCTTTATCTGCAACAAAGTAAACAATTATGCAATGTGTTCCTTTGATTTTGGAAACATACTAACATTTACTAAATCACTTTATCCTCTCTTGTGCCTCTTTTGCGTGTGTGTAGAGGTAATATTACCCTCGGTAGAACTTTTAAATCCGTGGTTTTCTGTCTCTTTGTTCCAGTGGAGAAGTAAACTGAGTCAAGGTTCTTTGTGGGACCCGTAAGACAAACTGAGTCCTCAAATGCCTTGACCAAACATGACTGGACACGGGGGTTGCCATGGAAACGGATCAGCTCAGATGTATTTTCTTCCAGGATGATGAGGCAACAGCAGCATTAGTTTTATGCGATGTGTGCAGCCCCTACAGGCTTATGCGGCTCTTCAAGCTCCAGATAATAATAAAATAATATTAATAATAATAAAAATAATAATAATACATAAAACAAAAATCGATATGTTGTTGAAAAATGATTTTTAAAAAATGATAAGTGATAATCACAGCCATCCCTTTAAAGGTGGGGTTAATTACTCATTTGTACGGGTTAGTCTGTGTCTATAAAGATAAACCACACAAGAGAAGCTGACAATTAACAATTTAATTACAAAATAAATATTTAAATGAAATAAAATACTAACACAGTTGAAATGTTACTTTTTACATTTTCATAGAGATTTTCTTTGTGTAGTACATGAAAAAAAAATACAAAAGGACATTGTTTTACATAACTACTTCAATTGATCCCTTCCTTACTGCAGTGTTTCCAAAAACAGACAACGGAAGACACCTGTGGTGTAGGCTTATGTGAGTCTTGTGTCACCTGGGTCCACGCAAACTGAAATGCTTTTTATATAGACTATCTGTGGAAACCTTGCAACCAACAATTAAAAACAAACAAACAGAAAAAACAATAATTGTAATCCATACTCCTTAATATGCTTCAATAATCAAATGAGGACTGCTTGAGTGTACTGATTACTGTAATATTGATCTGCCCTTTCCTACTGGGCTTTGCCACATCTGCCCTGCAGCCTGTTATACACTTTCTGATGTGTTGTGAAAGAAAATGATTCCATGTGGCTGAAGCTACAATTACTATGCCCCCAAAACACGAGCAATAAAGAGAGATTTCAAAGAACAATTTAGATATTTGACAATTTTATATACAATCTTCTGCAGACGTCTTCATTTGATAAACTTCTCTGATAAATATTCTTCTTATTATTCAGGAGTGAACTGGCTGTAAAATACTTCCAACTCACATCTGGTCTCACAGCACAATGGAGGGAGAGTAGGATTGTTACTTTTATAACTGATTGATAAGTGTTAATAAGCTGATGAGGTGATTTATTTTTACTGACAGCACTATCCTTTGTCAAATCCTGTTAGGATATTTAATCTAAAAAATATTTTCATGTGGTTCAGTTTCCATAAACACTAGAGGGAGACATTTCATTATTGCGTGTCCAGAGCAGCTCCACACTCAGTTCAACATATGCTGCTATGACGAGGTGTCTTGGATAATGAACAATGACAAACTTTTTACAGGTTGCTGGTCCAAATATATTCAGCTGCATCAATAAATATAGATTTTTAAACATAACCACCTTTAAATACCAGAAAAATTGACAAATTACCATAACTGATACAGTAATAACTAGTGTAAAAGAAAAAGGCATCAGTCTGTTTGATTCTACATTGCACTGGCTCCCAGGGATATCCATTGAGTCAGGTGTGTAACAGCAGTGTTTCCACCCATTAAAAACACACTCCCTGTTGAACCTTGTCACTACAAACGCTCTGCCCATCAGCAGGAGGAGCACGTCAGCAAAACAACCCAGCTTTTTGAGTCTCTGGCTGCAGACACAGTATTAATAGATGAGCGGAGGAGACTCTTGATGCCGTCATTGGGCTGGAAATAAATAATGAGCCACACTGCAACAGGGAGTTGGGTCATCACAGCAGTTACCTGCGAGGGTTCTGGCACCTAAAGGACACAAGAAAGAATAATTCATTTTTAAATGCTGTTAATTGATAGTTGGAGGGTATGTGAATTCTCTCTCCTAAGACTGCGCCATCACCTTTCACACTCTTTTGTTTTTTGTCTGTCCTTTCTTTTCCTTCCTCTTCCTCTTTGCCTTCTCCTAAAATAAGAACAAAACCACCAGTAAGCTTCCACTGGGAAATTATTCTTTTAAAGAATCTCAAAAATGATGTTAGAACAGTATATTCATGTTCTTACCTTTCAATCTTCGCAACAGGTTTCCTGATTCTGAGAAACAAATGTTTCAATAAATTAGACAGAATATACAGATGCAATACTATAGACAGTCAGTGTGTAAGTATTTGCCAACCCTATCTCAGAGAAATGACATTTATGTACTCCTAATCTGTTTTACCAAATACACTGAGGTACACATAATTGCTTGTTTATGTTCAATAGTGATGCTTTTCCTTTTTTTGTAGCAGACACAAGTCATACAGAGGAGGGCAGGGTGGATATGGCTATGTGTGGTTAGATTCAGCCAACAAAAGCACTTTTTGTAATGTTAGGAAAAAGATTGCTGTTTCAGTTAAATGCTAATTAAGTAAATATGTCCATCTCATACTTAAGGTCACTACTATTTTTTAAGTATCTGACCAGGGCCACAATCTGTCGTTAGCCTCTCTAACCAAAAGGCTTTTGTTGCCCAAACCTAACCATAAAAACATTATCTATTAGTTTCTATGAGCAGATATTCTGGGAATAAAAGTGAATATGTTTTCAGTGAAGTTTTGGCAGATACCATATGCAACTTGGAAGTTCTACTTATGAGAAATGTTTCCCAAGTATGTTGATAAATAATGTGACTAAGTGGCATCACTTTGCTGTTTTGAATTAGTAGTATACAAATGTAATTTCTATGGTGGGTATTTGCATACTTATGAATGTTTCATGTCACAAATTTTGACTTGTTTTCTTACCTACATTCACATGTCTGATGCTCCACAAACGTCATCTCAACATATTCCTGACCCGGCTCTGACGGCCTGATTTTCAACAGCTGAGGGATAAAATGAGGTAAGATTATCAATAGAAACAAGTACGTATAGTAAGGGATCACACAAATTTAAAACCATTTTCACACCTGCATGGTGACGTTTGTGGTGTGGGTGGGATGACACTCCAGGTTCTCGTCCCCACAGCAACCTGCGCACCTCACGAGTGGCACGCAGGAGGGGCTGTAGATGTACTCCACCTCTGTCGGGTACTCCTGCACCACCTCCACCAGTTTCTCAATAGTTCGGCAGAAGCTGCGACCCCACACCTCTTGAAACATTAATACTGTGGATGAGAACAGGAGGTTGAGGTATGGGCCATTGTGGAATTATAAACCAGTCAGCTTGTGTTTCTTAGAAGGAATTTTCTTTTCAGAAGACAGCATAGGTTGTGAGCAGAATATGGTCAGACAAATGCATTATCTGTAAAAGAGCAAAATTATTATCTGACCACCTATCTGTCTTTATATGTTACTATCACAATGTAGAGCGTAGTCGACAACTTATTTGAAATTGTGTATATGAAGGAGTTTATGTAGCTTGATCTACAACTACTACTTGAAACTACCCTATTGATGATACTGTTGTATACAAACAGTATCAGTAACTACTTAATAATAATAATAATAATTGTTAATAATCTAACAAAGGCATGCCCTTACCATGTACACAGAAACCTAAAACCAGTTGCAATATGCCAGTGTGTATCCTGTTTTCATTTTGAAGTAAAAATGTTTGTATAAAGTACAGTATGCTTTCCTGTGGGAGTATATGTGTGAAACTGCCCCAGTTGCACAGTCTGTGTGGGAGGAACAGGGATGACTATGGCCGAACAAACAGAGAAGGAAGAGAAAACAAACACTGGAAACATGGCCATGACCAGAGCCCTGCTGGAGCTGGAGCTGTGCTACCCCGCAGGCACCTCTGGGACTGCAGTGACCCCTGGGGTCACCGAATGGAGCCTGACACCACAACAGCTGTTTATAAAAGCAGACAGGCTGGGAGGAGACGGCTGGGGGAAGCATCCACGGTAGGGAGATGGGGCCATGAACCTTAATGTTGTACAGCGCAAAGGGCCAGTTCACTGGCCAGTTACTGCTCCTTGAACAGACTGTATGTCTGCTTCAGGTCCTCCTAATCCTCTCTGACCTGCATCATTTCTGCAAGTCTTTACATTCAATTCCTCCCTTGGCAGCATTAATTTATAGTGAAAGAAAATATGAGGGGAGAAGGTAAGCAGTTGAGCAATCCCTGCTAGTCCAGTCATGCCCTGTTATTCTCTAAATTCAGATCAAATTCATTGACAAACTGCACATGTAAGATTCAAGAGTTTACTTGGTCATTTAGATTTATCAATAGTGCATGACAAACACAGCATGGATGAATAAATCTGTGTTTAAAGGTACTTGGTCAGGACTGACATCCATCACTGTCTAGTTTCTAGCACAGACACTGTATAAACAGTTTTTCAAACTAACCCTTTTAACTGTTATAAACACTTACAAAAGATTTCAGAAATAAAACAAGCTGAATTTCCTACCTTCAGTTGTACTGTTGATATTTGCCAAAGGTAGACTCTGCAAAACACAGAGAAAAGAAGTGAGTTTAAATTATTGATTAGTCATCCAGGTTTACTGTAACTACATATTATAGTGTAAAACCTATCTATCTATTTAGTTGAGCATCCATATTACATGGTGGAGACTAAAACAGAGATTATAGCAGACATATACAAATTGACATAGAAGAAAGGGATATGTTCACGTTATACCTCCTTTTTCCTAAACCCATGCCTTTCAAACATGAACATGAAATACAAGCAAAAATATTGTGTATAAAAAGACAGCATCAGCCTGCAGTTAAACACCAATATCAGACACTCAAGTGTCTTTGTCCTCTAGTGGTGACAGCTGGAACTACAGTAAAATAAAGTAGACGATCATACACTTATTTTTTACTGTGCAGTGGAAAAGTCTCTCTGACAAGCAGCAGACTGAGTCTCTCAGATATATCACGTTTATGTGCCCAACTGTTTAGGTTCAAAACCTGTTTCCTGTGGTGTAAGATTCAGCTCTCTATTTATTTTCCCATTGATGGTTTCCTCCTCCGTCTTGATTTTTTCCCATCATCCCATGATAAACAAGAGTGCATTTCTCATTCGCCTGGGAAAACACAAAACCTCTAGTTGACTCCATCTCAGGAAGGGAAATCTACATTTGATAAAACACCCTCCGGCAGAAGCGGCAGATAACCTCTTTTCACAATCTCTCTTTATCACTGGTGTTGATTTCAGTGTTTCTGTGACACACACACACCTGAAGACATTTATGCTGTAACACTGTCTGTGAACACACCGATGGTGAGATTAACTGAAAGTGTTGAGCCAAAAACTTGTTATATAATATAAAAACAGGCAGACAAGGACTTTCCCAGATGATGGAAGTTCAGACTGTTACTTTTTACACCATCTGTCTGTTGCTAAATTGCATCCACTTCCTGTTATGAACAAGAATTAGTTTGAGGGTAAGGACAGCATCTGTCAGCACAGTGCTATACTCAGCAGTTTTTTTTGTTTTGTTTTTTGTTTTTTTAAAGAGGAATGTCCTGCTTTGATGATGATGATACATTCACACTTGCACAAACATTTCAGAGGTTCCTGTAAAACTGTGACTGAGATAAATGATCAATCAGTGTTCTGTGCAGCAGAACATAGTGTATGACAGACTTCATATCAATAGATACACAAGAGTTTACTATCAACCACTTATGTTCAGTACTTCCTGTGTTAGAGGAACTGTTGAGGCATCTCCCTTTTTTTCAAAGTGGCTGGTCCTCTGGCAAAAATGTACAGCTGTTCCTCTGACAGCACAGTTCTTCACTGAACTGTGTTGGTTTTTAAAACAGCACCACGGGATAAACTCCGCTTTTGGAATATTCTTTATGCACAGCATGGGAAAGCCACAGTT
This sequence comes from Lates calcarifer, assembly GCF_001640805.2. Lineage (NCBI taxonomy): Eukaryota > Metazoa > Chordata > Actinopteri > Centropomidae > Lates > Lates calcarifer. The sequence goes on from NC_066851.1 coordinate 11,039,412, forward strand.
CAGTTCGAGTTGTTGTTAAAAGTCACTTCCACTCTCTGGGGCATTGATTATTTTTTTTCATCCTCTGCAGCGATGCCAGGCTGATAAAATAAATCCTTTTCCAGTGTTAATTGGCATATGATCTGCTCTCTCTCGTCTCTCACGTCTATTCATGAGACTGCTCCACATCACAAGGGTTTTTTGGCTCAGTTGCCGTCGAGAATGTGGCGAGGTGGAGAGGATTTTCTGACTGTGGTCATGGGTTAAGCTTTGACACGGCGAGGAAGCATCTTTGGCACCTCCTGTGGTTGAGAACAGAGGAGTGAGCTGGCCACTTAGAAGCTGCCAGATTATAACAGGCTGCATGAAGATCCTCACGTAGTCATTTCTTCCTCCTTTGCATGTACAATATTACCTGCGTGATTAATAGTGACTCGAAGGCAGTTCAGCTCTTACAGAGAGGGAGAGCCACATTACATCAATATGTGTATAAACTTGTCTAATAAACCCCAGAAGCAGGATCACGTTTCTAAGTAGTCCTTCCAAGGTTTCACTTTGCTCTTAAGGTTTCACTTCATCGCCTGATGACCTTTCTCAGGGAGTTATTGTCCTCTGTGAGAGTCTAACATTGCCATGTGTCATTTTCATTTATTGTTTTCATAATGTGGGTGTTAAGACCTTTGAGACTAACTATGATTAAGGGCTATGCAAATAAACTTGACTTCACTTGACCTGACTATAAATTCTTTTAGTCCTAGCTAACCTAACTCTGTGTCCTCTGCATTATTTGTATAACATCTGGGGTTTGGAAAAAAAAAATGTTTTAAAAGCTACATTCCTATAGTAACTAACAACAAATGAAAAACAGCCCTTGTTACCATTACACAGAGGGAAAACTATCTCCACTGTGCTGAGTTTTGCAGGATTAACATAAAATATCTTGTTGTAGATGGTAGATTAAACATCAAGGGCTGGGTTGGGGAGTAAAAAAGAAAAGGACCCAGAAGCAGCTGTGGAGGGAAGTAAACCCTTATTTAGTCAGAGCTAATGTATTAAAGAAAATATATGAGATATACACTCACCCAGCACTTTATTAGAATGCTATACTAATACTGAGTAGTGCTTCCCTTTGCTCTCAAAATGGCCTGAGTTGTTTGTGGCAGGGATTCCACAAGATGTTGTAAATATTCCTTTGAGATTCTGCTCCAGGTTGACATGACTGCATCACATCATTTCTGCAGATTTCTTAGCTGCACATTCATGAAGGTACTCTACAGGATTCAGATCTGGTGACTGGGGAGATACTGACTTTATTGTCATGTTTGTGAAACCAGTTTGAGACGACTTTTGGTTTGTGACACGGAGCATTATCATGCTGGAAGTAGCTATTAGGTGATTGGTAAACCATGGCTATAAAAGGATGCACGTGGTCAGGAACAAGACTAAGATAGACTGTGACATTCAAACGATAACTGATTGGTATTAAGTGGCACAAAGTGTGCCAAGAAAACATTCCCCACATTATTACACCACCACTACCAGCCTGGACTGTTGACAGAATGGGCCCATGGATTCATGATGCTGACGCCAAGTTCTGGCCCTGCCATCTGTGTGCCTCAGCAGAAATCAAACTTCATCAGGTCAGGCTACATTTTTCCATTCTTCAACTGTCTAGTTTTAGTGAGTCTGTACTCACTGCAGCCTCAGATTCCTGTTCTTGGCTGACAGGAGTAGAACCTGACATGGTCTTCTGCTGTTGTAGCCCATCTACATCAAGGTTGGACATGTAGTTCATTCTGAGACGCTTTTCTACTCACCACAGTTACCGTGACCTTTTTTGTCAGCGCCAACCAGTCTCCTCTGACCTCTCCCATCCCTAAGGCGTTTCTGTCCACAGAATTGCTTGTCATTCAATGTTTTTTGTTTTTTGCACCATTCTGAGTAAACTCTATAGAGATTGTTGTTTGTGAATATTCTAGGAGATGAGCAGTTTCAGAAATGCTAGACTAGCCCAACTGGCACCAACAGTCATGCAACGGTCAGAGTCACTGAGATCATTGTTTTCCCCCCATTCTGATGTTTGATGTGAACATTAACTGAAGCTTATGAAGTGCGTGGTGAGTGTATATTTACAGTGAAAAAAGCAAGAGAGCATGCTGGAGTTAGAAAGGGATGGGTGAGTGAGATTTTACTGGAGTTAACAGGTTTGGAGCTCATGAATGTTTCACTGATCTATGTCAAAGTTGGTATATTGAAAACAGTTACTTTCATATTTACTTTTCATATATTAAAATGAAGTAAGGCCTAAAGATGGCACCTTGATATTGCTCATTCTTACTCTGAACAACAGCTTTAAAAGTCATTAAGTCATTAAAAGTATTTATGTTATGATATGACATAAGGAACAACATTTGAGAAGCTTTACTGTAACTGGCACCTGGTAATTTCATTTGATAACTTACTTAAACAAGTAATCACTCAGAAAGATTGTCATTGATTAATTGTCTAATCTCTTCAGCACAACCGTTGGCCCATAGGATTCCTGTCTAAAAGAGATTCTCATTGGATAATTAACATGTTGGATGAATGATGAGAGTCATGGTCCCTTAAGCCTTTCTGGTCACTATCCAATAGTTGGACAAGCTGTTTTCTTCTTAAGACAGCTGGTTCTCAGAGACTTTTCTCTAAGCAGCGCAGTGTATCTGTGCTGCCACTGACCAGATTGGTTTGGAGAGTGAGGGGCAGTCAGTCGGTTAGTTTAAAACATTTATAGCAATTACAGCAGCAATGACACCGTGGCATTAAGGGTCGTCATGCTTGATTGCAAAGCTGCTTTAAAAACTAGTCTCCTCTGTTTCTGAAATCTCCAGCGAAAGTTTGCGAGCTGCTGGCTGAGAGTTTGCTCCATCCTCTGGGTCAGATCAGAGGACCGGTTGTGTCCCTGGGCTCCTGCTGTCAGGCCACAGAGGCCCCGGGCCTCATTACTCTCCACTCCCACACAGCTGAACTGCGTCATCTTTAACCTCCTTGCTTAACTCCATCTGTCAGAGGAGGGGCAGTGTGCGTGGGGAGCAAAAATAAAACATGATGGGGACCCAGCATTATAGTCATAAAAGGTTTTTCAACTTTGAGGTTCAAGCAGGGGAGGGAGGGGGGTGCAATGGGCAATTCAACAGCAGGTACCGTGGCCAGTTGCCAAAAAGATCTGGATACCAGCCAGGCTGCATATTCCACAGTGTAAAGTGAAGTACTGCAAATCAAATGCAGAGAGGTTTCTTTGACAGTTTAGGCTAAACAGATAGGACACCTTCTCCTGGGTGACTGGAACTGGAAAGTGATGCAAAACTAGACTGATTCATCTAGGTTCCTCTTCTCCTTTTGATTGCAAAACAATGACAGTAGAAGTTGAGCCATGTCTCTAAGCTTCCAAGTAAATCAAAAACAAAAGTAGTAGGAACCAATAAATCATGACAAAACACTTTTATTTCAACCCCAGGGGAAAATTTGCTAACACATTAATTAATAAACAGATTAATAATCAAATTTTCTCTAATATATTCTTGGCATATCCGCATAAGTTGGAGGTGTTATTTCAAATGCACTGCTTGACAAATGATGATTAGCATGCTGGGTCACACCTTTTGTGGTTGACAGTATCAACAGGTTTAATTAAATGCCAAAACACAGCCAAGGCACAGACAGATATAGTGATATATAGAGTATCGCAGTGTGCTTGTATTTTCACAGCTACGATTTCCACACATCAAAGCATCCTCCAGTTACCAGTCTGCACACTGTTGGCAAAAAATCGTTCTACAAGAACTTTGCCATATTTGGTGTGGTTTGGTGACCTCTTGCAGCTGGAGAGGAAAAATGTGGGTAGTTGTGGATTTCTATACTACCTCTGTAGCACTGTATTTTAGTCCTCTTAACACATTAATCACCTCAGGCAAGTGATTCAACATGACTGACTGAGGTTTGCAATACGAGGCGTAGACTTTCAGTAAACTCACTAGTAAATGTGGACTGGCTAAGTTTTGGAAAATCCCCCTCTTCAGTTCTTCTTGGCTCTGGTAAATAATGATCCCAGCTATTGGGCATAATGCCATTATTTACAATGCTTAACCTTATTTGGGGAGAGTAATAGTGTTCTGGACACACCATGGATGAAATGCAAGCTTGGGCCTCTTGATTTGGTGATATCAGAGATGTATGCTGTGGGGATATTGAGCAAAAAAAGAAAAAGAAAAAGAAAAAGAAAAAGGAGAAGAAAAAGAAAAAGAAAAAGAAAATTCTGGAAAAATCAGGCCTGGCCACAATTGAGGCCAGTGAGGCACCTGCAGCTTCAGCTCAATGGAAGCATATAGGCAATGTAGAACACACAAGACCACACGGGACAGAGAGCACTAAAGCAGAGAGAATGAAAACAAACACAGAGACAGCTAGAAGAGTGAGACACAGAGCTACCTCCCTGCCTCGCTGATTTCCCTCATCCATCCTTTATCAAGGGCCAGATTCCACATCATCAACACCATGACCACGACATTAATTCTCAGGCCTCTCACAGTGCCTGCAGGTCACTGTATCTATCTACAAAAGAAAGCCAGGTTCTGTTTTGTATACACGAGGAGAGTGAAACTGCAATGACAGCAGTGCCATTACAGGTCTGACAGTATCCAGCTGGGGGTCTCTAGGGTGGTCAGGTCAGGGGCTCTTGATCACAAAGCGCTGCCACAACACCAACAAACTTCAACAGAGCATGTGGTAGATGTGCCACAACAATTCCTCAAGTAATCTGGGTGAATGGAGCCTTTGAAATTCAGAGTTATGTGTAAGTAGCATATTGTCTTGGCAGGTTGCAGCTACTTCCTGCAGTCTATGCTGGTTGCCTGGCCTCATGGTGACGACAAGACTCCAGGTAATTACTGGGCCTAGATAAGAAATAGTCAGGCACCTAACCCACTGAAGATAGAAAAGTTGTAGATTTTATATTTACAGTTTTTGTACAGATTACTGGGGAGCTTTTGACCCCATTTCAATTCTTAATGCTAACATATGCAAAAAACAACCATTATATCCTTTAATATAACAATCTTGTCTGTTTGGTTACAAACTACCATGTTCTCTTGGAGCAGTAAAAAAAAAAACAAGTAAAAAGGGTCACGTGATGGGGGAGAGGTAAAGGTCCATGTAAATGTTGATTTAGATAAACACTGTTTCCTCAGAATAAGTCCATTAATGCATGCACAAATGTCCCCCAAAGACACACACACACAAACACACACAACCACTGTATAAACCGTGCACCCCATCCGCAAACATACACACACACGACACAGGTCTTGAGATAAGGCTGACCGGTGGTAATTGTGGTCTCTATTACAGTAAACGCTGTTCTCCCTGTGTAAACCACAGTAAATTACATCCAGATGGGAGATTAAAGCTCACTAAGTAGACAGCTGCCCCAAGCGACGCTGCTCCTCCTCCTCCTCTGCAAGGAGGAAGGAGAAATCCATATTTCCTGATTGCAACTGAGACTCTCCCCTGGGCCAGGATATTACAACTAGAGAGAAATACCACAACGATGCAAATAAAAGCCCTATCAGTCAGCAGGTCACTACCACTGCATGGCCTCACACGCAGACATCTGAACTTGAAAGATGTGCAAGTGTATGAGAGAGGCAGAGGGGAGGAGGAACTAGACTTTTTAATGTTTGATTGTTTATAACTGAGCTGCATCTTGACACAAACAGTTCATTCTGAGAAACTGAAACCTACACCTGATGTTTACTGTTGATGTTAGATATTTCAGAAACCCTCTGCTCATGGAATTCCATTGTAACAACTGGATATGTGCTGTCCTGCCATCTACACTTGGCTAAATATGAACAGAAATATGAAAAACACACCACGAACACAAACACAGACGCATGTGTGCTATGCAGATGGTCAGAGTCAAGTGTTGTTTTGCTGCTGATGATGATGTAAAGGAAACACCTGTGTAACGTCATGTCCTCACAAACAGAGACACGAGTTCAGAAGGTGGGGCTCGCTGTGTTCTTTTTATTTTGCTCAGACGTCAGGAACATGCTTTACTGGTGAAGTGATGAGTCTAACTGTCTGGCAAAGTCAAATGAGTTAGGTAAGAAGTGTTTCCCATATTGGGTTTCTGTGGTTTTACCCAAGGAAAATGATTCCAACAAAAATCTCATAATCTCACACCAAAGAGGCTTATAATTCTTATCCTGCGCTGATTTTTTTTAATATAATGGAAATGTTTTTTGAGGACTGGAGCTGAGTTCTGAGTCGTGCAGCTGACCGCGTCTCCGCCACTACAGTGTTTCTTCACGGAAACACTGACTAATGTCAGTCAGGTTTGGTTGTGTTGATGCAAGAGTTCACCTGCATTTTCATTCACACAATAACTATGGCTTTCATAAAGAGGTATTGTACGTACAGCATTCCAGTGGTTTTGTTATAAAGCGGGGGAAGTTGTCAGATGGGCAGGAGGCAACAGGTATAGAAGTTATTGGCAAACCTCTTTGAATCCACTGTGTCGTGCAGATGGGATCTGAAAAGTGATATTCACGCTCCTGTGGCTTAAACACACACACACACACTGTACACACTACATGCGGTATGTGGTTAATATGCACAGGAAGCACCAATAATACCCTGAACAGGAGGATGGAGAGTGTCGAGGAATGTGAGCAAAATAACCGGTGGATGGCAGTTATGTCATATTCTCCATGAGACACCCCTGGTGATAGGGTGACAGAGAGGACACCATTGTTCAGAGGGGAAACCCAGGTGCTTCCACTCACAATAAAGACCCATACTGTATATACATGGAACCAGGAGTGAATCATAACTGGCACATTTGACTGGTGCATTTATGATTGAGGATTACATGTCTTCTATCAGATGCAATATTGATTTGGATAAATCACAACATTTAGCAATAACAAAACGGTTACTAAATGACACGTAGTGACTGTGGTACCTTATTCTCTCATCAGTAATTTGTATTGGCAGCTGTAAACTTGTCCTCAAATCTCACCAAGTGCATGCCTGTACTTGGCCAATGCACTAACCATAATGTTGTTTCTACCTGTAACTCCAGTGGCTGCTTGCTCAGTGCTGTGTATTGCAAGGTGTTGCCAGGTGTGAACAACTTGTTAGGGCTCAACAAAGTACAAAGATTAAAACAGCAGCATTGTCTCATTTTTACAATGGCAGGCCACCAATGGTTCCCAACATGGGTTGTGTATAACACTTACAACACTTATATGTTATAAGAGGTCACAGGCCCAAAAGGTCAGGTATGACTGCTGTAGACAGTCAAGTCTGTATGAAGATGCAATGATGAAAACAATATGTGGGGACAATAGAATTAACATTTGCCCCAAATTATTGTACACGTTTAAATAAGGGATAAAAAGTGATTAACTGCATGTTCCTATCACACATGCACACACACATAAGCTCTGCTGTAAATTCCTGGTAATAAAGCAGAATTACAAAGCAGTTGAAGTTAACCCCACCCTCTCTTGGCCTCTTCACATTTCATAGCAGACATGAATGACTGCATGAGTCACAAGGCTGCTGACGGCAGTTCCAGCTGTGACAGTGATGAGGAATCATCATTATCAATTAGTGGCACATATTTTACGGGTAGAGAATCCAAAAGAAAGACATTTATAAATAGCATTCCCAACCGCATGGCCAATGTTTGCTTTTTCCACTTTGGTACAGTCTGACAGTTGACTGCGGGAGCTGGCAGGACAGACACCTCAGTCTCATTTTGTCACTATGAGCAGAAAAGGGCTGCTGGTATGGGTGTCACTTGTTTACTCGAAATGTGAAATATTTAGTTCCTCAAATATATTCAAGGCTAAAGCTGAAAGTACTTGTTTGCAGTGAAGGAGTAAAACAGAAAAATCTTTCCTTTTTCAGCTGATCTGTCAACAAACAGCCATTAACAGCAACTGAAGGGTTAGAGAGTGACTAAGACCTCAGGAATAACAAGCCCAGATCCTCATAGATCCTCAGCATGACAGATTGGATGTTGAATCTCTGAATTGAACCGTTTACATTTGCTGTCAGTCTTCGTGGCAGCAGGGGGGGCATTTAACCTGCTACATGTTGAGGGCCCTGGATTTTGTCACTCCTGTTTTGACTAAGCAGGCCATGAGCTGATTATGAGGATTAGTGGAGATGTGGTGATCCCATGCCTCTCCCACTCACTCTCAACTCAGCAACAGCTGCAAAGTCTCTGGTTAGACAATCTGGTGGGACATGGAGCTTTTTCCAACCTTGAGAGCCTGACTGAGTCTGTGTGTAATACTTCTATATGTGGACCGCAACCCTGGCAAACGTTAAGACTGCTGCGGCATTACTTTAAGTTAAACAGGCAGCAGCAGTATATGAAGTGTGGCAGTGACAGTGAATGGATGCGGGAACGGCCCGGTTTTGCATTAAACATGAGAGCCATCAGAGACAGCTGCCAGCCCTCAGCCACCTTGGGAGGAAATCAGAGCCTGAATGGGTTCAAGAGCCTGAGCGTTAGTTGGCACAATTCCTGCTGTCCAATGCACATCCTCTTACAAGTGTTTCTACAGCGCGACACAGGGCCTTTGAATGAGTCCTCACTCCAGTTTCAGCTCTGTCCTGTTCTGGCACATTTTCATTAAAAGACTAAAAGGCAATGCCAGGCAACAGAGAACAGAACAGCTTTGTACTAATCCAGTGTTGCCTGACAGTGATATGACTAGCCTGAAATTAAGTTTCAATAGATTTTTACACACACACACACATACATAGGTTCATCTTCACTGTCGTGATATTTTAGCGATGAATACATTAAACATGCTGATATATACTGAGATAAAAGACAGAAAGGAGCTCTTGAAAAGAATTCAAATCTGTCAACCTTCTTGCCAGTTTTACACGCACTTTTTATTCCACCAGACTTGGCAGCTTGTTCACCAGGATCTGTTACCTCTACTACTTAAAAGTTATATAAGAACAACTATAGGTATAACCATTCAAACATCAATTAAAGATCCCTTATGTAAAGGAGTTTCACAACAATATAGAAATCTGAGCATTTCCTGGATGGAAATCTACTCTGAGACAAGAAAAGAAAGACCTCATCATACAGGAGTGAATATAATCCACGTCTGTGAAACTGGCCTTTATAGTATGATGCGGCTGTAATTATAAGCTTAGTAAGCTTGGCCAAATATAACAGTGAGTCACTTTGCATCATGTGCTCCACAGGGAGAAGTGATGCAGTTTGTCACGTTCCATCTTATGAATGAAGTGAGCCGGATGGCGCTCATTCAAATGACGGTATGAAGGTGTCAAAGCACAATGGACTATTATCACTTCATTGTTAGTAGTTATTACTGCTGACTCAGGCGTTGCACATGCACATATTGGGCTGATACCCAGCTATTGCTATTTATAATAGGCCTAAAATGCACGTGTTTATAATCTTCTATAAAACTTTTCATTATTTTCGTGTTAACGGTCGACACCATAAAAGACTCACGTAATCTAACCAGTCATTAATCTGATTGTGCACAGAAAATCTCCTCCTCCTTTTCCTACTGAGCGCAAAATTTGACTGACTGTGTTTAACTTCCTACCTGTGCAGGTGAGAGCAGCAGATAAAGCGCCACCGCAGCCTCGATGACAAAGCCGAGTTTCATTTCGCGATGTCTGCGAGTGGAGAGGGGTAGAGGGGAGGTGACGGCTCCAGATGCACACAACAAAACAATCCAACAAAAATCCCCAAATGTTCTGAAAAGAAAAAAGATGCTGACTGAGAATTTCCAAGTCATCCGCTCCCGCTTTAAGTAAACGCCGAGTATGAGAGCAGTCACGTAGCACCGCTACCGCGTGTAACCTGATGAAGTAGACTGTGCTTACTAATGAATAAGGCCCCAGAGGCGAACTGGAGGTGCGGGGGCAGTAAAAAAAAAATACAGTCAAAATAAAAGATGGTTTCACATTCCCATTGAAAATCAAGTGAGTCAAAGCACAAAGCTTCAAGCAAGAAATAGCGGCAAAGTATGTTCAGTCGCAAGTAGAGATGCGGTATGTTCAGTCCAAATTCTTCAAGTGTTGATCCGATACAAAAACATCAGATGCATAAAGTTGCACCGACAGTTTCAGTTTTCACTCCTGCTCTGAGCTCCTGTCGACAGAAACACACACTTGCCTGTAATTGCCTCAGACTACCTTTTCACAAGCTGGCCATTTAAATCTCCACCCCTTCTCTGTCCTCCTCTCTGCCCTTCACAGAACTCACCGATGAGACGATGGTTTTTTTTTTTTTTTAAGAAGCCACTTAAGGCAACAGCATGTAATGGTAATTTATGTGATGCTGTAAATGGTTATCATAGAGCTTTCGACACTGCCTCTGATGCCTTTTTTCCCCCTGATTTCTAGACTATACAACACAGGTGATTTACACCACAGAGTATACACTGACTTGAGAAACTTCTTCTGAGGACTCCCTCTGTGTGTGTGTGATCTGTTCAGGAAAGATAAACACTCAGAGATCTTTTTCAGTGGTGACATGGATGGTATACTCATTGCTGGCCCAGGCTCCAAGATTTTCCTCTGAGTCTTTAGTATTTAGGCAAGTTTGCAGCGACAGAAAGGGAGATTCCATTACTGTTGACACACAGAGTTAATCTTCAGTGTGGGGACTTCTGTGTTTGCAGAAACCCTGGGACGGAAGGATTCCTTGTGGGCTTCCACACATTCCTTCAACAGTGTTGAATAGCTCCACTGCCTTCCGTTATTGTGCAGACCACACTCAGGAGTGTGGTGTTTCTAAACATCTCAGACACTTTAAGCAGAACTAAGCCATCTCACCCCATTACCATCTAGCCATGCTAGCCGGAGCATCAGTAAATGCAGACAGTCAGGGATGATGAAAGACATTTCCTCTAATTATACTGGGCAATATCACAGTAGTCGTTTGCTAAATTGTATCTCTACATTGCAGTGATGGATGCTCTTTGAAAAAGCAAACTGTGATCCCTGAGGGGATTGGACTCCACAGTTATTTTGTTTTAGTCTTGCCCTTCTTCTCTCATTGAGCTGTCATTGTCTGGAATGGTGAAAGTTTTCTTTTACATCAATCTTCTTTTTCTGACTGTCTAATTATCTACCTTATTGCTGCAGTATTGCTCGTAAAGAAACAAAGATGGCCCAGAAGCTGTAGTGAGTTTAATACCTCCAGTTTTAGAAAGAGTTATGTAAGGCTATAATGATGTAGTGCAATTCATTTTCATGTTTTGTTGAAAAGACATTTTGAATGGAAGAGCTAAAGAACATTGCTTCTCCTCCCTGCCACAGCAGCCACACAGACTTGTTTGTTTACCCAGAGGACAGGACCCGAGTCTTAACACCATCGCGCCATCTGCTTAATGATCTATCTGTGTTTTTAAAGGTGCACCAGCTGATAGGGCCTAATAAGATCACCCAAATTGTTTGCACTATAAATATATGCTGACAGGACAAACAAACCTGGCTCGAGCGATATCGTATTCCGGGGGAGATGGATCTCTCTGTTGTCAGATTGTGAAGCAACCTTGAGGCTCTCATTGCTTTCACTAAAGCCCTAAAGCTTGATGGTGTTAACCTCGTGTGTTGTCTTAGTTGTTCTGTGTTAAACAACATGTTTGGACAAAAACAGGTAATTCTCTCTGAGATTGGACGTTCAACTTCTTAAAGATTTATTTGGAGATGATACTATCCATTTAAATGATGGCTCTTTAATGAAAACATGTTTTAAAGAAGAAATAGGCTGTTGTTTTCTGCCTACTGAACAGATAGACTGGACGTATTATTTTTAACAAGGGACAATAAAAGACTCACAATTTGTTCATTAATATTAAAAATGTTTGAAAGCTTTCACTGATTTAGGGATAGAAAACAGAGAGCAAAATGTTAGCCAAACCTCCTCTCTAATTAGGTATTGTGATAAGGTTTCATTATTGAAGGAAGGTCAGGTGGTCAAATGAATAGGTTCGTCAGAGTCTGCAGTGTCTCTTGATGTTGTGTGAGGACCAAATGGGTGGCTCTCAGGAACTGGAGTGCCAAAGTAAGCACATTTCCCTCTTGCTGTTGACCCCTCATTTTCCCAGATTGCTGAGTAAAAGGTAAACAGATGAACAACATTAATGATGTCCATTCATCATTGTTGGGGCAGCTTTGGTTTCCTCCACAGTGGGGCCTTCAAGGGGAAGGTGGAGAGCCAGAGAGCCTCTTACTTTGAAGGATCTCATTAACAATAGTTAGAGGCCTTCAGGGAGTCCAGAGTTTCTGCTAAAGACAGAGGTCAGTCGCAGTGTCACTGTAGTTCTTATAGGTTAATTCATCATTGTATGTATCATGTTATGGTGTGGTCCAGTACTGGGTATATTGCTAAATACATATTTTAAACACGAAAACCCAAAAAGCAAATGTACAAAAATGAAAAGCACAACCTGAACAAGAGGATTCTGGGAGATGATGTAATATGATTTTACTCATGTTGAACCACCTGGACAGCAGACCCAAACAGGATGTGGCAATATTTAACACCAGACCCTCTCTTCCTGCCATTAATTAGCTGTGACAAACCCTGAATCCTTTCCTCCGGCACCAACTGTATTATTGTGAAGAAAACTATATTTGAAATAACCGGTAAATAGGAAGTGTTCCAGCCATGAGTAAAAAGCTGCTTACTGTTACCTAAGGTGATTAGCATTATATCACAACAGGTTCTTTCATTTAAAACATGTCAAATCCTGTTTACACTCACGTGCTGCACTGACATATTTTTGTCTCTGACATATTTTCCCAAGGTTGTCAGGTGTCATCCTGTTTTCATGCTGAATCTGTTCATATGTGAGCATTGTTTCGTTCTGTAGGAAACCAGACATGTTAACAGACAATTGGAGGTTATTTTAGTCTGGAAGTATCATGAATCAGTCACTGCAGAAATCTCCAGATACTATTTAACTTTATGCAGCTGTGTCTTGGACATCACAATGTCAGCAACCACAGGCTAAATGAGGATTTAATTCTTGATGTCTCAAGAAAATATGGCTCAGTATTCAGTTTAATTTGAGGAGCAATTATAGAAAACAATACAGTATTCAATCAGAGTTGAACATCAGCTTCCAGTGGGAAAATGCAACTGGAAAAGACTAGATACAGCTCTGTGCTCTGACACAACATTGTTTGTGAATTTTGTCAAATACACTTATTTCTTTCTTTCCTAGGTTTAGATGACACCACTCTTATGTCTGAGGAGCTACATGTGGGGATAGCAAATAGTTAGCCCAGCCTAGCATAAAAACCACAAACACCAACTAACATGGTTCTATCTAAACCTTAAAAAAAAAAAAAAAAAAAAAAAAAAAATCCTACCAGTACCACAGAAGCCCAGAAGTTATTGCATTTAGTTAGTTTAAGCAGAAATGTAAAATTGACAGTTTACAGGCAGTTAATGTGCTGGAGCTATTTTGGACACAAAAGTGCTTGATGGATGGATGAACTTGTTGAGTGTTGAGTGAGTGTTACAGCACATAACTTTCTCTGAAACCACAAACTGCAGTTTTTACATTTTTGTTTCTGTGCAGATTAAACAAGCAAGATTCCACATGATAATTGCCGAGCTTAAAGGTGTTATATGTAAGTTTTTGCTATTGCTAGATAGCTCTTGGTTAATAAACAACTGTTAATGCTAACATTGGCTATGTAGCAATAGCAAAAACGTACATATAACACTATCAAGAGATGTTGGTGAGTGGATTTTTGAACTTAGGAGAGGATCAGTCTGGCTGTTTTCCCCTGCTTCCAGTCTTTAAGATAAGCTATGCTAATTGCCTGTATGTTAAGCAGCAGCCAGCAGCTAACTGCTTGCTGGCTGTTTGGACACAAGAATGGTAACAAATATCTCCCTCTCTGCAAGAAAGTAAATTTCCCAAAATATTAAACTACTCCTTTAATAGTGGAAAAGTCCAGTCATACTGTGCTCAGAATATTGCTCCATTAAATTTAATTTTGCCCTGCACCTACGAAACAATGCACAGCTTTTCTTCCAATCAGACAGACTGGGTCAAGTTTCCTTTGTAAGGATATCTGTGTCTGTTCATGAGGCTGTGCACCCCCAACTAACTGTGAGGGGAAACCTTGATGCACAGCAGTAGCAGCAGCACTCACAGAGGAAACTGATTGTTTGTCTAAAATAAAATTTCATCACCCCCACAAGCTGCGAGGACAAGCGCCTGCGGTCGGTAATATGAAGAAGGAAAAACAGCACTGAAAGTGAGTTATCACGGCTTGTGTCACCGCCAGTTATAAAAGCTGTTAGCTTTATAAATGAAGAGCAAGCGGTGCAAACTGTGCGAAAATGGTCCTGCAGTCAGAGAGCAGGTTATAACTCAGGCCTGTGGTGATACTCTAAACTCTATTAAGAGGTCCCACATGTGGCGCACATTCACCACTTCATGAGTTGATGCTGTTGGTGGTGATTCAGCCCAAGCCATCAAACAGATACATGAGATGTTTTTAACATCTCTCTTCATGTTAAAACATTCTCTTCAAATAATAACCCTAAAATTATGTTTAATGTAAATATAATCTTAGAGCCAGCAGGTGTACTCAAATTACTCTGTAAACATGCTTCCCTGTAAACTACCAGGATTTTTTCAGCCCTCTGAAACGTTATTAAACGAGATAAAGGAGACTGAGGCTAATGGAATATACCTTTTAATAGTAAATGTTTCACTGAGATCGATTGGTAGTGAGATTAGATTTATTCCTAGAAGTGGGGGACACTTAAGTAAACATGAATTCAATCAGGCAGCGAGATTTACTGGACTGCAATTGCACTTGAGTGCTGCTGTTTATTTTTTCAGTGTACAGAGTGTTTTTTTAAAACCTCAAATTAGTTTATCTTCCCTCAGGGGCTTTGTGTAAGATTTTTAAAAGGTTTCCTCAGAAAACACACACATCAGCCACATTCACAAACCCAGGCATACTGACGGTAGCTCTGTTACACTTGTGCAATTAGATAGCTTTAAAATTAACATTTTTATAAGCTCTAGTAAATGTTTCTGTAGCTATGCATGAACATGTTGTAATGCTTGACTATGAAACAACATAACAATAACATAATCATATTCAGTGCCTGCACGTTTATTGCTCTCTTAAAAGAATAGATGGACATTTTGGGAAATATGCTTTTTGATTTCTTGCCGAGAAATAGTTTTTTTCTTTTGTTTAATCTGCAGAAAAGCCAAAATAACAATATGTGGTTTTACAAGGGATTATGTCCCACACAGTTTCTGTCCCGAAGTGTCTACTAAAAAAAACTCTTTCTAATAACTGAACACATGCTTGGATCCTGATTAAAAGGATAATGTGGGATAATCATGACTGTCCAAGGCTTGACCTTTAAAATATCAACAACAATGCATGAAAGCTGGAGTGGCTCAACCCTTAGAGACTCATATCTAAAGGCAGCGACTTTGAGGTTTGGTGGTAAAATGACCGATTGACTATCATGAGAGGCGCCCTAAGAGAAAAATTACAAAAGTAGGCCATGGCCTGAGCAAGTGTTAGGTGAAGTTCATCTGTGCGCACGTATTTACACAAACTGCAGCCAAGCAAAATTGTGCGCTGAGATTTATTTTTGTGTAGAGAAATACATTTACTGAAATAGCTATAGCTTGTAGAACAAGGAACAAGGAAATGGGAGCAAAGCAGGGAGAGGATCTGTGGAGGTCAAAGAGGGAAAGCTAATAACTTGAAATAATAAATAATACAGCCGACTGATGGGAATTTGGCTGCAGTGCCATTTATTATCATCAGTAGGGTTACTCTAGTTAAAAAAATTAAAAAAAAAAGACTCAGCTAAATGCTTCATGGCTACTGTGCACTTGCTGGGACAGGAGATTTTCTTCCTCAAGACAATGTGTATGTTTGTTGTTTTACTCCTGCTATTAAATGTCTGGTTCTGGTCTTGAAGTGCTGCTGCCAGGGAGATGGTGGAGACAACCAATCCCAGATGGTGCTCTGCCTAGAGGGGACAGATAAATGAGGACCACCAGCGTGGATAAAACACCCAGACAGTGACACTGGGGTCTGCAGGATGACCATGCATTATATTAAATAAGCTGAAGCAAAAGCAGTGGACAAAAAGGAGGTTTGACCAGAGCATCCTGAATGACATTCTACACTTGACTCAATCAAATGAGCCTCTGTTCTCTATGACAAAATCAGCATGGCTTCCCATTTGCAAAGGAAACACTTTCAATGACACTGGCTGAAGTTTAATTTTCCATTACCCTAAAAAAGAAAATAAGCAAATAAATACACAAGTTCCAGGATGGTGAGGCTGGGGTTGTGAGAAAGGAGGAGCCCGTCTGCCCTGCAGTTAGAAGTAGCACTGTAGTTTCTGATTCCATCTCCATCGCACAGGAATAAACCCTCAGCTACTCCACACACCCCTCAAATATTTGGAAATGATTGAAGATAATTACATCAAATAAGACATAAGACATAAAATATTGCATTCTTGCTGATTTTAGTGATTTTTAAGTATGTCGAAACCATACACAAATAAAAGCTGATCACTGATGATGACAATGTTGATCTGTGAATCCTTCACAGCTCTTACATTACACCATACAGTAAGACCTCTCAATTCTCTTATTACATTTGCAGAGATTTCAGTAATCCAGTGCACTCAGCTAAAGGGTCTGTGGTAGAACTGAGACTCTTTTCTTTAGAAACCAGCTGTGAGGTCCCTCCAATATTCATCTCTGATGAAGTCCAGGACATCCATCCTGTTTGTAAGACTGTGACATCCAAGAAATATCAAGTGTGATTACAAGCATGAATGCTCTCAGACTATACAAAACTGTGTTACCAGTGACAAATGCTTTGTATCTCCTCGGTGATCGGCTTGGCAAATGATTGAAAACCGGTGTTTGACAATCCCAGCAGTAAGATCAACAAAGATCAGAACGCGGGTCTCGTCTGGGTGCTCGGGAGCAGATCTGAAGGGGTTAGAAGGTGTCGTGATAAGCTTTGAACCACAGTGGAAGGAGCTGGTGTTGAATTAACGCAGACCACTAACTGACTCCCCACACCCCGAGCCGTGAAAGAGTGAAAATGTGCAGTGCTAATCAGGGGAAAATAAACAGAGGACCACCCCCCTGGCATCATGGCAACTAGGGGAATGACTGCAGGATGGTGAGGCCTATCATGAGACACGGTCAACCTATATTACTGTCTCACAGCATCACAATTTACCCACAATATGAGATCACTTTTATGTGGAAGCAGAATCGCAGTCAGATCAATGATCACTTATATAATTTTGTATGCAATGCTGGCCTGTTGGGGGTGTGTCACTACGGTGCAAGAAGAGGTTCACTCACTCAAATGGGCTAGTCTGGATTAAAGCCAACGAGGCCTGAGGGAGCCTGCTCACAAATGGTGAGCCTCGGAGGAGCCAGTGTGCTCTGTCTGGGGGACTCCATCCTAATCTCCAGGATCAGGGGAATTTTTCCCATCAAGATGAGAAGCAGATGTCTCTCTTTTTCTGTCTCGCTCTCGTGCTGTCGCACCGACTCCGTTTCCGTGTCCTTCCCCTCGTTGAGGCAAACCTGGCCCTGCGTCCCCCCCTTGGGGGATGGGGGAGGAACATGAGCACCATGGGAAGGGTGGCTGCCTTTAGGTACAGAGCTGTGAGCACATGGAGCCGGTCCAAGATCTCCCAACTTTCTCATGGAAAAACACAAACAAGGCGATTTGATAAAAACGTCATGCTCTGGCGATTCCCACTTAAGATGGACAAGCGCTGGTTAGCTGGCTTTTCTAGGTGGACCCAAGCTTTAAAGTTCTATTCTCATTGTTGATCTAGTCTATGACCCCTGACTACTGGCAGGAAGAGGACTCATGGAGATCAGACCGCTTCTCATCATGTCTCTAGAGTTGGTACTTTCACCATAAATCCTCTCTGGCTCTGCTTCATGCACCTGCAGCTCCCCCGAGCCCTGCTCTGACTTCCCTAGAGTCCAAGCCCTTGGCTCCTGTGGCTCAGTTCTGACGTGCATACACTGGCTTGCAGCGTAAACAGACAGAGACGAACTTTGGGCCAGTCACCGGGTGTTTGGTCGGGTCTGTAAACAGATCAGCAAGAGGAGGAACAGGAGCTCCCACTGGAGATGAGACTGACTGACTATCCTGAGGCGGGAGAGCAAAGGGATGAGATATAAGGCTTATACGGATGCCTGTTAAATGTCCATGTTGCTGTGCCATCATCCGAGATAAGGTTTTCGGTATGAGATTGTTTAGGAACCTAGGATTGCAGGGTGGCCCAGTGGTTGGAAAGATCATCCCTCAACCAAAGCACCAAGGTTAAAGCTCCCAATTTATCAAAGAAAATTCCCTGCTTGAGCAAGACATTTTATCCTCATGTGCCTCTGTGATGCTGCTATGTAGCTGAGCCTGTAGCCTGACTTTATGAGAGCAAGCAAAAGAGAAAAATTCCTTTGGGATAAATAAATGTCTTGTTCAGCGCAATTTGTGATAATGAACAAAATGATTTAATTTGATGTAATTAATGGTAAACTGAACTGATTTCACACATATTTGAAAAAGCTGTATGAAGCCTTTTGTTGGTTCAGAACGAACGTGCAAAGTCTATTAAACTGCTGCAAGTAGCATAACTTGCAGCAGTGTGAAAATGAAGAGAATTGTGGATGTGGAGTGAGAAAGAAGTGAGTTTAGCCTCTCTCAGACTCTTAGACTCTCATCTGTAGTCCCCTCCTCATCTGTGTTTGAGGCCGGCAGCTTGAGGCTACATTAGCCGCTCTTAGAATAACACACTTCAGTCCTTTGAGATGATATATCTGGTACTGCTGTATTGATTTGGATGCATTTTTCAAAACTGTCATGAGTCAGAAAATGTTACCAGAGTGCAGTGCTAAATTGGTAGACAGATTCAAATTCAAGGGTGTCACAGTTACATTTGCAGCAGAGCATCAGGGAACATCTGGACTTTGTTGCATAAAGATTTAAAAATCGTGTTGCATGTTAAAAGCCAGTCACCCTGTTAGCAACCCTTATCATCGTCTGCACATGAAGTAATCAGCCTTGGTTACATTACTCTGAACAGCTTGTAAATACACTCCAACTATCTTTTGACTGATGCTTAGTCATTCAAGTCCACTTCAAAACACACATATTAAAAATATTTTCCTAACAGTTTTATCTCAGTGCAGTGTGAAGTGACGAAATGTTGACATCAATTAAAAATTAAACCAATCCAATCTATAACAAAGATGACTATAAACCTCACTATGCTATGCCATGTTATAATGAGCAAAGCACAACACACATCTGAAGCTAAAGATCGAGTCATGGTTGAAGATTACTGAGTCTGGCAGTGTTAATAAGGCTGTGTTTACATTCTGCAGCTCAGTGTTTGAGCAGACCTGAATGACCTGGGATTAAAAGGAGACTAGTGGTGGCTTGATGGCGCGCGCACACACACACACACACACACACACACGCTCAGATGACAAACTGGTGCCGATGTGGGTTTGAAAGCTGTGTTTAGGAAGCACTGAGTGCTTTCATATCAGCAGGATAGCCAGTGGTATGCATGTTCACATTAGCCCCAGAAATGTTACCTCATTAATTAGATTTATCATTTGGTAAACTCTGTATCAAACCCAAAAGCACACAAACAGGCCAGATGAACTGCAGAGTACTAATGAAAAAACACTGCTTAGTGTGCAGTGAATGTCACATTACCCCTCTCACACCATTAGAGTGAACAAATGCACTGTGGTTTGGTAACTTCTACAACAGGACCAAGCGTTGTAAATCTTAAATTCCTTCAACAACAATCTGACAATTGTTTGCCAGATGACATGCAGTAGTTTCAGATTGTAGCTGGAGGATGTCAGGGATAGTTTTGATTCTTGAGGGCTTTTTTAACGACGTGTTAACCACCATTACAATCAGGTTGGGTCATTGACCTTTTTTGGGTTTGACCTCAATTCTCTGAGCTGGTAATGCAGAAAAAAAACTCAGAAGAAACAGTGAGTGACGGATTAGAGCTTTTAAGAGAAGACCTCTCCTGGCAGGCACCATTAACCACATACAGACAGGAGGACTTAAAGATTCATCTGTGACCTCTGATTCCATTAACAACAAATAATGACACTTGAAATCTGATGTTAAAAGAGTTTTTCAGTCATCAGGTGTCTTTGTGCCTGTGATCAGAGAAGAATCACAGCCCTTTGTTTACACCTGATCCTGTATTCTGCCAACATACAAAAGCAAGCACTTTGAACTCATCTATCATTTTGACATATTTTGGAACTGAACAATTGCCACTCTGCTCTAATGTTCCACTGTCTAACCTCTTGAGTCTCTCCATTCGCATGCTGCTACACCTGGCTGTAAAGAAACACCAGCCCACAGGCACCTGCGCAGCCAGCACGCCGCAGATGGAGAGATTAATCACACTGCCAACGGTGTGATGCCGGTGATTTATGGGAAACTGTGACCGTGTGGTCATAACAACACAGAAATGTATATGTGGGATGGCCAGGAGACTAAATGGTACAGCAGGAGACTAAATGGGCCATTATTTGGAATTCAACGCTAGGACTCAAACCAAAAGGGGGTTCCCCTGTCTCGTAACCAGGGGAAGTGAGGGGAAGGAGCAGTCCCACATCTGCCGCCTTTGATGGTGCAGTTACACCCCCTGTCCTCTTCCTTGTGGTTTTCCTCATCTTCTTATTATTCCTGCCTCTTCCTGAGAAGACATATTCCCACACTGTGACCAGAGAGAATCTGGGTCCTTTCTGTCGTGACTCTGTCCACTTTCACCGCAGAGATACCCAGCAGCTTTATGGCTCTGCCGGGGGCGGGCTTAGAGGGGTAAGGGGCTCGCCATCCCAAGGGACCCCCTCCCCCCCAACTCCCCTCCTTTCCCTTTTCACCCACACCCCCACCTCTGGCCCAACTCTGTACAGTCCTCCAAATAACTGATAAACTCTGACAAATGGGTTCTGGCAAGTGGGTTTTACACTCACGTGATACCAGCAATTACACTGGTGCCCCCCCTTGCGTCTTCTGCTCCCTGTGTCCCCTGAGAGGGCTCTTATCAATGTGAAGAAGTCACTGAAGGAAATGCCAACTTAACTTGAGGAGCCTGCACACTGCCGTTCATCCTCTACAGTGACAAGGGATTTGCGGCAGCAAGTAGGGGGGGACCCGTATGTCTCATAACTATGCCTTGTGGCACCATGGATGGTGTGCTACAAGATCTGTGTTGTGCATTCTGTTGGGTCCAGGATCAGATTACAGGCCTCAGAGAAAAGGAGCAGTACAGAGCACAGAGCATGGAAGCAGCAGGATCAGGCTGAGCATGCAAAGCATGGGAAATGTGCTCGTGAATCGACAGACCTTTTTACTCTGGGCAGGAAACACAAATCTGCAGATGTTGAACAGCTGGGACACATCAGAACTACAGCATGGGAAATAAGTACTCATGAAATATAGTATACAGTTCACACTGCTGAGTTTTTACATCTAATAGCCTGTAAGATAGAACTCTACTGTGCAAACTGTCAAACTGAAATGAACGAATTGGATTTCTGAATGGAAAGCCACTGTGGAATTGATCTTCCCTGTGCCCGTCTCCAAGAAATTGGTGTTTTTTCTTATGTGCGTACTCTAGACTTCAAAAAGGCACAAATGACAGTTGAGCGCTGCATATTTATCTCTTGCTGTGGAAATGAGATAGAAGCTGAGGAAAGTGGAGCAGGGGAAGAGATGAGAGCACTTTGTAATTTCAAAGATGCAGGCTGATATGAGCTAAAATACTACACTCATGTTTTGTCCAGTCCAAAGCAGATGGTATCTGAGATGATGTGATACATGCAAGCCAAGAGCAAGTCTCTGGAGAAATGAGAAATAAGTGAAAAACCTCAAATTAACAAGAAATGGTCATTCCCATGATCTGACTCACAGTGGATAAGATATTATGCAATTTGGTGCTTGATTTGTTTGGTTTTCGGCTGTCAGTTTGTGTGTGTGAGTCTATTTACCTTACATGAGAACTGATATACCTTTAATGAGAAGCAGAAAATGGGAGTGCTGTAAACCGTAAAGACCTGTAGTGGATATCAGAATCAGAAACATCTGTTACATTGCTCTGTTGACTGTCCTAAAGATTTTGGCTGTAGATTCAGAACGGAGATCATTTTCAATTTTTGAAAAGACCTTTAAAAACACGATACAGATGACAGTGATGCTGTTGTTCTGTGTTTAGAAGAAATATTTGGAAATGCTTAAATGACTTATTTATAGTTCCTAATGAAAGTCAAGAATATCTTTTAACAAGCATCTGTCTGAAGCACATAAACTATGTGACCTCTGTGGTACAATGAATTAAACAGCTTCAAAGCCAGCAGCTGTGAAGTCATGAAAGCTTAACCCAACCTTATCAGATCAGCACTGCGCTTTTCTGAACAAATTTTCAAACACTTTCAATATAAAGAATTAATCATTTATCAGTAGTTATTAACAGAATGAAGAATGAGCCATCAGGGACAGCAGACATCTCTAGGTTGGGCAGTTCACAAACTATGTTGTGCTATTCAACAATGAGTAGTAAAATAAATGAAATGGAAATAAGATCTTGCTGGGGCTGATCTTGTGTTGTCTTTACTGATAAGAAAAAAAGAAAAATGGCTAAATATGTATAGTTGATAATGTTAGATATATATATAGTGAGAGATGAGAAACTGACAAAGAAAGCTTTTTATAAACTGTATATAAATAAAATACATATAGTTTTGTGAAACTCAACCTTCGGCAAGAGAGAGAGGAATCATCAGTAACACAGTGTTTCAACCTGTGTCAATCAAAGAAAGAAAATTTGACAAGAAAAACAGAGATGCATTGCACAATATACAATAATGTGTGCATGCAGTGAAGCTGGGACATAAGGTCGGTCAGCACACTGAATGATGTCACTGTGATGTGAACATGCAATTACAATCCATTGTGCGTCACACTTAAATTACACAATGAGAAATTGTGCTATTGTGGATAATTGCAGTCTCAGTCTATCACACATAACAGTTTTTTTAAACTGTGATATTCATTACTTGCACTTAGAAACACTGTATATTATGTTTGATTGTCTCAGACTGTCACAAGCAATAATGATCATTTGAAAATGATTAGTCTGTTCCATATGTGGCATGCTTTATGGACAGATTTTATCTCACTGCCTATAAAAAGTGGGGTTTATGGACTCAGTTCTGCTCTGGGAGACCTGGCAATCGCTATAACATCTGAAATTACACCTAATCTTGATTCCCAGAAAGCTGTTGGGATGTTGGGAAAACACTGTGCAGTTGGGGCACCCTGACTCTTTCAGCCAGTAAATTATATTTTTCATGAGGTGCCAGTGCGATAACTTTTGGTATTCGTAAAGAAGTCTGGTCAAATCACAGTGAACACTGACACCACAGGCTTAGGAGAGAGAAGCAGCAGAGACTGAGTCATGAGAGTTCTGGATGCGCATGTTAGATAAAGTTCATCTGCCCCTGAATATAAGGGCAGATGAACTTAGAGTTCATAGGGTTCATAGCCTAGTTAATTTAATTTAATTGAACTGTCAGCTAGTAAATAGTTACAAATAATTGAGAAAAAAGGAATGTGAGTGAGTCTCTTCTGAGATACAAGTTGCCCAAGGAGGATGTCCTTTCGAGGAACATTAGGTCTAGCTGAGCTCCAGGATTTTACCTCAAATCCAATCTTTAATACCATGTTTTATGCGTCCTTCGTGCTCTGTCTTTATAGCAGTTAAATCAGTTCTCATTCCAGTTTATGAAATGAAAAATAAAAGCTTTAAATCTAAATCCCCCAAAGGAGAAATAAATAGACATGGTCTTTAGCCAGACACTGTCTTACAGTGTGTGTCTGCTATTCTGTATTAAATTGTTTTAAAAGAATGTTCACCCTCTTCACTTGGACTTGAATATTACTGCAACATGATAAAGGCGACATAACCATCTGATAAAAGCTGCACAGAGTTCAAGAAATCTGGCTGTTGTTTTATTGTTGTACAAGATAACATACAACTGATGTCATTGCTCGAAGCATGAGGATAGACTCAGTGTACTGCAGAGGTGACTGTTTACCCACTCTGTGAGTTTTCAGCAGGATCCTGAATCGTCATCTTTGCATAAAACAGGGCCTCAGAAACAGATGCCATCTAGATTGCAGCGTAGCTCAGTTCATTGACCCAAAGAGCCAGACACACCTCTACAATTTGGATTCTTAACAAGTTTAAATTGGGCATTTGTTCCCTGAGGTTTGACTGTACGGCAGCTGCCTCTCATAGCCTGTCATCAGTAATCTTGCACAGGCCTCGCTCCATGTGCATGCTGTAACATTTCACATCTCTTAGCCGGTCAATTGAGCCTTGTTCATTAAATTAATTCCGGTCAGAATGATTTTGTAGACTTTGGCAATGAAGCAAATGTTCATTGTGCAATATGAGCATACCAAATTATTATTTACAATGGATGCTGTCTAGTGGCAAAGAGTTAATTACAACAGTGAATTAGACAACTAGTTCTAACATCTAAGATCAGTGCAACCTCAAACTTGCAGGGAACTAGACTAAATATTTACATTGAAAATTAAGAGAGATCAACTGAAACGATAGGGTAGTATTAGCACGTCCAGTGTTTGTACACTTTAGATTAGTGTAAGGTAATATATAGTATATAACAGTAGTACATAGTTAGAAAATGACATATATTGAACAGTATGGGTATTTGCAAAGCAAATTCACTCACACAAAGATAGTGCATACTGACAAAGGTGGTTTTCATTAAGGCAGTTATGTTTTTTAAGCAGTATTTCTCTTGAATTCTGAACAAAAGATTTTCATGAATAATAATCCTACTAACAGAGAAAAACAAGGTAATTTGTTGCTCATTGTCATTTCTCTGACATTATGCCACACTCCTCAAGTGATGAGAGTGTCATAATATAAAATCTAGAAATGAGAACAGACCCAAATAAAATTTTTATAAAAGACATTCTGAAGCCCTGAAAGGCAGTAATAACCAGTTTTAATTGGAGGGAGTAAATGGCTCTTGTGAGGCAGTTATCTGATTTCCTGGAATCAAAATATATGAAACATATAGAGAAAATGTAAAGTTAGACATGACTAAAATGCTCAGCCAATAAAACACATCCTTGTCTGTGAATATTGCATTGATGTCACTTACATAAGTGAAACATGGAATTTAATAATTCATACATCTATGATTAGTGCAAATGAATGCAGTAAAGAAGAACATCTGACAAACTGGCAGTTATCCTTTGATGGTCCTTCTGTAATATGCAGCTGCTAGTTGAGAGTATCTACATCCTTAAGATCATATTCTGTCCAAAATAAGTGAAAAACACATCAGACCAAAAAAGGACACAACTTAGTTTGCTTTTTCTGCATCCAAATCACTTCTGTACTTGTACTCTACAACTTGCCTTCTTGTCTGTTGTCTGCAGCATCTCTGTAGTCAGTGCCTGTGGGAACCGTCCTGGATCTGTGCTTATCAGGCTGACCAGAGGGTGGCACTCTGGTAACAGCTGTAAAATGATGGTAAACAACATAATATCATGTAATGGGAAGGCATGCATAAATATAGCACCAAGAGTATACTCACACTGTGGAACCAGGATGTGTATAATATATAAACTGGGTACCAGAGAAGAAAATGCACATCTGTCTTTTCCACATGACAAGCTGCAGGAACAGAGTAAAATCTATTTTCAAAAATATGATTTTCAACATATTCATCCTACATTCAGCTATAATCAGTTTTTAATGGATCAAAATGATTCAAAGTAGTAACACTTAAATGCGTCAGCTTGTCTGCTAAAATGATTTCTACTGCGTCATTTCTGCATTTACAAGACATTATAAATATAATATGAATTTAAGCCTCAGTGCTTGAACAAGAAAACAGAAAGAAAGCTATATCCAGTGACACCTTCAGAACAGGGGCTCATTTAGTACCCTATATCACACAAACACACGTACAGTATGATCTGCAGAGTACAATAAACCACACATGCAAGATTTGATACTGATATAGCCATTCTTGTCACATAATGATTAAAAAAAGGCAAAAAGGAAAAAAAACTTACAAGCCATTATTCATTTAAGTTAATGTGATGACACAGGGTGGTAATGGCTGCATTTACTCTGAGTCCACTTAAAAATTTAACGTTGAATTGAAGTGTTTTTGTTGAACAAGAACTTGAAAAATAACAGCTTGAATTAGTGATTTAGCTGTGTTCGGAATCACTCTGTGTTCTGTACTCTTGTTTTGGACATATACTGTGTTTGAATTGTAAGTGTAAAATGTATACTACTGTTTAGTGGTGATATTTCCCATAACCGTCAGTAAGTTTCTCTTTTGCTCACTGGTAGATGTACAGTAGGTTAGTGAGTTCGTTTACAAAGTGACTGGCTAAAAGTGCAGCATATGTAGTGTTGATGAAACACTGCATATGGCCAAAATAAAATCTATCAATCATTGTCAGCCTTCATTGGTTGACTGCAGAGCAGGTGCTTGGGATCATTTCCTGTTTCAGAAAATCCTTAAGCACTATCAGCAAGCATCGATTCTCTGTAAACTCCTCTCTGCTGAGATGGTGACCATGAGAGAGAGAGAGAGAGAGAGAGAGAGAGAGAGAGAGAGTGACCCTGCACATACAATACCTTGTTGAATTAGGTGGTTTAATCAAACTGGAGGATACTAGCATTATGCACACAGGGTCAGAGGGCTTGAAAAGATCAATACAAACAAACTGCTCATCAGGCAGACATTACTCTCACAGCTGGAGGAATGGTTGGACATTTTACTCACTCAGAGTAAGATGAGAGGAATTGTTTCTGTGTTGTAAATATGAAATTATTGCTAGCAGCAGGTTAGCTTCTTGTAGCACAAAGACTGGAAACAGCTAACCTGGCTCTGCTCACAGGAAACAAAATCTGCCTATCAACACATCTAATCTCTTTTATAAATTCATACAAAATCAAACCACAAAAGGATAATTTATAGTTTCACAGGACTAGACTGCAATTTTTGTTACATTTTGTCACTATCTCTTTCCCCTGTTTCCAGTCTTTGTGCTACAAGAAGCTAACCTGCTGCTAGTGGTAGCTTCATATATACTATACAGGTTGATATGAGATAAATACCACAGAACTGCTGAATCTGCTCTCTGTGTAAGTGTGCTGCCGCATACTGTGCATGAAAGCACATATGAGTATGAACTGTTGTACCGATAACAGCTTTATTTCTGTCACTCTACATTTTGAGGGCATATTGCCTATTACATGCACTTTAGTTAGATTATTTAGGTAGTCTAGAGGTTTGCTGACTAGGATTCCTGACAATTCCCTTGGTCAGTGGCTGTATGTCTGTGAGGAATCATAAGAATCAGAGTTTAATGAATAAAAGTGCACATACCGCAATGGCTGGAGCTGCTGGGAGAAGGTGATATAAAATAATACTGGTTCCGACCCACGGGGCTGTGTGCTCTGCCACAAGCCTAAACCACCTCGTCATGGGTACCAGCCACAGGAGACAACTGCTTAAACAATGGCAGCCTCCCACACCATTCTTCATTAAAGGACAAATGACAACGGCTGGTACAGAGGGCTCTGTGGAGAATTTCCAACTCCCTTAATAGATATCCCAGTCAATATCCATCTCGACCTTGAATTCCCAGTGTCAGCGTACTTTCTCCTGCATCAGAGTTCAATGAGTTTGACTCTGAGAATTGACCCTCCCGGCCGATATCTCCCCCCAGTATTACATCGTGCTTAATGAGCTGTGGGGAGGGTATCTTTAGGCTGAGAGTTCAATGGGACCATTAATCTGCCTGTGGAGCAAAAGAGAGACACCCATACTGTCAACTGAGTCAATGTGATGCTATGGATGGACACTGTTAACATCACAAAATCAAAAACTGACCATCCACAGGCAAGACAGTGAGGTCAGCTGTGGTTCAACGACTGCTGCGTATTGGATTGAGGTTTATGTCCTGATTTACAGTTACAGCTCATCTGGGGCTGGCGGCCCACTGACCCTGATTGTAGGATGTAATAGGGTGAAAGCACGTGGATTTTCTTAAGCAAAGATGGTGTGTGTGTGTGTGTGTGTGTGTGTGTGTGTGTGTGTGGCCCTTGCCAGTATCTTTAATTCCAGTCATTTTAGCAACTAGGAATCTCTGTGTTGGTCTGTTGGTCCACCACTTGCTCCAGACTTAAATATCTAAACAACAACTGGACATTGTTATTAAAATTTGTACAGGCATTTTTCTCTTGTTCTACTAGGTCAAGATTTTCACTTATCCAGTGAACATCTCAACATCTACCTACTGGATTGGAACAATTTTCGTACAGACATTCATGGTTGCCATGTTTGTCCTAACAACTTTGCTTATCACCCAACTTTTCCTCTAGTGCCATCATGAAGTGGACTTTTCACTTTGTCCAGTACTGTTGTTTATGACCAAATACCTGCAAAACCAATTACATTCCCATCAGTCTCAGCTGTACTTTGTGTCAACTGCTATTTCACAAATGTTAGCACACTAACACGCTAAACTAAGACAACAGTCAACATGGTAAACATCTGCTGTTAGCATTTACCTAACGGGCAGCCTCAAGTACAGCCTTACTTTTTTTTGTCTCAGTTTGAAGGGCAATGTAATATTTAGCATTAACACTAATGTCTAATTAAACAATATTAGAGCTTAGTATAGCTTTTCAGATCACTCATAGTTCAAGTAACTCAAGTTATAAAGATAATTGTTGCATTATCAAGTTGTTAAAAAGCCTATTGACAACTTGAGTCTAAGTCCAATTTATGAACAACTTATTAGCTTTAACAAATGCAGACTTGATGGATTGTAGAAAAAATGAGACACCCATGACCATTAAATTTAATAACCCTAAATGGTGCATAGTGGTGCCAGATCTTTTTTTGTTTTTTATTGTAGCTAAGCAACAGCTCAGCATATGCCGATTTATGTACAGTCATGTTTCTGTCAGCATCCCAATGGTGAAATAGAAATAAAACATCTCTGGTTGCAATTTGTTGAATAGATTCTGTGATATTAAACATCCTGAAATGATCTAAATTCAGAGTGGGTGAGAGAGAGGGAGAAACAGACCCTAAACTGATATCGATGTGAACATTACTCACAATCCCGTCTGGTCAATCAGACTAAATGTTCCGTCCCCGCTGTTGTCGTCCAGCCATTTTCTCCTCACCCCCCTAACACTAGCAGCCTAATCCATCATCCTGACTGCAGGGAAGAGGGAAGGAGCATGCAGAAAAGCTACGCAGAGGGATTTAACTCTGTTACCTCCAGAGGCCATAAATCTCCAGCGGTTGCTTCCCAGATTCTGCAGGTGAGATCAAGTCCAACTTCCCCCAGAGGAACCCAGCTTTGTCCACTTTAATAAAATGAAAACAGAGGCACTCTGCATTAAAGTAATAAGATAAAACACACAACATAACATGACAGATATAGAGTGGAAAGGTGGATACCTAGACAGCTGCTAATGAAATTTTCATGTGCAAAAACACACAGTTCGATGTACCATGTGTGTGATATTGAGGCTAATTGCCAGTGGAGCCTGATGTACAGTACATGTGACAGTGGTGACATGCGGCACTACTGTGAACTACAGTTTGTGGTGTGTACTGTACATACAGTATTTAACTGTCCTGCTCTAAAAGCATGTTCAAACAGGCATGAAACATAGCAGAGAGTGAACTGGCATGACGGAGAGGCTACGCTCCGTGAATCGTCTATTTTTAAAAACGCAGTCTGGTCATTGTATATTTTATTTATATGCGGACTGGCATCCTTAAAAGAGAGCAAGCAGACTGATTTGCCAATTGCCATCTTTGAGGCAAAACAACTTTTGTTGCAGAAGCAAGGAGGAGGAAATCCTATAGGCCGTTCAGTGCTCTGTGAGACTTCATAAGCAGGTGACTGTGTTTTTCTTTGCATGGAGGCAACAAAGAAAGGTCATATCAGGCTTCAAAGGACATTATGATATTTTATCTTGTGCACAACCACAATAGATAGAGAGAGAAAGTAGAATAAACATTCACCGCTGTTGTGCAAGAGAAAGGCCTCTATTTCTAGAAGGGAAATTCCTTTTTTTTTCTAGCAGGATCACACATTCATCGCCTAAAAATGTGATTATTCATACAGCTGTAATGGGATTATTTATTCTTCACTGTTCCCACTTTCCTTTCTTTCTCTAATTAAAGCCATACATTCCCTCAGAGACCTGGTGATCAAAGTTATTAAATATTTACTGAGCTTTCAAACGTGACCTTTGCAGGCCAACACACTATGCAGACACAGTTGCTCTCACTATATTCAAATGACAACTCCTTCTTCTGCTGAACAGCCCTCTTTCTCTCTCCCCGCTGCACGAGCCAGGTTATCTTTAGTGCACATCGAATATTTATACAGCAGGTGGCTGGGGAGTCGGTCACTGATCTCTAAGGTGACTTGCTGAGCCTTGCTGGGGGTGCTGGTGCGCTGGGGTTGGCCTGCGACGAAGTCACATGGGACATATTGTCTCCTCAGTGTGTCCTTTTATTCCACTTAGGCAAAGGATTATATTTTATGGTTGAATGCCTACTGCAGGCACTGAGGAGAGGAGTCAATCAGCTATAACAGTGAAGCAGTTATGGTCAAACTCATTCGATTGATCTCCAAAAATACACTCTTTGCACACAACAACTGTACAAGCTGCGCAGACAAAGCATTGCTATACAGTGACAGAAAATGTCACACCACAGGTAAAACAAAAAAACTAAAAAGGCAACATTCAGGCCCTTTGAATTATTCTCCTGAAACAGAAGAAGTGTAGACAAAGATGAGACAGTCATCATGCACAGAGGATTCTTGTCTGGGGATACTCTGAATGCTAATCATGTTGTCTGAGATTGAAGTCAGCCTCATTCCATCCTCATTGCTTGGGAACAATTAGAGATGATATTAAAGAAGATACAATCTTCCTTGCATGATAGCTTTTAAGATATTGCTCCAAGGACTGAATGATTTCTATGGAGATTATTTGGCATTGACACTTTAACACACTACAGTACAGTATTTGTGTATTCAAAATCTAAAAAGCCAGAACTTACACTGACAAAGCTCATGCATAAATTGCTTTCTTAATGTGGGTTGGGGCTGCAAAGATTTTTAATGATCCCACCGCTGTCAGAGAGCAATTTTCTCTTTGAGCTGAATTCTTTCTTTTTAACACATTAGCATCTGATAGAAATGATAACTTAGAGCACCTTAGACATGAAGGAGAGCAACCAACGCATAATCTTCTAATGTAGCTGTGTACATTTAGTGCTGCATAAACTATGAAGAATTGTAAAGCACCACAACAAAAGCAAGAGACTGAGGAAAACTTTTTTTGGACTGTAGCTGCACAGACTTGTAAGAAAGTGTCCAATAATAAATTAGCAATTCTCAAAAGGCATGGAGAAACTTTCTGGGCATTGGCATTTCATTGTTGTAGCCACAAAGCTGTCCCTGAACTGAATGTGTGAGATAAGTGCTTTGGAGCACAAACAAACTGAAACAAAAGAACATGAGGTGGAGATTGGTTTAGTAAGTAAGAGAGGGGGAGGAAGCACTTCTGGCGTCCAAGGGCATCATAAACCCCAGCATGTGTCTGCACAACAATGCCAACAGGGGCGCAAATTCTCCACACACTGGGAATCGATTTAACACAGAGAGTGGAGGACTTGGAAAGAGGCGTATCGGGGAGACACTGAAATACTGCATCTTGTGTTATTGGATTTGGAGCCCAGTTTTCTGAATTTCTTTCTTTCTTTTGCGCAGTATCTGCAAGCTGGGGGATCCAGTCAAGTGGAGCTTCCCCAAGCCAGCACAAGAACCTGTGGCCAGCTGAGGAAAAGAGATTGTTCTGGGTTTTACCTTAGAATAAAATTCATGTCATAATAAGTGCTTGAAAATAATTCAAAAAAAAAAAAAAAAAAAGCAGTACAGTAATGTGCACAAACTTTATAATCTGTAAGTTGTTATACTTAAAGAGAAAACAGTGAAAATGCTGGAAATAGAAATAACACTTGTGGCCCACATTCAAATGTAGAGGGGAGTCAGTAGCTGCGAACTGGTGCATGAGACAAACCTGTGCCACATTTGTTTCTCAAAAAACACATACATATTTTATTGTGAACAACAAATGGAAACATCACAGAGGGGGTCCAGCATTAGTCCACAGATATCTGAGAGTAAGAGGAAGCAGCAGAAAATAGTGTCTTAAAAAGTGTCTCTTAGTGCGTCACTGGACTATTTCTGCGCAGGGTTAAATGAAAGGTCACTGTATCTAATCTGCACAGTTAGTCTTATTTGATTTTTATATCCTCAGAATAGCCGTGGACATTGCACAGTCATTTTAGACTGATTATTTTTCATTGATTGGGCCGGCTCGCTGAGAGAGAAGTTTATTTTAGATCAGTGAAGCTCTCTTCAAAAAGAACCAAAAAGAGAATCAAATATCAAGCTCTGATTTGAATATTACAGGAATATCACAGTGATACCAAACGCCACTTAAAGTGGAAAGGATCATCTGTGAGTGTTTATGATAGGACAAGCATAAAACTTGGCTGTCCCAATACCATTAAGTGACTCATTACTGAAAACCACAGAGACAATATTTCACTAAATATCCTAAAGATGCCACAATACAAAATGTTTTAGGGACTTGTTTTTATGAGGGCTGTGATGAATGTTGGCTCCTCTGCGCCACCAACACTGAATACAGCCAGTTTTGTTTTCTCAGTTTAACTGAATTCAGATAGAAAGCATGTGATAGTAGTGACACGCCCCCTAGTGTTTGATGTCTGCCAGGCTCCTGGACTTTGATAACCTTGCTCTGCGTCCGGGAGCATCACTGAAGGAATGTGAATGTGGATTTGGATGTCCTCCCCTCGCTTTTGCTAATTGTTGATGCAGCCCCGAGGGTCTCTCGCATGGTGATCAGGGCTCTCTGATCCGTCTGTCCGCTCGGACCCTACGATGATAAGCACCGAAAGCGTTTTGGAGAGCGGGGACCAGCCTTGCATCCGGCTGGAGCCCCTGAAGAACACACAGTTGCCGGGCAAGGCGACGCCGACCGGTGGCAGCCGCACCGCCTTCGTGGACGGCAGCCCCAAAGTGACAGCCAACGGGGTGCACGACATAGAGGACCGGATCCTGAGGATCACCGGCTACTACGGCTACAACCCGGGATACTCCAGTCATAGAAGTGAGTGAAAAGATGCGAAAACAAAAGTAAGACTGATGGGGATCATCAGTGGATGAGATAATTCCACGCGTTTCTCCGCCAGGTGTGAGACTGCGTGAATTAAAGAGACCACAATTTGATGAGATTGTGATGACAAACATGTGTAGGCTATCATGGGATTTTGTACTGATAAAGAAAACAGACACGCTGTTAATGCGGTGCCAGTGGTGTGTGGAAGGACAATGAAGGAATCTTGCAAATTAGTTTTCATTTTAATTAGGCTTTTGCAAAAATCCGCTGGTGCAAACTCCGCTAACCAGGTTTTTAATTATAGCTATTATGGAGCAGCATCATGTCAGTCACTGCCACTATCAACTGAGGGCTGGGTGATGCACTGGCCCATCCATCTCTGAGGCACACACACACACACAGAGGGAGAGAGAGAGAGAGAGAATATTAAAACAAATCTACCACTATCAGGCAATGCAATTACACAGCAGAGTGTCATGCACAAATTATGCTCCCATTTCAAATTCAATTTCAAAGTTAATTATTTAAACTGTGGCCTGATGTTGTCCAGATCAACCACTCATAGTTGGCAAAACTCTGCACACAATCACTCCTGTGGCAGCCTCATACTGAATTCCAAATGTTTAATCAAAACAATCAATTTCCCAGATGACAACAGGCCCACAGCAGCTCTTCCCATGATGTATGTGGACACTGCCAGCTATTTCTTGACATGCCTGAGATATGGCAATGCTTCAGTACGTCTCTATAATTTCCATTTGTCAATGTGGTTTTGATTGGTAGGGCAGTACTCCGCATTTTGCTGACACAGAGACAATGACTGGGATTGGAGGAGAGAGCTGAGGATGCACTTTGTACAGGGATGATCTTTAAAATCTTGCCCTCCAGTTCTGTTACAGTACGGCCAGTTGGTGGTGTTATAAATGGCTTTATGGTAATAAAGGAAGGTGCTCATAGCAGGAGGCTTTGTAGCATTTGGGCAATCAGAGACAGCTTTGTGTTACCTAATTGGTCTGTACATTATAGTGTTTCATCATTCGTCATTAAGCGTGACGAATGATGAACTGGCACTTTTCCTGAAAAAATCCCCCAAAATGTCATCTATGTGTGACCCTCAGATGCTGATACACTCCACCATAAATGAATTCGACGTGTCATGCAAGCTCCCTAACATCTCCCTCTGGCTGTTACGTAAAAGCTCAGCTACAAATTCATGACTTAGAAACACACGAATGTTATCACGTACCTCCCCAAATCTACTACTGAACCCTGGCACTCTGTGACATAATGCATTACTCTGACGAATGTGTTTTAAATCCCAAAGGAACTGTGAGAATACAGATAGTTCAATCAGGAGCAGTTCCAGTCGAGGCTCTTTCTGGATGAGCTCAGAACACCTCGATGGATTTTTTAGATAGAGGCTGAGGAAAAAGGAAATGAGTCTGTCTCTCATTAAGTGCCTCCTGTTTATCAGGGGTGACAGTTGCAGTAGATTAACCATGAATGCAATCACACACTTTGATTTGAGAATATATCCTCTCATCCAGATTAATCTATTGAAAGAATACATGATTAAAAATGGGGCAGCCGAATCTTTAAACCGAAAACTGATTCAACAGCTTTAACGGCTCAAGGACCTCTGACATGATCACAATTATGGCAAGATTTTTGGCTCTGATACTGACAGTGAACTTGAGAGCTCTAAAACTTATGAGAATATTTTTTTACTAGTTGCTTGAAAGAAGAAGCCAGAAGCCAGCTGAAAACACAGTAACAAAGGGAGACCGAAATCATTGCTGTTCATCAGCAATGCTAAAAAAGTTAAATGGCTATTTTATTGATGCTTGAATGACAAGATACAGTATGTGGCTATCCACACATACCATTACAAAAGGCAGATGGGATTGTTTTCAATAGAGCTGCAGGGATTATTCAACTAATTGATTATTTGATTAAGAAAAAAAAAACATCTTTTAAACTTTTATTTTGATAAGCAGTCAATCTTCTCAATCGTTTTTCAGATAAAAATGCCAAAATCCACTTGTTTCAGTTTCTCAAGTGTGAAGATTTGCTGCTTTTCTTTGTCACATCACAGTAAACTGGATATTTTGAGTTACTGATTATTGGTCAAACAAAACAAGATGCATGAATACATCTCCTTGAGCTGTGGGAAGTTATAACAGGCAATTTCAATATTTTCTGGAAATTCAAAGACTAAATGTTTGATTAATCCAGAAAGTAATTGGCTGACTAATGATAATTAAAGTAACTGTTATTTGTAGCCCTACGTCGCAATATACAGGCCTCTATCAGCCTATGCCTGCTCTATACCATAGGAGAGGAAAATGAAAGATGGGTTGTTGTCTGTGATGGGATTTCAGGTATAAGGAGCAGGTGTGGATTGTAATAGCACACATACAAAGCCTATAAAAGCCAGTGTATCTGCAAGCAGAGGGGTTATTTGATTTGAGACGTTTCCCATTTCTCTGATAAAATATGCCATCTGCAGCCCTGTGTTCCTCCATCTATCTCATCTACTGATTTTCTGCATGCCAAAGTCAACAGAAGGTGTTCCAGCTATTTAAGATGCCGTTGCTGGTGCTGGAATAAGTCTGACTAAATTGCTCATGCCACACGCCCATCTGCCTCTTAAATCTGTTTGCAGATTCCTAGAAATAAGAATTCTGAAAAGTTTTTGGTGCCTGAAAGCGTCACATTTACTTGCTTTGTTTTGTTTACACAATTGTAAACTTTGAGTTGAGAATCACATGTCCCTCAAGCTGGAGAGTATCATTTTCCATAAAGGGTGACAAAGACAAAGGAGCACGTAAATAGAACAGTAGGCTCATCCTGCCAAGCCTATGGGGTAATGATATATTTAGTAAGATCCTGTTGCCAGTTTGTTATTATTACCACTTGCCATCTGCGTTGAAAAAGAAGATGCCTCTGAGGGGGATTGTGGACTACATTTGGTGACAGGGTCTTGTTATACATGCTGGACAGTTATGATATGGTGGCGTATGTGCAAACAACACACTGCTAGATAAGCAAGGCACAGTATTTCATGTAGATAATAACACAGTTGCAAAAATGTGCACAAGAGAAAAGTTGAAATGATATTGACTAGTACAGTATATACCCGCTTGGCAACTGTAAGAGCAGACAACAATAGTGTGCGCAGTAAAAGCTACCTCAGCATCTCCTGGAGAGCCATTACAATAATTTGCTGTGTATCTTATTCTGAATAGCTAATTTAGAAAAGGGCAAGTCTGTGGTGCTGGCACGCTCCCCGCTGTGTAAATAGGTACGGTGCAGGAGGATGACAGGTACTTGTAGTGGCAGCACTGTGCCTGTGTTGTTCGCCACCGACATCACAGCAAGACAACAGGCACTCAGGAAGATTATGATGGAAGGGCATGAAAGGCAACCATTTATCACAATGCAGTGTGTTTTTATGTGCACTTCAGTCCACAGAAAAAGTCTGGAGTGATACACAAAGAAGATAGACACACTGTTGAATCTGTTTGTGCTTGTATTAATAATAATAACTGGTAATTCATGTTGCAATCTCAAAACCATTTATAGTCAATGTTAACAGCAGGTGAATCTTCACTCACTTCCGCAAACATTCTGTATGTGCATACACTTATTTTTGGACCGTCCCATTCCCATGCCTGCTCACTACTGCTATTTATAACCAACGCGCATCGAATGGGATATGAGTTTTGCCTGAGCAACTCCTGGAGTGCTGTTAGTGTGATGTGCTCCTGGGAATGAGCTGAAACACCCTGCAAGTAATAGGAGCAATATTTTTCCACTGGAGGTATAGAACTGCTGATCTATACTCATGCCATAGTGCTGTTGGTCATGTGTTGTAGTACTATGCTATGTTAGGTGAAAATATTTTTGTCTGGCCTCAGCAGTTTGCCTCATGGATGAGATATTTTTTTCCTGTGAGAAATCCTCTGTAACCCAAAAGTAATATTATGTAATATACGAGCACAGTCTGTGTAAGGATTGTAATGGTTTTTCCATCATGCTGAGTATACAAACACTCTTGTCAGCAGCCTAACACTGCCATCTTGTGGTCTGTCAACCCAACAACAACAATAAAGTCACCTTCCACATCCTCCAGTGAAATGCCCTACAGTAAACATCAGTACTTGGTGTTTAGTCTAATTGTCTCCATGTATAAATCATTGTGTAGAGACTAATACATTTTATTTCACACCTTATTGGCTACCTGCAGTGGATCACACACAGAAGCCGTCTGAAAGTAGCATGTGGTGTGCCCCCACTTACATCATTGCATGAGAACACACTGCATCCAACGTGTAGCTGTTTCAGTACCTATAAATAATGCTAATAATGATCCTGTTCAAATGCCAAATTCCAATATTTAAAAATGCTTAATATTTGTTATATATGCATGGGGAAAGTTAAAGTTTGAAACCAATTACAAAAACGTGTTTGCCCATACTTTGGGATGTGCATCCCTGTGATTTCTGCTTTCACCACAAATCAATGGGGGTGACTGGAATTAGATTTGTGGTGTTCAAAGCATTAACTCAAAATGGCCATTTGACTAAGTAACAACTGACTGAATCCTGGACTGTTTTGTAATATGATTTATTGCAAATATGTTGAGAAATCTGACCCTCTAAAGTAAGGTATCATCAATGAGAGGTCCTGCATTATTAAGGACATATTGCTGAATAAAGCTGTGTGTTTTTTTTTTTTTTTTTTTTTTTTTTTATATCAAACTGCCATAAACTGACACAGGTAAGGCCAGGCAGTACTCCAGCAGTAGTCTCAAATAATGAAGCTGCCATCTCCACTTGTAGTACTAAAGCATATGACCAAGTGGCATGAGTAAAGGTCAGCAGTTCTGTAACTCCTGTATGGAGAAATTACACCTATTACTTCTAAGGCGTTTTGCCCCGGGCACCCCCTAACAGGCTAATCCAACCATGTTCTCTTCAATAATGTTCCTGTCACTGGAGATAATCCAAAGACCTAACTGTGAAGAGTTTTCATCAGAACCACTCTCTACTGCAGAAATAGGCCCTTAAAAATGTCTACAGTGATGAATTATCCAGAGTCATTTCAGAAAGACACGTTGCTCTTTTACAAATGCATGTTTTTAGTACTTTAACAACCACAAATAAATCTCCATTCACTGTCACTGGTGCTTGTAAGAATTTAAGCAACAGATATCTTTAAAACTTTATCACATCAGACTGAAACAATATGCATAACAAGACACCACTAAGGATAAGTGAGAACCTGGTGAACTGCCTGTCGAATGGTTTGAGCAAATAGGAGCATCTATGCAAACCATAATATTCACCACTAGGTGTCCTCATCTTCCAATGTTCCAACTACTGTGAGTTGAGGCGATGATGAGAGATCCAGTGAATGGAAACACATCTAACAGCCAGAACTTCAGTCAGAGGTTGTCCTGTCCCCATTTCAGCTAAAATCAGCATCCTTCATCCTTCACCCTTCCTCTCTGCTCCTGCTCCTTGTCGAGATGTGATGAGTAACAGAGGGGTGCTGAAGACAAAGAGCCTTGTACCGTAAAGTGAGGAGCATTTGTTAATCTAAATGACAAAAGAGCCTGAATGGGCCGAGTGCATCAGTGTGCACAGGAGACCCACTGTTGCTATGGAGGTAAAGAGAGAGGACACTGTACTATTTTGTGCTTTGATCTGTGATGCAACAGCACCATTGTGTTGAATACACTCCAGTTTCCAGTTTATTAGGTATACCTAATCAGAATGTCATGATGTTTGGGTTTAGTTCAGACTGTCTCAGAGGGGTACTGATTCAATTTTATAGTTACTTTGGATATGATGGAAGTGGAAAAATATTTCACTGAAAATAAATGATGAATACTCTCTTTGTCTTATCAGATACAGATGTGAAAGAAATAAAAGACATACAAGTAAATTTGGCATTGAACTTCTATTGTTTTACACTAAAATTAGATTCCTAAAAAGAGACAGAATAGAGAGGGAAATAATTTCCTGAAAACTTTGATCTAATATTTGAGATTGAATTGTGGCTTCCATTAGCTCCCATGTTCCAGGTTTTTCTCTTAATCTTCTAGTGATTAGCATCCCGGGCTCTGCTGACTGGATTGTTTTTCTGTCCCCTCCCTGTCTAGCTCTTGGCTCCACTCATCAGCAGGGCTATTTTTAAGTTTAACCCTCCTTGTCTCGGGGGATCCATACCCTCCCCTGCTCATCCCCCTGCTTACACCTGACCAAACATTAGTCTCAGCCATGCTTGCATCATACACTTAATGCACAAACATTAAAGACATCCTCATCCCCACCTCATCCTCACAACATCACTTAATGCATTTGCATTATCATTGCTCTCATTCTGTCACACTGAGCGACCATGGGAAACAACTGTACCCTCGGATTGTCTTTAAAAAAATGACAACAGGGTGCCATATTGAATTCTGCATTCAAACAAATAGATTACCA
The DNA here is from genome assembly GCF_001640805.2 of Lates calcarifer. NCBI lineage: Eukaryota > Metazoa > Chordata > Actinopteri > Centropomidae > Lates > Lates calcarifer. The sequence continues at coordinate 11,079,363 of NC_066851.1, forward strand.
CAGTGTTACTGGAATGTGGCCCTGCATTTTCCATGTGACAAACAGCCCAACAATAACTGTGCTGTTTTCTGCTCTCTCTCTCTCAGCCTGAAGAATGCACAGACAAATACTCTGATCTGTTATTCTCTCTATAGAAGTGCCAGAACTTTGGCTGATGAGCACTGGAGAGTAGAGGCAGACGAGAAGGGAGGGGCTCAGGGTGATGCTGAAATAATGACAGAGATCCTGGAGCAAACGTGACTGCATAATAGCTCCCATTTGGTATTCTTAACTAACCAACTTGCACCCATCAGCCACAGCATTAAAACCAGTTTAATGTTGTGGCTGATTGGTGCCATTGCATCCACTGTATTGCGTGTTTACTTTAAGTGCTTTCTTTTTCTCAGGACATAGCGCTACTGTTCCTGGCTTGGCTGTTATTGATTCTGCTGGTGAGAGGGTGAACACTGCATAGCATAGGTTATATTAAGATTATATTACCGGTCGCGAGGCCTCATGTGCCTGACCGCATCCACTAGACGCTGTTATTTCATTGATGTAAAGGCCCAAGCAATATTTAGGTCCATTAAATCTTCAGGTAGATAAACCACAGCTGGAGATAGAATGGTAGGAGGGTTTTCCATGAGATGGAAACTCCTGAGGCTGACTCACATGGCCCTAACTGACACTCCACCACAATGGCTACTGATGGAGGGTTTCCCATGACTGTGCAACAATGATGGAAAAAAATAATTGAAATCGTTTTATTAAAATAGCAGCATCACAATATAAATATTTAATGTAAAACAGCACCACTAACAGTAAATTTTTACTTACATTGAAGTATAGACGCACCAGTCAAAAGTGCTTATAGAAGGTATAATGTTAAAGTAATGAAGCATAGCAGTTGTTCAGGCAGAGAACTGAAGCTGCCACAGCATTAGCTGATTGGTATCATCAGTTTCATTTATGCTTCACGATCACCAGCTCACACACAGCTGTGTGGCTATCAGCTAAATAGTAATGTCCAATCCAAACATTTACGTAGGTGGACAGCACAGTCCCTATAATCTGGTACCTGATATAATCACACAAATGCTATTTGCTACTGCAGCTCCTGCAACCCTGCAAAATACTTCAGCTCTGTTGCTTGGTATTGTTGATTTAACTCATATTTATACACTATGTATTTTTGTGGGGTTAGTCCTTGTTGCTGCTCTGAATCTTTGACACCCCCTTCAAAGAGCAGAGCCTTTTCTGCCAAATTTAACTCTGTAACTATTACTATAACATTACATTCCAAAGTGTCAAGCTGTTGATATAGTTGACAGTACTTTAACGTTGGTGATTCAGGGTCTGCTAGGTCTAACTACTGTTGGCTAGTTTTTATACAGTCTTCTTTCTTTCTGCCATCAGATACATTTGATTAAGTAAGTATTACACTATTTCCCTCTAAAATGTAGGAGAGCAGAATGGCGGTAAGTAATTGTTCAGTTAAGTCCCAACATCCAAACATTTACTCAGTACGATAATTAAGTAAATGCTACTTTCTATCTGCAGAACTTGAGTGCTTCTTGGCTAAAATCAATAAACAGAGACTGTGTTTTACTCTGGTTTTTGGAGTTTCCATCAGAAGTGATAACCACATAACCAGGGGTGATTGAGATCCATCCAATATTTGTTAAGCCTGCTAAGTTAAGTACAATACAAACAGGTTTGGTACCTTAAAATGTATCCCTCCTAAAATATTTTAGATCACTATCTCCTACATGCAGTCTGAGTGGAATATGGTATTGTCATGTGGGTAGCATATCATCGTAGTGATGTGTAGACATATAGTGGTGGTGTGAGGATTATGTGGGTAGAGAGGGCTTCTTCTCCCTCTTCTCAATACTGAGTGCACTAAAATTATCTCAGTGTATGACAGAATTAACATCATATGGCACTGCCATGTATTTGAGTGTAGTTTGTGTGTGGCACACTACTTTGTGTCTTTCTCAGAGCTCAACTGATTCATGTTGCAGTGGTAGGAGGCAACAGGAGAGAGCTCTACTAATAATCTGACTCTCAATGAGTAGTGAAGAGCAGGAGATGTGCCAAAAAGAGAGTGAGAGAGTCATTGGAAGACAGAGGACAAGATTATATAGAGAGAGACAAGGAGGGAAGGAGTGAGGAGAGCCTGGTCAGGTAGAGAGGGGAGGGGAGGAGGATGGAGGAAAGGAGGGGGCAGCAGCTAACGCAGCATAATTAGCCTGGGCTGCTTGGTTACCTTCCAAACAAAGCTGCTGATTTGTGGAGCAAAAGAAGAGGAGGGGAAAAGCTACTGAGAGAGTGAAAAGAGGAGGGGGGGATAGAAAGAGATGAGGGGAGTGATTGCGCCATGCCACACACACTTGAAGCTCAGTCTCCCTTGGAGACAGTGGCAGCTCTGGATCACGGCATGACAGTGCAACAGTAGAGTCTCCACTTCACTGCACTTCCACTGAGCCATCTCCACTGAGCTGTGTCACTATCCAGACAGACAGAGAGAGAGCACCAGTAACAGAGAGAGCGCCGGGCTGGAGAGGAACGGAGAGTCAGGACTGGAGTGCTGGAAGAAGACAGAAGAGTTGACAGAGATCGGGGAGTTGGGGGGGTGGGGGGCAAAGAGCGTGAAGAAGAAGCGGAGGAGTCAGGCGTCTGCGGATGCACGGAGTGAGCAGGAGGAGCTGCTGAGTGTGCAGCAGCAGCAGCAGCAGCAGCCCAGGCAGACTTACATACTCACATACTCACACACACGCACACACATACACACACACTTCCCAGGGAAGGACAGTGTGTTGTGCCCCCAGTGGAGGATGAAGAAGCACTCAGCCCGAGTGGCTCCTCTCAGCTCGTACAGCACGCAGGTCCTGACCTGCCCCATCTCTGAAGGTAAACTCAAAGAACCAGGGAGGCCCAGGACGTCATTTATACTAGACTTTGTGTATGTGTGTGTGTGTGTTAGCATGAACGAGTTGACAGCATTAGCTCAGATAGGCTGCTTAAAACTATGGAGTACTTTTGTCTTAATGGCCAGCACTTACAAGTGATGACATTATTTCCCATACAGCACGTGCAGTGTCACTAAGTGTACAGGTATTCCTGTAAAATACTTGTGTGATGTGGATGTTAACTACTAGTGGTGTGTTGCATCTACTTTGAACATGTCAAATCAGAAATTAGAATCTTAGAACAACGAGCAAAAAACAGCTGTTGTTTTCTTTTCATCTACACTTTTTGACAGTTTTCCTCTGGATGGTGTGAAAACACATTTGTATCATTTCAGATTCCTGCTGGCAAAGTGGAGAAGCTAAATGTGTCAACAAGAAGTGTAGTTGTAGCGCAGCATATGTTTGGTTGTTTCTGGCTGCCCTGCGTGGCCCAACACTGACAAAAACCAAACAAATCAGGCCCGACTCAGCTGCTGTCACATCTGTTCATTCTGTTCACCTGCCCTTCATGTAGCATTTCAACTCTTCAGCAACGTCATCACTAAAAGCCTTGAAATTCACCCTAAACCCCCCCTCCACCACCACCTTTTACTTAGATTAGAGAGAGATACCACTAATCACCTTTTCATTAGTATCATCATAACCATCCTAAATTGCCTGACCTTATTTGGATAAAGACTTAATGCTGTTTGACCTGTAGTAAGCCTCCTGAGCACTGCAGATGTGACCGTGTGCTTCAGATTGGATTCAGCAGGGCTCCATCTATCAATGTCACTGGCATGCAGCGTCAGTGGCGAGGATAAAACACAGAATGGATTGAAATGTGAGGTTTGAGCAGCATACTGCGTCACACAGAGAGGATAAGCGCTATAAATGGGTGTCAGTAGTGAATGATACTTTGCAGCACTGTGGTTTAAGTAATGAAATGGCACAGTGTTAATGCTTTTAAATACACTTTTATCAAACTGTGGTGAGCTAACAGGCTACTGAATCAAATTCTAAAGAGTAATGATGGCTGTGATCATGGCTGTGCATTGTTGTTTAACAGAGGTGGAGAGGAGCTTGTCACAATTTCAGATTGAGGTACATACTCTCAGTTATTGCAACTACATTGTTAACATTTAGCTGCATTCATGGAGAGTCTCTATTTTAACTTTAGGGCATGTATTCATACTTTTATGTAAAGACATTTTAACCACATCCACACAAAAAACATACCCCAGGCTCATAATTGTGCAGAATATTATTTGGCACAGCTGGCGCTTAACAGTACAGTGAGGCTAATACTCTTTTATTTGAGCAGTTTTCTAAACAGGTACACTTATTCTGAGATGACTGAAATTAAGCTGAAATTGTTCTTTTTCTGCTTTAATGAAATATTTCTCTGTAGCACTGTGCTGACAGTCTGTCTATGACAGAGATTATTGTTTCCTTTGCAACTTTTTAGAGGCATTATTAGTCAGCAATAACACTGTCTGTTATGAGAATACAATTTTGGCCACGAGAGCTGCTTTCATGTGGCAGGGGAATAGTAGAGTTATAATATTACTGCATCTTGGCACCAGATCAGCCTGTAGTGGCTTTTACTTCAGCGCAAAAGAGCCTGTATCCAACACTAAAAGCTTTAGGTTTTGTCAGCACTATGAAACACAAACCATCTTGCTCAGTGGATGAGGAGAAGCAGACAAAAAGAATAAAAGAGCAGCTTCTCTCTTGCAGTAATATCAGATCTCAGTTTTTCCAGTGTGCAACCACCAGGCTCATTAGGTTGATTAAGAATCCTCGCTGTGACAGAATGTAATTAGACCAAATCCCTCGATGATCCTGTAGAAAATGAATCTGTAGCGGTGTTAAACATTTTGCTTTCAGCACAGACTGTAGATCTGCTCCCAGCTGTGATATACTGTAAGGTGAAACATTTTATCTGAGGTTTTTATCTCAGAGATGTTTGAGGTGATAGATGATCTGTAATAAACTGAACCACAAAAAAGTCTCACTCGATCCATGGGAGTCAGTTTTACACTTTCTGGATGCTAAAGGTTTTCATTGCTGCTTTTGGTCGGGAATCTTTTTTGGTCTCTCACTTCAAGAGACCAGTGTGAAATTTTAGTCCTGCAGTGTGGACCAGCACTGCACTGACTCAGTGGTGGAAAGTAACTAATGACATTTACTCAAGTACTGTACTAAAGTACAGTTTTAAGAAACTTACACTTAACTTGAGTATTTTCATTTTCTGCTCTTTTATTCTTCAACTTGAAAATATTGTTCTTTTTCTCCACTATTTTCACTACAACTATTTGCCATAGTGACTGGAAAGTTTTCAGATTAAGATTTTACATAAAAACATGACGTGCTTATAAAAGACTAAACAAGTCACCAACAGAAAATCTTGTCACCATAGTTGTTGCTGTGAGTTGCCTGCAATTCCAGCTAAAAGACATACCCTTTCTAAACTTCTCAGATAGTCTCATTTGCGTTTGAGGCCCAAAGAGATAAAAGTGTCCAATATTTCACAAAATTGCAAATACGAGAGAAAAGTCCAAAACATGAATAAAAATGTATGTAGCAGACTGTATTTTTCTTCTCACCAAACTCATGAATCATCTGACAATGCAAGAGAATTATCTTTTGACTTTTCCCTGGGCTTGGAACCACCATCCTATCTAACTATACATAAAGTAAAAATACTTCCAACTTAACCTGTTGCAACACTACAATGCTGCTTATACACTGATGCATCAGTAAAGTAAAATATGATAATATTTTAGCCACAGGTGCCAATATTCTGCAGGACAAGCACATTTAGGTGATAATACTTTTACTGATTTCTGATTTGTACTTGTAATGGAGCAGTTTTACGTTGTGGTTTTAGCACTGTTACTTCTGACTTCTGAATTTGACTACTTCTTCTGCCACTGCGCTGCGTGACTCTCTCATAGGTGACTGTGACAGTCACCTTTTTTGGGGGGGGTGTAACAATTGCAGCCATCACTTAACTTTAATACTCTTACTGGATGCCAGCAATGACCTCATGCTTTCATTAGGCTTATCACATACGTTTGGCAGGACTGTTGAGAATGATTTACTTGATGGGTACAATCCACTTTCTTCAGACATGTCAGAGACACCACTTGTACTTCCATTGCTTAACCTCCTGCTGAGGTCTCACTGCAGATAGCAAAACAAAAGATTATCAGATACAATAATGATAACCCCTGAGATGCCACTGTAGAGGGGGGAATACAAGTTCCAACGCTTGCAGGGCTCTGGTGTCTGTAGCCATGGTGGAAATGGCAGAGCTTCACGTGCTGAGCTAAGCAAAGGGAGCACAGGCAGCAAACACCCAGCACATGTCATCTTTTATTCCTGCCCTGGTGTAAATTGATCACACTGTTGAAAGGTAAAGAACGGATCTGAGCTCTCTCCGGAAATGCTCACACACACAGCACTTCACATATTCTACAGCACAGTTAAGGTTCAGAAACCAATCACTCCTGTCCAGTCCATTAAGGCACTGGGCCAGATCTACCATGCATCACTGACACAAGATTAAATCAATCTATCCTATCTTATCTATCTATGTATCTGTCTATCTATCTATCTGTTTATCTATCTAGTCAAAATGGAGGCTGCCAAGGTTGACATGACTTTCTCATGGCAATGTCATGTGGTTAGGTTTACTCTTGCTTTCAGGGCATCAGGTTTCTGTGCACACCTGACTACAACGGGTGTACAGTATGTGCCGCATCATGACGCGACAAAGCTATTTATGACATGCGCAGCCACGATGCTAACCCAACACATTTTAAACAAAGCCCTGTCTCGTTGCTGCATGCATTTAGTGCCATTACAGCAGGAAATGCAAACTGTGGTAATGATCACTAAGGATGATTGATCAATAAATGCTAATGTGCTGGACCCCAGCCAGGGAGTCATAGCTGTAGGCTACACTGTACTGTAAATACCATTATACAAAATATACAGTACAGAAAGTATACCATGGTTTTATATCTGTGTTTCTCACTGTGAATGGGAAGTAAACCCTACGTGCAGAGATGCCACAATGTGTTTTCTTACTTCTTTCTTTTCTCCTCTCGTCTGTCATCAGGAGAGGATGGTTCAGAGTCTCACGCAGAGACACCAGGCAGCGAGACCAGCAGTGAGAGCCGATCCTACCAGACCTGCACCAACGCAGCTCTGAAGGTGCTGGGTGGCCTGCTGGTGGTGCTGTGTGTGTCATCCTCCTGGGTGGGTACCACTCAGGTGGTGAAGCTGACCTTCCAGTCATTCTCCTGCCCATTCTTCATCTCCTGGTTCAGCAGCAACTGGAACATCCTCTTCTTCCCCATCTACTACTCTGGACATGTGGCTACAACACGGGAGAAGCAGACCCCCATACAGAAATTCAGGTAAAATTTTAATTTAAAAAAGGAGATAAGAAATCAAGGACAGGACATCAGGGAGGAAAACACAATTAGATCAAGGTTATCTCAACTTCACACTCAGTAGCACGAGTAGGCGGAAATCAAGTCTGGTACCAGTTGATAGTAAAAACTCCACTAGTGGGCTCTAGAGGCCCTGCTGCTCTCTACACTCATTTGGAAGAAAACCTGACTCTCCATGAGGAACCAGGCTACTAAGCAACCAACATTTCCATTCTCAAAGCATGGTCCTCTTGATAGCAAAACTAAAAGAGACAAACACTGTCCCAAGTGGGAAAAACTGGATGACATAACTTCCCTTCACTCTCCTGTGGTGTTTCTCTCTAACAGGGAGTGCAGCAAGCTCTTTGGGGAAGATGGGATGACTCTCAAGCTTTTTGTAAAGAGGACAGCGCCCTTTTCAATCCTGTGGACACTGACCAACTACCTGTATCTCCTGGCCTTGAAGAAACTGACCGCTACTGACGTCTCTGCCCTCTACTGCTGCCACAAGGCCTTCGTCTTTCTTCTGTCCTGGATCGTCCTCAAGGATCGGTTCATGGGTGTTCGGGTCTGTATGAAGACACCAAATATGCAAATTATTCTGTTAAGGACAATGTCTCATACTTCTGAGAGATACTAATGTCACTGATGGCTTTTAATCTCTACCTGCAGATTGTGGCAGCCATAATGGCCATCACCGGTATTGTCATGATGGCCTATGCTGACGGTTTCCATGGTGATTCCTTTGTGGGTGTGGCACTGGCCGTGGGCTCAGCCTCAACATCAGCTCTATACAAGGTCAGACCTCCAAGCATGTTACAGGTTGAAGTTTGTGCGACTGTTTTTGCACTGAATTTAAATAGTCACTGATATGAACTGACTGTCATCTTACCATCCAGGTGCTGTTCAAGATGTTCCTGGGCAGTGCCAACCTTGGAGAGGTGGCTCACTTCCTTTCCACCATGGGATTCTTCAACCTCATCTTCATCTCCTGTGTGCCCCTCATACTCTACTTCACCAAGGTAGAGCACTGGGGCTCATTGTCCTCACTGCCCTGGGGATACCTGTGTGGACTGGCAGGACTGTGGCTGGGTGAGAGTGCATATACATCCCGAGGAAGTTTCATCTGTGTGTTTCCACAAAGGAAAGCATCGGAATTTATGTTAAGGCTGCTACTAAAAATGATTACTCATTGCATGTATCCTTTACGAACATGGTGAATGCATGTTTAATGCATTTTGTTCCTCATAGAACATCTGTAAAGCAGATTTTTTTTTTGTTGTTGAAATATTTCAATTTTACATTGCTTCTCTTCATGATTACTTTCTAGCTACTTTTGGTTGGTAATTGCAATGTTTCCATCTCCATGTGGGTCCTTGCCCATGTGCATGATACAAATAAAACAGAACCAACTGCTGAAAAGATTTCTCTATAGTAATATTAGTTGTCAAAAACTCCACAAGCCACCCAATCAATACAGATATCCACAACCAATACCTGTGGTTTAGTCTATAAAATGTAGAAAATTATGAAAAATGTCACTTTCACAAATGCCCCAGATGACATATTTAAATAACTTGTTTTATCCAACCAACAGATATTCAGTTTACTATTATGGATATACAAAAAACAACAATATATCACATTTAAGAAGCCTGGAACCAGTGATTTTTGATTTTTGATGAAAAAAAAACAACGATTACCTAATTATCAAAATTGTTCTCAAATAATTTTCTGTCAACCCACTGATTAATCATCTAATTGCACTTCTGATTAACTTGTACTTCAGTGTTTTCAACTTACTTCATGTCTTTTACAGTGTTCAACATCTTGGTCCATGTTGGTGTGGTGCTGACCTACCCCATTCTCATCTCCATAGGGACACTGCTCAGTGTGCCAGGCAATGCAGGTAAGTATTACATAACATTTACTGATTATTATTTCTTGATTATTAAGGTGGAAAATTAAAATGCTTATGAAACGAGAGTAAGTGGCTACATATGCTGTGGTTTTGTATTGAGAGGTCAGCACTTAGGGCCACTGTAACAAACAGATTACACAGCAAGTCTGCCTCTCTCGTCCTGGAAACCTAATCATCAATGAGCCTCAACAGACCCTGCAACTATTCTCTCGCTGAGGGAGGATCAGGTTGCCAAGGCGACACTAAATGCTTGCAGACGAGTTCTTTTCTTTAACCACGATGGACTGTATGAAGGTCAGTGGGTTACGCCAATTCGTCCCAGGGCTCCAGACCGCAAAGACTCAGAGGATGAAGTGGATCACTTGTGCTGATAATAAGCCGCATTTGCTGCACTCATCCCCTACAGCCACAGTGTCCTGTGGTTTATCTTACTTTATGTAATTAATCTCAATTTGTTTGTGTTTGTCTCACCCACCCCACCCTCTCTCCCTGCCCTGCTCTTGGGCTCCCTCTTTTGTTCCTTCCTTTCTTCACCTGCTGCAGCTGTAGATGTTTTGAAACATGAGGTGATCTTCAGTGTGGTGCGACTGGCAGCCACCTGCATCATCTGCCTGGGCTTCTTGCTCCTTCTGCTGCCAGAGGAGTGGGACTCGGTCACGCTGCGTTTCCTGGCCACCATCGCGGACAAGAAGTCAGAGGAGCACGGCGAGGAGCTCACAGAGTCCAGTGTCCACACTCGGAGCCGCAGTCGAGCAAATGGTACCGTCTCCATTCCCTTGGCGTGACATGGCTGAGCTCTGCTAGTAGCCTGTCCTGAAGCCCTGTCTGCTCATGTTCCCCCATTGCCCACCCAGGAGGTGCGGCGGGATCTTCGGTCCGCATGGACTCACCGTCGGGGAGACCGGAAGTATTGTCTTGAACTTTGAACTTCACTCTGGAGGTGCAAGTCTGTCTCCGTCACTTCACTTCAGGAGGGGAAAAGAGAACATCTATGGAGGAAATTAGAAGGGTGGAAAGTGTTATTTACTTTCTTGAAATACTTACCACGCTCAGTCCTGTTCCTCGCACGCACCCAAACCAAGAGCTGACTAGCCTCCCCTGACCTGCTCTGCGGACTGTATTCTGTGAATATAAATATTGGCAGGGCCAGTTTGGCTCAATCTTATATGTATTTATGATATTTATTTAGAGTTGTATCAATAAGAGTATAAATTTTAAGTCTTATTGAATAGTATTATATACAAGAATGGCAATTATACTATGCGTAATGTACAGGCTCTTTTGGTTTCATAATAAAAGACTTAAAACTCTCATTCACCGTAGCGTATTACTAGTTTTACTCGGGACCATGTGTATGTGGCTAAAATCTTTTCTTTAACAATATTTTGGGAAATTGTTTAGATTTTTCAGTCATTCCTTTGTTGCCAAAGAGGGACGCACACATTGCTGACACTTCTGATAATTTGAAATATATCAATTTTAATGATTAAAAAAAAACACGGTCAGCATATTACAGGCTAATTTGGCCTCATAATTTCAGACTTAATTTATTTGCTTATTTTAGGCCAGTAAATTAATAGTTCTATAAAAGTAAAGAGCACAGCTGTGGGGAAAAACAGTTAATAAATGAAAAATGTTACATTATTATTATTTGATTGATGTTTTTGGGGTGGACTTGGACTCATAACCTCAGTATTTCTAAAACACTCTACTTGCATTTTGTTCAAATTCACTTTCCTATTTCAACATAAAAACATGCCAATTGACCATATGACCTAGCCAAGACACATATTCTGATGCTAAAGCTACAATATTTTAAGGTATGCTAACCATTTTTTCTAAATTGAAAATGAGGCCCTGTAAGTAAGAAGAACAACAAGCCAAATTATTGTTGTAACCACCACTCTTGTATCATGGCCAAGTGAAGAACTAAGTGCTGTGTTTCATTGCAACAGTAGTAATCTGTAAAATGCATTGCACTGATTTAGCAGCGATGACTTTGCAGAGTTCTCCTCACTATAATATACTATGCAATGCCTCTCTGTGCTGTACTTAGCTGTCACTGACACATACACACACACCACTGTAGACTGAAAAAGATTGAGAAGGATTGTTTCTATTCTAATTTATCCTCTTTCACAGATACACACAATCCGTGGTAATAAGGCATGCCTCTCTGCCTGGCAATGGAAAAAGCCCACGGGATCTGTTTTGCCTGTGGAGCCCAACACTGTGATAGGCATTTGTCAAAATGACTTTCTAGTGTCACATAACATGGTGGCAAAATTAAATTTTAGTCCAAATAGATGATGAGAGTTTCAGTAGAATGATTTCTGTCTTTTTACATCACTCTGTCACACATGCACATACACACAGTCCCAAGAGTCACATGACAGTGCTGCTATGTTATCTGGAGAACAGTCAGTGAAATGAGACCTCTAATGAAGCATTTGCTGAAGTGACAGATTCAGCTGAACAGTTGTGGTGGCATTTTAACATATTGAAATAAATGAGCTAGAAGAAACAAGAGCAATGAGTAATGTTCACATTTCAATACCATGATGGTCACTGACACCCAGCTGCATACTGATAAGAGGCGTTAATCAGAGAGGAGCCTCATGTAGTGAATGTAAAATACTGCCTTAGTTACAATAACAAATTTTTGTATGCATTTGTTCTGGGTAAACAAAATATATGCAGAATATACAAAGACTTACAAATCGCTGCTACAAGGTCTGGTCATATTACAAGTTGAATCAGCTTCATTTGCTAAAAAGAGCCCAGCAATCAGTTCTTTTAAAAGTAACATAAGACAACTAATAGTGCTCCAAAAAAGCTGAATAATTTAAATAATAACAAGACAAAGGCTCTACAGCCATGCTAGCTGCTCTGTCAGGCTATACATAGGCACTGCAGTGCTTTGAGCTAAATGCTAACATCAGCATGCTAACCTAACCTGCTCACAGTGACATTGCTGACATACTAATGTCTGGCTGGTATAATGTATAATCATTTTTAGTTTGGTGTGCTATCATGCTAAAGGACTTACTGTAAAGTACAGCTGAGGCTGTTGGGAATATCATATAGTATTTGGTCATACATGTTAGGCAAACAGAAATTTTGACCTGATGGTGGCACTAAATGAAAGTTCAAGGCTTAGAAGTTTGTACAAATTATCATTTCACAGCAACAGCTGTAGAGATATTTCATCAAAAAACAAATATGCCATCCTCACAGTGGTCTTAAAGGAAAATTCAGGGGATCACTAAAGTAACTTCAATTGATCCTTTGGGCACTGTAGAAAGTCTGTAGTCTGTAGAAAATTTCACAGCAGATATTTCATGCTGCCAATATGGCTCATAACCAGAATTATGTAATATATAAGGGGGGACAGTTCTGAAAATAATCACCACATAATCTATCCCAAACACAGACAAACTGTCCCAGCAAAGAGAAACAGAGGTCACATTTTCAAGCTAACTGGTAGAGATATAAAACTATGGCCTGACATGTAACCTTTAATGACCCACCTTTGTAACAGTGTTGTTCTATCCCCTGGGGTGTTCTCAGCAATAGCAGAGACACATTTTTCACTCAGTTAACAATTTCCTAAAGAACCTGCCTCTGTCTTCAGCCCTCTGGGCTTTCCAATAGGGAAGAGGGTGCAGGAAAATAACAGGTTCTTTCAAGCATTAACTTATGAGTTACAAAGTAACCTGTAGGGAGAGTTGCCATAGAAACCTTGCTCATTATAATGAGAAAGTCAAGTATGAAGGTACGGATGGAGTACGCATCAGCTCTTTTATCCAGATCCAAAAGTGTTTATTACATTTGTACTTTTGGCACCAGAAAGAGATGCTTCAGGACAAACATTAAGTTTACCAGAAAGGGGGATGTGAAGACCACAAGGTTTGTTTGGGAGCAGCTGGAACAAATGGGGCGAGCTGAACAGTCAAATTTGTGGGTGAAGTTATCCTGTAACTGAAAGTTTTTTTTATAGGAGAGGCCAAAAGGCCACAGGGATTTGACATCTACAGTGGACCAACAATGACAGAAGCTCTTTGTGACTAATGAGAGATACTGAAAGGTGAGATCGTTTAAGAATTAAAGAAAGATACACTAACTACAAGACTTTACATATCTCACTTGTACTGGAGGAAAAGTTAGTATTTCAGCGTGTCAGCCTTTGGGACAGAGAGCAGGACAATGGGCTCCACAGGCTCCAGACCCAGGTTGCGTAAAGTGGCCCCATGGAGTAGTCCACAAGAAGAGGGGGGACAGCTCAAACCACAATGGACCCTCCCTGGTCTGCCGGTCACCCTGGAGCAGCCATCAGGATCTTTGGGACAGAGGAAAACAACCTTACCTCCACTGAAACAGGAAATAACTCTTTCCTCTCTCTCAGGTCAGTAGATATCTCCTGTTTTGTCCATAATTCTTCATAACCACTAATGTTTTAAATGTTTTCTATGCATTGCCATGTGTTGTGATACAGATTTTGATACTAGATAACACTGTATGCATGTGTGTGCTGTAAGAACCATGCTTTGCAGGAAGCCTCGCACAAAGGCAAAGCAACGATTCAAGCATCATTCATTCTCATCCACCCAGAAGACCCCAGGTTAGCACGGCAAGATCGGCTGCCTAATGTAGTTTTATGAACTACAACAGGAGTATTCTTGTTGCCATAAGAAGTTTCTCATCTGTTAAGTCCTGTACTGGGACTCTGGTAGACATAATTTTGCATTATTGCTTCTGACTGGTAGTGATTTTTACCCAGACATCCCATCATTATTTCTCCTCAGGCACTGCAACCACTGGCCCTTCAAATTGGTCACACAGGCACTGCCAATCAAATTGCCATGGTAATAAAGAAAAAAAAAACTATCCCTGCTGACTGTCCCTGCATCCCTACCCTCATGCTATTTTGAAAGCCAATAAGGAATTTTGATGTTTGTTGTAGGGCAGGGACTGCAGAGATGGGGGTGTCCACCAGTCTTCTACAACCGGCCAGACAGGACACTCTGGCACCGGCAGAATGATTCAGGTAAAGCACCGGGACAAAGTATGGAAGAGCTGAAGTGCATCTATAACATCAATAATTCAGATCATACATTTTTATACTGTAGGAAAATTAAAGTGTGCAGCAGTGCTTAAGACAGAGAGAGAGGGAGAAGATGGGGTGGAAAGAAAGAGAGAGAGAGCAAGAGAGAGAGAGACAGCGGTGAGTGTGGGGCCTTCCTGTCCCAGTGGATCTGATTAAAGTGCCGGTGGAGTGGAAAGTAGGGTGGTCCACAGCCATGACTGGCCCTCAATGGGATCTATTTTCAGGGTACAGGGAACAGAAAAGCCCCCTCTATTAGATACATACTCGCTGACACAAAGAAAAGTATAGTCTTGATAGTCACATGATTCTTTCTATAGAAGGGTTTAATCCACTTCTCTCTTTGGGACATAATGTTTGCTATGTTTATGTTTACTGAATTACAAATCATATACAGTATGCACTGTTATATATGGTTATATATGGTGGAATAAGTAGTCAGGTCCTTCAAGTGTAAGTACCAATAAAACAATGTGGAAATTACCCTTTTTGTGCTGTATTCCAAATCCTACTTGAAAAGCTAAAGGTAAATAAATGTTAACATAAATGTTATCACCTAAACGCACCTAACGTATTAAAAGTAAAAGTGGTAGTTCAAGAGAAAAATGTTAGTAACTGATAAATGATTATATCTTATGTTATTAGATTGTTAATATTAATGCAAATTTTTAAACTAATTCATATTAAGGTAGTTCACACCAGTGTTTCCAAACCTAGGGTCACCAGACAAATCTGTGCAATACAAGCCAAGCATTAGGGACTCTTGATTTAAGCCATAACACTGCATTATATTTTATAAATTTGTTGTATGAGATAAATGTAGTGGAGTAAAAAGTGCAATATTTCCCTCTGAAATGTAGTGGAACAGAAGTAGCATAAAATGGAAATACAAATATGAGGTTTGAGTTCCTCAGAATTGTACTATTAAGTACACTACTGGAGTAAATGTACTCAGGTATATTCTACTGCTGGTTTCTTGTGGCTCTGTGGACTTTTTAGGGAGGATTTCTGGAGGCCCAGACAGCTCTAACTCAACAGGCTCATCGGCATCGACAAGCTCATCTGCGACAAGCCAGAGAGCAGAGAAGACAAAAAGTTGTCTACACAGTTAATGGTAGGTATGCAAATGATGGAAAGTCTGACTGAGTGTGATCTACTGCTCAATTCTAACATCATCTGCTCATATCATTTGGTCCTGTAGTTGGAGGTCCAAATACAGAAGGGATCCAGAGGCTGAAACTTGTGAGAAGGCCCACAGAGAGGGACATCTTCTGGGATCAGAGCACAGGAGAAAGGCTGGACCCCAGCTGCCTTCTGGAGCCAGAATCTCAGCCTCTCCTCCACCAGCCAGATAAACAGCTAATGTGGAAAGCAGCAGATGCGATCCAGAATGATCAAGCTCAAGGTGCCAAAAACAGACACGAAGAAAAAACAGTGCAACAAACTGGACACAGAGAACTATTTCTAGAAAGCAAACTGAAACAATGAACATCAGTAAACAATCATGCACAGATCTCGGAACAAATGAAAATTTTCATGAATCATCATGGTCACTGCGTTGTATGGTTAGCGATGGCATCAAATCACCTTGCAATAAGGACAGAACTCATGATGTTCAGGACATACTCCCTGCATGACTGAGTTTATGGTGCCACCTATGGGTGAAAGTGATGCACTAAAGTGAGAAACCTTGAATGTGATGCTACAATATTGATAGCAAAACATCCGAAAATAAACTTTATATTTAGTTCAAAGGAATTCAAATCAGCTGGCTTTTAAGCTTCGGCTCTATTATTGGACATTTGGTATAGAAATTAGCACAAAAGAATCCTTCCATCCAAAGATATCCCATTATTTGAAAGGATCTGTGGCTCTTGAAGAATAATTAGACTGAAAACAGGAAACTGCTAATTGCACCATCATTCCTCAAGTGGTCTCCCTGAGGCCGGCTCTTAACGGGTGGAGAGAGGCTGAGAGGAACTGGATTCCTACCAAACACCTGAGGCCACGGTGGCTGACAAAGGCCCAGCGCTCAGGCACGGCATGTTAGATGAACATTGCTAGGATCACATGACACACAGCAGAAGGCTGGACAGGAATTAAATCAGCAAAGATGATCTGGCAATGGTTGAGTGGAACTATTTCAATAGAGGAAATGTGTACTGAACTGTATTAAAGAAATCTGGACGGTTTAACATGAACTATATTGTGCTTGACCACTGGGTGTCATTATTGGGCTGACGGACACAATGAAGTGAACTCCCACAGTTCAGTAGACAGCAGTTGTGGTGTTCATAATAGTGTAGTAAATCTTTTGGTATGAAAGATCATTTTCAGCACTTACAGCTATGCAACCTCATGATGTATTAACAATATTTATGACTATCCCCACTCCTGGTTTACTTCCACAAATTTATTTTTGGCCCATGTGATTTTTATATTAATGATTATGATACAAAAGTGTTAATCCCTTTCATGTATGCGTGTACACAAGAGTAAACAACAATGGAATAAATTAATGATTCTGAAAAGCGCAACAGAATTAAAGGCCCAAAGGTATGAGCTGAAGGCACTGGAGCAGAGCAACACATTAAAACGAGTCCATCTACTTAGCAAGCCATTCAATCAACAAAGCAAAGTCTGCCAGTGAGAGGCCAGTGACTGCAGACTTGAGGAGCCAGACTGACCACATATTGGGATACTGAGGAGATTTAGAGTGGCCCGACTCTTAAAAAAAACTTCTCCTTTTCCAGTTCGCTAGCCACACACACTGGGTCTTAAAGCCAAATCATCGTGGAGGGGGAGAGCCGAGAGGTCTTGGTGTCTGCCACTCTGTACTGCTACATAAAAAGAAGGTGAAGGATGCCGTGTGAGCAATTGGTTCCAATTGACAGAGGATTGGTCATGGTCAGCCTTCTGAGTGGAAATCCACGTGAGAATGTAGCATTTGGACCAGCAAGGGGCACAAGAGGCCAACAGCAGACAATGAGGGCACTCAGAGGAGTCTGGCTGCTGTGGAATAGTGGGGCACAATCTCCTCTGATTTAACCCTTCGTCGACTAGTTATTCATTCAACTTAATACACAGAGGTGGAGCTTATGTAGCAGAAATGTAACAGAGTTAGTATGTAACTCATCATAGTGCAGGTAAAATGATGGTTAACTGTGGAAAAGCATCTGAAAGTCAATGCATCTCTTCAAATAACTTCTATATAATTAAGTAAAGATAATGGGAGGTCTACCCTGACAATTGTGTTACAACAATAAAGACCAAATGAAACACTTCAGGTTCTACATTAATTGAGTTAAAGCACCTCTGCAGCCTCAAGAGGCGACCCAACCATTACCGTCCTTGTGACTTTTTCACCAATTAGGCAGGTCCTGCATGCTGAATGGGACCAGCTGCTTTTAAAGTCTCAAAGGTCCAGAGGGTCAGTGCTCAATCAGTCTGGTTGGAGAGGCTGTGTGTTTGAACTAACCACTAGTTGACAGGGCGGGGACGGGGTCAAAAGAGGTGGGGGTGAGTGATTGGTAGGGGTAAGGACTCCTGCCAGTTCTAAAAGAGGAGCCTTTTGTGGCCAAAACACTGGCCAGAGCAGCCTGGCCTTTCACAGCCGGGCCGCCCCTCTCCTCCAGGCCCACAACAGCTGATGACAAGGTCCCAGCTGCTAATTATCCGGCTGATGGAGAGTCACTGAAGTGGGACTGTCAGAGCGAGGGGTGGCCCTTGTGTCTGCAACGGGACAAATCTGAGGGAGGGTGAAGGCTGGGGGATAAAAGAAGTTGTACTGCAGGGGCAGGTATTTCTTTTTGAAAAAGTAGCCAACCATCAACAAAATCAATACTTCTGCTAGTCAAAGTTTCCACACTGTGATCTGTCCTGACTGAAAGCAAAATTATTTTGTCCTTAAAATATGCATATTAGGTATAATGTAAAATCGATAAACCATTTTGACCATTTGTGAACATCCTAGCAACAACAACAAGACAGTAACAAATTATTTTAATGGGGTCACATGTCCAGTCTGGATCACTGAATATGCTCGACAGGGTTCTCAGTCCCGTTATTGTATAATGAACTATGCACCTTTCCACCCAGCCAGTCCTTATGGATCCATGCTACAGCATCATCTGCCCAGAGGACACCGGAGCGGTACCTGTTGAATTCCATATGAGGTACTCTTTGGATTGAAGCTCTCGGGCTGAAGGTAAGAAAACAGACCTTTTTTTTTAGTTTCAGAAAACATGTATACATCAACATCATTTGGATAACAATAATAATGTAAACTTACATGTTACAATCCGTGGTTTGGCAGAGGAATAAACCTGCACTGAATGCTGGTCCACACAGCATCCAGACAGCGTCATGTCAGGCACTTTGAAATACAACTGTGACGATAACAGAGGATGTGTAAATGACTTCACAACCTAATGATTACATTTTAATAGATGACTTAGAAAATTAGCTGTTGAAAAATGGCTAGAACATACTGCAGCTATATTTAACTATAACAAGCTACTGACTGATCACCACACATATTGACTTACTTTGATGTACGCTGTAAGATCTGTGCAGAGGGGGTCAGAAGGTCCTGGTGTTGGCCCGGAGAAGGTGATCCTGCCCTCCATGGTGACCTCACGACATTTAGGGAACTTTTGTCCTACGTATTAGTGAGGGGAATCTACTAATTGCATTGTTTCTTTTTCCAGTATATAGCTGCAGTAAATGTGTTTTTTTCTTTTACATTGATGCTCAGGAGCACAGTACCTACCCAGGGTCCAGACCAGCAGGTTCTTCTCCTTTGAAACATCCAGCTGTCCGGAGCTCACCTTCACATCAACAACACCCATCTGATCCCTGCACAAGACACACACAAGGGCCCACATGCAGATGTTATAACAATTATTACCAACCATGTTGAACTTACTTTGCAGTACTTTTCAATTCCAAAAATTTACATTAATTAAATTTCATGGGTTCAACCACATTCATCTGAATTTTAAATAGAGATATTAACACAGAGGGAAGTAATGAAAGCATTCGACTCAGGAGAACTGTTTATCTTGATTGGACCATTTTAAAATTAGAGTTTCAGCTTGTAAGAAAACCCTAAAGGGACAAATGCTCTTTAAGTGTATTTAATGTGAGAACCTGACAGTAGAATGGACTGCTGATATAATAAACGCTACAAGGGATATTTCTGCACACTCTGTGAGAGTATTTTATCACATTTTTGTTTGAGATCTGGTTACTAGGTTATTTCCTGGGTGATGGAGAACTCTTTTATTCAGCTAAGGCAAAAATATTTAGCACACTGTATTGAGACTAGTGCAGGCTTTTGTAAAGAAAACTGTGCAGTTTAAATGTTAAATGCAGGAGGGTTCCATTTAATATTACAGAGGCCAATGAAAATGAAAATGATGAAATGAAATGAAAATACAGATTAGCGAAATTCTCAGTAAAAGACAATTAAAAAAATCAATACTAATGTGCTTGTGTGATAACTGCTGTTTCTAATGTTACTGTTCCGTAATTCAGTGCTTAAAAAGTGATTTATTTTTTATTTCAAGCTGGAATTAATTATAAATTGGTTTCCTGACATGACTAGGAAATATGTGTGTCAGTACTTAAAGATATTGTTCAACCTATTTGAAAATTGCATTCATTGATTATCCATCTTCCATATGTGTAAGTCATTATTTTGAGGCTATGTACCAGAATGGTGCCACATAGATAATCTTATTAACACTTGAAATTGTTCAAAATTATTCTCATCAAAGAGCCTTTTATTTCTTATTGGCTGACACAATCACAATTTAATCTCAGATATGATGTGGATCATGTGACATCAAACCTCTTTGTTCTAACAAGAAACACACACTTATAAGTTCTCACATGTAAAAGATTTTGTCCTCTTGTGCTGTTTACCTGTTAAAGAAGGGCAGGTGTGCTTCACAGTATTCAAAGCTATTCTTAACACTCTCGTGAAGTTTGAGGGTTACTGACACACGCAGATGGTTTTCTTCTTCCTTCAGCTGATAGGATCCAAGGATAGGGGGAACAGGAACCTGTTGAGAAAATTGGAAAAGTCACTTAAGATAACAATGCTAATGTGGGCGATGAGAAGTATGTAGGTAGGAGTTGGATGTCCTCTACCTGAGACGTGTAGCTGCACAGTCTGAAAGGCTCCAGAGGAGGGGAGAAAGGGAACTTATACGGCCCAGAGAAAGCTGAGCCATCACAGTTATCTACACTGCTGGCCGTCAGGATACTAGAATCCAGTGAGGTGACGCAGGGATGGACCAGGATGTCCTGTAGTGGAGAACCATTTGGTGGCAATGTGAGAGTCACTGTCACATTTGGGAGCACCCCCTCCAACTTCACACTTTTGACAGATGGGAGAAAAGGAAAAGAAGGAGAGTTAGTTAACAGCCAAAGATTTACAACATCACTTGCTTTCCTTTCCACTGTGCACTTACTTTGCACGTCACTGTGCCGTAAACATCCCAGAGGTCCTGTCTGCTCCGGTTACCGTACTGCATGGACCTTACTGTTTCTTTCAGTGCTACATTCACAACAGCTCGACCGCGGTGGAGCCCTGTCTTCCAGGCCGGCTGCTTCTGGTTCCCAGCAGGTGTGGGCACTGTGGGTGTAGCAGGTGCTCCTAGCGTTGGCACATCCAGGGGTGTACCAAGTGGACAAATCTGCAGGAGCACAGAGGGGAGCATCGTCAGGCGAGAGGCCAGCCCCTCGCTATCAGGCTTACTCCCCGAGCCGAGGAGAAAATTTTGCAGGCCTTCCAGGAGCGTGAGGCCCTGTGAGACAGACAACAGGTTGGCCAGGGGTGGCCGTGGCTCAGGAGGGACATCCACTAAACACAGGCAAGCCAGGATAAGAGGCCCTTGTGAGATGGCCAACACTGGCCAAAGTGTTCCCTTTCCAGGACCGTCCACACGCAGCTCCAGGGCTGGTGACCGCTGGCGATAAAGGCAATCATCTCTGAGAGCCACATAAGACTTGTCTGGGTCTGACAGGCCCAGCTCAGTGAGCAGGAGCTGCAACACAGTGCTTTCCTCTGGGACTGCTACATATGAGGAACCTGCCAGGCGCTTTGCACGGTGCTCCACTGTGGAGAACCTCCTGTGGGGGGAGACACAAGACATTAAAACACACAGCAGGCTGCAAATAGTGTGACAGCAGGGATTTTGTGATACCAGACTGACGCTCTTGTCCTTCACATTAACATTAATGGGAAGTGTATGTGAGAACAATTACTAGTCGGCTACAAACCTTGAAAAGCGTATCGACACATTTTCTCCCTTCTCGTGAGAGATAATCCACAGAGCACGCACACTCATTTGTCCAGCTGCACCGAAGTCCTCAAATTATGCAACGTTCTGATTTACAACACATTAATAATTACATTTTGTTACGCATTTGCTGAATTCAAATACTCCTGACTGGATTTCACTGACGCAGCGACCCACTTCCTACTGTTGTTTCATGTGACAACCGCCACCAATCAGCCGACATCCGCGCTTGCGCACTTGCAAGCTGCTATCCCCACCCTGCTCTCCCATACAGGAAGCTGGTTCGCTAACCAGCTAGCTGTCAACAAAGGGCAAAACTGTTCCAAATCAGCAAATCGATGTGGAAGTCGGCGGTACGGCCGACTCTGAGCTCCTTCTCCTAAATTGCATTTCATTTCGCCGCCGACTGAATCTTGAACATGGCGACAACTGCTCAGCTGTTCGAGGTAAATGACCGGAGCTGTGTTAGCTGTCCAGTTAGCTAGGTTGCTAACTATCGTTAACGGTAGCTTAACGGTACCGTCTTTATTCCTCATCTCAGTATGTAATTAAAGATTAATTATCACTCAAACAGCTGGGAAGATGTTGGCTGCATGTCGTAAAAACTAGAGGAAAAATATGACCAATACTGTTTATGTTAAGAGTTTTACAATTAGAGGAAATGGAAATGGAAATGTTATTAGCTGTAGCGTTAACATTTTATTAGTTATCCCAGTTTGTGTGCTTATGCCATCATATTATTAACTTAAGTGTTTTGCTGATTGTATTTGGAGATAACCATCAGTACACTCATGACTCTCCCTCCCTCCCAGGAACCCTTTGATGCAGATGAGTACATTGAAAGGTTGGCATGGAGGACTCCTGGAGGAGGATCCAAAGGAGGAGCTGAAGCATTTGACCCCAAAAGGTACAGCAGGAGCTTCTTATTCACATTAGCAGCAACATTTGTGATCTCAAATTCCCCTCAGTATAAGGCAGTAGGTCAGTGGAATTTGCAGGTTTTATCCTTTACTTTGGTGACAGCATCACTTCCAATCTGTCACCTGCCTACCAGATACATTTTTGCACTCCCATATGAATTTGTACACAACACATCATTGTTACCCAGTTGAGAGTGTTTTTTGCACAATCAAAATAAACAATAGATACTGTTTAAACTCTGTTGCAACCATAAAGATGTATTTTCTTGTACGTAAATTTCAAATAAATATGAATATGTCAATGACAAACCCAGCTCTCAAAGAGATGCTTCATTCATACATTTGTAATATTGTAACTTATATGAATGCAGTACAGCTTTTCTACTCCTGGTCCTCCCACATTGTGATCATCTCCATAACATGTAACATCTTAATACAACTTCATACTGTCCTCCTGGTGTGTTCCTCAATGTAACTCATGCCCCATCTCTTCAGATTTTCACTGAAGTTGATTAGAAACTGTCCTAAAGGTATTTTTTCCACTATCTGTCAAGTCATGCAATACTAATAAACCAGGAAATGTTGTGCATGTGTTCTTCCACTCTTTCTTAAAGCTTCCAAAAAGCCTCTTTTTTTTTATTTTTATGGTCATTTATTGTATTTGGTGGCAGCTCTTGAAGGGATTAGGTGCAAACATGCCTCTTCTGAATTTGGTGCCAGGAAATTTACTGGAAAACAATTAGATATAATATTGAAAATCTTGTAATACAGATTATGATTTCTTCATTTACAACTGGCAGTCAACTTGCTTAATACTCAGAGTGAGACTGAGTTAGTCCTTTTACACTTATGAAAGCTCATCTTGGTCTCCTCTGCTAATTTAATGTTTTTGATGGTTGGGTTTGGAGAAAAACAGGAAATATCTATGTCTAAGAATTTCTTTCATGGTACTTTCACTGCTTGTTGTTGTGTTTACACTTGGGGACCGAGTTACGTCTCGTAAGCAAAAATGCCATAACAGTTTAACTGTACTGTAGATCCGTCCTGCCTTATCTACTTCCTTCACAAAACTGTTGCCACCACCTCCTTGGAAGCTCTTAGCAAGGAGTCAGAGACAACATATCTTTGGAGGCCACCATACTGTGAGTCACCAGCCAGGGAATGAGTGTCTATTGGGAAGGGATGGGAGATGTCTTTAAGCTGTAGCCAGTGCTGAGGGAATTAGTCAAGAGATTATACACTCATCATTTTGGGATGTTTCCTACTCTGTGAAATGTGGTGCTGACTTAGAACATTTGCTCTGCAGTCCTGATGACACTTAAAATGCAGCTGACGAAGCTGCTAGTTCTCAGAGCTTCTTAAGTCTGGGGACCCAGGAATTAAGCATCCGGTACTATTCTGTAACTATTAACTATAAGTGTGAGGTCAGTGGGACAGATTTAACCTTGCGGTCTGCAATTACTCCTCAAGAATAAGAGCCATATTTGTGTGTTTTACCTGGTGTTTGTTGGGGATTAGTGTGAAGTTCTGGATCTACATACATTCTCTCCTCTGTGATAGGCTGTTGGAGGAGTTTGAGAACCACATAGAGGAGCTGAAGCAACTGGATGAGAAGATCCAGCGGCGGGTGGAGAAGCTTGAGCATCAGTGTCATCGTGAAGCCAAGGAATTTGCCCACAAAGTGCAAGACTTGCAGAGAAGCAACCAGGTGTGTTGTATGGTCAGATAAAACCAGTGACACCCACCATCGTTGAGCTTTAAAATATTCTTCATACTAGTCACATCACAGAATTACTTCATCTTTACTGCTCTGTTTCAATTCAGGTGGCCTTTCAGCATTTCCAAGAGCTCGACGAGCATATCAGCTATGTGGCCACCAAGGTTTGTCACCTTGGTGACCAGCTGGAGGGGGTGAACACACCACGGCAGAGGGCTGTGGAGGCTCAGCGTCTGATGACCTACTTCAATGAGTTCTTGGATGGAGACCTGCGCAGCGACGTCTTCAATAACCCAGACAAGGTGAGCGTGCCGCACATGTTCCTCCCATTCACTTCAGTGGAGGTATGCGTGTGTGACCATTGACGAGTACCCCCGCTGTGATACTGCTGGAGGTGAGAATGAACAGGATTAGGAGGTAAACCATCCATATTAATTTGTCAAGTTTATCCCTTTAGTTGGATCCCTTGGCTAATTTGGATTAATAAACTGTCATTTGCTGTCTGACAATAGCTGGCTGATTGACTCGCATGGATGTCAACATGCTCATGTCAACCCTAATTGCATTTACAGTAGGTTGTCTGTGAGCAAGAATTTAGTTGGTCCTCAGCTTTGTGTCGCATTACAGCGGCAAAGAGCTTGTGGCATGATGGTACGTGTTAGGGCGGCGATAACATGGATGCTGGGAGATGAGGTGCACACTTTGACATAGTCCCTGCCTACACAGAGGCCATGCTGATGTTAGACAAGTGACCCCTGAAAGTTGGATTCTGCAGTTTTGTGAGTGAGGAGAGACTGGGAATACTTTAGATTAATTCCTGTTAGTAGGAACATCATTAGTGGATGCAGAGCAGTGAGTCTTGGGGTCAATCCCAGAGACGAGAGCTGGAGATGGAGCTAGTTTTCTGGAGAGGCATGCAGAAATATCTGGCCAGATTCCTTTTCCTGAGCATACCTCCAGACGAGGGGGAAAGAGGAAAGCTGCAAGTGAATAGCTGAAGGGGGGTGGCTTTGCTAATCCTTCTGAAAGGGAGGGCTGGGCCGCCAGCGTGGAGACAAGTGCTGCTAAACCCTGACTGCAGGGAGACGGCTACATTACTTACATGGGATTTAGCTAATCTTAGCTGGGGGACAGATACTTAGAAAACCTTCGCCGAGCAGAAAGGCTGGATCCTCCTCACGGGAGCAGAGTAATGATGTTAGCTGAGGCAGGCATCTGCGGGAACAGAGGAGTTGCGGACGGCGGGCCTTTCGTAGGTCTGGGGCTTTTTCAGCCAGCATGTATGTCAGGAGGGGCGGGGGGAGGGGGGCTCTCGACAGGGTCCCCTTTTTTTAGACAGATATCCCTGGCCGGACAGATTATTGAAGGCGATTTAGACTCCTGTGGGATTACAGCCCATTCAGAAAAGGCATGCCAATAAAGAGTTGGATGTGCTGCTAAGTCAGGACTGCTGCTGTTGCTGCTGCTGATGCCCAGGTGAGCGCAGCCTGTCTGTTATCAGCTCCCTGTCCAACACGGGGAGGTGGAGGAGGGCTGCTCTAAGATGATGATCCCCCAAGTGGAGACACTGCCGGCGGCCTGCCCGCTTTGGATGTCCACCTCTCATGATTCTGTCGTGCTCTCTCTCTTTTTCCCCTCACCTGACATCTCTCTCTCTCTCTCTCTCTCTCTCTCTCTCTCTCTCAGACACACACACACACTCACTTTCTCTCTCTCTCCTTCAGATTAAGGAGGCTGCTGATATCATTCAGAAGCTGCATCTCATTGCCCAGGAGCTGCCATTCGACAGGTGAGTCAGGCATCCTGGAGGCAGCTTTAGACAAGAGCACTGTCAAACAAGGGGAGGGTGGTGTATTAGTGATGTCGACTATTCCTCACAGTGTAAGCTCATCGCAGAACATATAAAGTATTTAAGGCATTTAAATTCAGTGTCTGTTTTCTAGGAATAACACATACATTTACTTAGGGATGTTATTTGTAATTGTTTCCTTGATGATTTATTATGTTTTTCTTTAACAGATTTGCAGATGTCAAGGCAAAAATTGCTAGTAAGTTTGTGACAAAACTCATTATGCACTTTTATCTGCACTGCAAAACCCCTATTGAAAATTACAATAAAAGTCAGCTACACATTACAATGTTATGTCTGCATGTCTTTGCTTTTTCTATCCCAGGTAAGTATCATGACCTGGAGCGGCAGTTGATCCAGGAGTTCACTGCTGCCCAGCGCAGGGGTGAGATTGGACGTATGCGGGAGGTTGCAGCAGTTCTGTTACATTTCAAGGTGACCTGGAAGAATCATTTTGTTGTCTACCTTTGATTTTGGTATACATTTCATATAATATTTAGTCTTGAGTGAGATAATTGAAATGGTCATTTGATTTATACATATTGTTCTGTACTAATTCTCCCTCAGTATAAAGTAACTCCTGTGTTTTTTTGTTCTAGGGCTATGCACATTGTGTGGACGTGTATATCAAACAGTGTCAGGAAGTGAGTGTAAAAACTTGATCTATTTCAGTTTTTGAAGTCCAGTAATATCCACAGACTCTGGCTTAACCATTTACTGTCTCCCTAGGGGGCCTACATGAGGAATGATGTGTTTGAGGACACTGCAGTCCTCTGCCAGAGGGTCAACAAGCAGGTGGGCGAGGTCTTCAGCAGCCCAGAGACTGTCATGGCCAAACTCATCCAGAACATCTTTGAGAACAAATTGCAGGTATTTCTATTTCTCATTAGCTTAGTGTTATGTAAACATGCCTCATCTGTCATGTTATATTTGACCAACTTTGTTTCTGCAGGCCCATGTTAAGGAAAAACTGGATGAGACTCGACACTCTGATGTGGAACAGTACCTCAAGAACCTCTATGACCTTTACACCAGGTAATTAACATGTTCGCCTTTCTATCCAATTCCTGTCTCAACAGTAACCTTCATGCTTACATCTTTACACACCTTTCTTTACACATCCTCCAGGACCACAACGTTGGCCACTAAGCTAACAGAGTTCAACCTGGGCTCGGACAAGCACACTTTCCTGTCCAAGCTGATAAAGAGCATCTTCTCCTCCTACCTGGAAAGTTACATTGACATGGAGAGGGAATACCTTCGCACTCGAGGTGCCATGATTCTGCAGCGATACTATGACTCCAAGAACCACCAGAAACGTCCAATTGGCACTGGCAGGTCAGACTCTGGTTCTCAGTTAGTTTTATAAAATGTCAGATAGGATTAGATCACTTAAAAAATACTGATAATAATAATAATCTCAATCTACATCCTTCTACAGTATTCAAGAGTTGAAGGAGCGTATCAGACAGCGCACCAACCTTCCCCTAGGCCCCAGCATTGACACTCATGGGGAGACCTTCCTTTCTCCTGAGCTGGTTGTCAACCTGCTGCAGGAGACACGCCACGCCTTTGAGAGATGCCACAAGGTGAGGCCACTCTGTTTTGCTTAGCTTAGAGGAGGGGTGTTAAGCAATTAAGTCTTTTTGAGAACAGCAGCTTTAAAAGAATCATGCGTCATCTTTATTTCTGTTTGGGATGACACAGCTTTCAGATCCCTCCGACCTGCCCAAGAACGCCTTCTCAATTTTCCTGCTGCTGGTTGAACATCTGTGTGTAGAACACATTGACTACGCCCTGGAGATCGGCCTCTCAGGTACAGTCAACTAAGCTCATTATAGCTATAATGTCTACATGCTGTCTACATGTTGCTGCTCTGTCCTGCTGACAAGAGCATAAATCCAAAAACTACTGCTGCACTGCTGTTCCAACCCAGGGGCTGGATCCTTAGAGGGATACAGCTCACAAAGGTGACTTCAGGCCACATCCAAATCAGTGATGCTGCCACACTTGTTTTGCCTTTTACGCCTGAAGGAAAGCACCTGGTGTCACATCAGTTTTTGCAGTTAGCTACGTGGGCCTAGTACTTTGTATTGCTTTTCACTTTGTCAGGAAACAGATGAAGCTTGTTGGTATGGACACCATTCAGTGCTGTAACCAACACATTTTGTGGCAGTTAGCAATTGTTAAAAAAAAACAGAGAAAAATATCCAAGTTACCTCACTGTGACGCAGGTTGTGTGACTGGTGTTTCTTTACATTCTGTATGTGGCTGGCAGCTTATCATTTTCAGGCAGCTGCAGTGGAACTAAACATGTATTTGGTATCTCCCAGTGGTCGATTCATGAGTTACATTCTGCATTAAAGAAATGTAACACTGTTGTCCCCATGGTTTGATTACTTTCTCCTCACTGTTTCATGCTGCAGCAGAGTATTACTGCGAATGAGAGTCTCTGTTTCATGCATTGTATTTCTTTAACGTCAACCCATAAAGAACAGGCAGCGGCAGCTTTCTGCTCTTTGTGAATCATATTGATTTATCCTTTCACCTGCCTTGTGGTTCATTGTCCTGATGTTCTCTTTCTCTCTCTTTGATCTACAGCGATTCCCTCATCAGATGCCAAGAATGCCAACCTGTACTTCCTGGATGTGGTTCAACAGGCAAACTCTATCTTCCACTTGTTTGACAAGCAGTTTAATGACCAGCTGATGCCTCTAATAAGGTCAGTTAAGGGTTAAAATCATATGTTCTCCACCGTATTTAGTTATTATATGCCTCATGCCTCTCATAGACACATCATTTTTAGATGAAAGGGAGTCCTCTGATTATGTCTTTTAAAATCTTTCGCCAGCTCATCTCCAAAATTGGCAGAGTGCCTGCACAAGAAGAAAGAGGTGATAGAACAGATGGAAGTGAAACTGGACACAGGAATTGACAGGTCAGTATGTTTGAAACAGGCGGAAATCTACTGTCACGCAAGATGTGTTTTATCTTTCACTTACAGCTAAAACCCTTAATGGAGCAACAGATGGACTTTAAAATAAGACATTTTCATATCTCTTTTTCTGTCACGCACAGAACACTAAACTGCATGGTGGGGCAAATGAAGCACATCTTGGCAACAGAGCAGAAGAAGACTGACTTCAGGCCCGAGGACGAGAACAACGTCATGATCCAGTACACTACGGTAAGAGATATGAGGCCTCTGCCTCTGAGCTCACATGCAAAATTAAACAAAGCAGCAAATGCAATTTGCAAATCAAGTGCATCTGTCTGTCTTGTTTGTTCTTAGACTAAACAAAAACTAGTTTTTGAGTGTGCCTTTGGTTTTTGTCAGTTGTTTTGTCAGCATCTCCCTCACGTTTCCCTGTGTGTATTCCTGCCCGGCAGGCCTGCTCCAAGGTATGCGCCTACGTCAGTCGGCAGGTGGAGCACGTGCGGAAGTCCATGGATGGGAAAAATGTGGACACAGTGCTGACAGAGCTGGGCGTGCGTTTCCACCGGCTCATCCACGAGCACCTACAGCAGTACAGCTACAGCTCGATGGGAGGCATGCTGGCCATCTGCGACGTGGCTGAATACCGAAGATGCGCCAAGGACTTCAGGGTGAGCGGAGGGGGCATAGGTCCAGGATACACCGGTCACAGGGCAAAAACATGACTATTCCTACAAACACTCTGCCATGACAGGAACTCTTACAGGACCAAACTGGATAATAATTGTAATTATATGATATGGAAAAGCTGCAAATTTTCACCTGGGATCCCTAGAAGCCACAAACATTTTTATTTGATAAATAACATTATCAGTAGGTTATAAAAAATTAATTTTCTGTTGATCAGCTAATCAGTTAATCAACTAATCCTCTTAACATCTGAAGTCTAAATGTCTAAAGGATGGCAAAAGTGTGTTTTTCAAGCACTGAAGGTACAGAGATATTACAGAGATATTATTTACTCGCAGTAACTTGAAAGTTGTGTTTTTGTGACTCTGTCCTCCAGGTCCCTCTGGTGCTGCAGCTCTTCGACACACTCCACGCCCTCTGTAACCTCCTGGTGGTTGCCCCTGACAACCTTAAGCAGGTCTGTTCAGGTGAGCAGCTCACCAATCTGGACCGGAACCTCCTGCACGCCTTCGTCCAGCTCAGAGTGGACTACCGTTCAGCCAGACTGGGCCGACACTTCAGTTAATGACTGATTCAACACTTGGCTGCCCTCCGTCCAGTAACCCATGCTTTGATGAGATGATGCACCTTGAAGATACCCATCCCTGTTTCAGAGAACGCATCGGTCTGGCCCCAGAGTACAGACTTTACTGGGATCGTTTTGTACATCATGGAGACGAAGGCCACTGCTCCTTGAATGTGGGAAATGTGCATTTTACCAATTTATTTCTCAAGCTGAAGAAATTTAAATATCTATTGACTTAAGATTTCATTTGTTTTTAATTACAATAATCCATCACCAATCCACATGGCTAAGATTTCTGATATGTTATAGGTAAATGGACAACATTGAATTCTGTGCTTATGTAAAAAAGTTTTTGATTGTGCCAAATATATAAATTCTGTGGCTGCACTAGACCCTAAAGCTGCTGTAAAGGGAAACTGTCCACAATCACGCTGTAAAGTCAAACATCAGGCCTGCGGTAGCACTGTCTGTTGGGAACAGCTTCCCTTTGTAATGAACTGTAGACAACAGAGACAGCCCGGCCAAGCATGAGATAGAGCTCTGTCTGGCTAAGAGAGAAACACATGACCACCTCTCTAACCTCCGGGCTCTGACAACAAAGCAAAGGTTAAGAGGCCATCACAGAGAACTGTGATCTGAGCTATGAACAGGTCTGAGACCCTCTCTGGAGATTTGGGTGGTCCCATCTTAGGATCAGATGACTGGTGTGATGGGTCACTGAATATGTGTCACTGTAATTGCACAGATCAACACTTGCTCATCCAGTGGAGCACAGCCCAAAGGCATTGTTGACTGGATCTGCAGTGTTTCTGGGTCAGGGGACATTGAAATGTTGACCTCTGCTGATTAAGGAAACAAACTAGAGGGGACTTCTTCACACAGGGCTTATCAGAGGTTCACAGTCACTGTCTTCTGCACTAAGAAAGAAGACAGATCATGTCCCTGATGCCTGAAACTGTCTCCTAAGCAAAGCTGCTCCCTCTGTACTGCTGTTTACCTTAATTAGTGACTCATTAAAAAGATGTTGCATTTTATTATCGTCCCTCCTCTGAATATCCTTCATAAATGTGGAGCTGTGAATCAAAAGTTCCTCTCTCGAATGTCACTTTCAAAGAGATGAAACAGTCTTCCTTTCTATAGAAGTCATCAAGTATTCATGGGAATTCTTGCCACCAGAGTAAAGTTCTTTCTTAGACTTCAGGAAGTGAGCGGAGCCAGAGGGGATTAGATATCTACGAGTTGATGAATTGTGTGCTGTAGTCATGGACTGGGGGAGAGCTGGGGAGATAGAGACGCCTGAGAGCTCAGTTCCAGCTCCGGCTGGTTAGTGTTGTGTAGAAGGTACACACAGTGCTGTGCAAGTTCAAACAACATAATTAATTAGGCTAATATTAATATTATCAATGCCACATAAATTCAATTCTCTCAGCCCTAATCACAACTGGATAGCTTGTAAAAATTATTTTGTTAGGCCCTGATGCAAACAGTGGGTCTTTTCCAAACATTTGAAAACTATTTGTTTTTGCGGCGATTAATGTACGTGGCGCGGGAAGGGGTTGGGGGAGCAGAGCCGGGCCAGGGACGATAACTGGTGTGGAGACGAAGGCAGAGGCACAGCCTGGCCCCAGGGACTCCCGACACAGGCACATGGAAGAGGGGGAGGGATGTGTTTTTGGGGTGGGTGTTTGAGCAGGTGGAGGGGATTAGTAATACTGTCAACACTGGAGAGCTGGATAAGACTGTCCTCTCGTACTCGTCAGTTTGAGCGGCTCTCGCATACACATTCAGACACATAAAGACGCCAACACATACAAACACAGGGGGGGGGGGGACGTCGAGAAAGGAGAGGGAAAGTTGTCCGTGGTTGAACTGACCGTGGACAAGTTGCTCATGTTCTACTTTTGATTCTGCTTCTTGTTGAGGCTTTTTTCCTGCTGTACATAATTCTAGAAAAACCAACACCACTCACTAAGCACCTGCTGTATACTGTATTTACACCAGTCATTCAGATACGTTTCCTAATATCACAGTGTTTAGCCTTGAATTAGTAACTGTAACATGACCCCTATCAACACACCTACAGTATCAATCTGTAATGTGATGCTCTTTGCTCTGTGCAGTGCCTTTTTAAACCCTAGAACAAGAAGATACAACATGTCAGAGTAAGTGTTTTTTTTTTAAGCAGGTGAATTTTTGAAGTTAAAATTATCCACAGTAACTCTAGTAAATACAGTTTTACTACAACGAGGCCACAACCCAAATGTTTTGAAGATATCTGCTATTAAGACCACATAACACCTGATCTTTAGATTTAAATACCAACTTCTTATGTACAGATTCAGGCATCTGTAAGAACTATTCAGGTTAAGATTCAAAATTCAAAATCATGCAGCTGAATCCTCTCTTCTCCCCTGACCACAGAAGCTTTTATTTGTTTACCCCTTTTTCACTGCTGATGATTTCATCTGCCAAATCATCAGCCATACTTTCCCTGTTTGTCCACTCTTTTTCCCGCAACAACCAGCCAGTCCTCCCAACATCCCATAAATCCTTGCTTTCGGCGCATCACTGCTACCCCAAATAGGCCGGCCCTCCCTCTGCCTCCTGGAGCACTGACAATAAAGCATTACAGCAGTCAATCCATGTCAACAACAGCTTTGCTTAATTCCTGCTAAACACGTTTAAACTAAATCTTCACCTAATGATGCATAATGATTTGCTCTTTAGTGTGCTGGCGGCTCATATCAATTTCGGCGGTTTATTTTACCCGCCATCAGAAAGATGACTCAGGTGGTCTCGCTGTGGCAGGACTGGGGACGGTATTAAGGATCCCCTCCTGTTTGAAATTAGGTAATTTTTTTACCACACACACTGCACTGAGTGTGATGGCCTCATACAGGTCACATTATCTGTGTTTCACATGCAGGTTGCCGTCGCTGGCTCTTAACAATTTCCAAACACAACAAAATTCTAAGTTTATAAATCATGCAACAGATGTGATCAGTGTCACAGCTATTAATAAGTTCAACTTTAAGAAACTCCACTTTGCAAATCATGAGAATGATACTGAGCAGTTGAGTTGAAAATGTTGTATAAACTGGATATCCACAAAAAGCACTTTGTGGTTATTTTCAAATCTATTCTTTAGGATTTCTCTGTGAGAGACTTTGACGGCGTGGGCACACAGCCAGGCTCTCTGATGTGGTGCAGATGTTGCCCTGGCCTTGACCTCCTGCCCATACGATGCCGGGGCCAAAATGGCACAGGTGCCGCACCACCTTCAGTCTTGGGCAGCCGGGAGCTGCACTGTGCAGGATGTGAATGGTGCCAACTCCTCTCCTTTGCTCACTTTTCTCATTATCACAAAAGTCTCCCTTGATTCCTGCAATCGTATACTGCCGTCCTTTTGATGACGCTAAACTAGTGTGCTTGTGCTTTTTTTTTTCCACCCTCCACCCACCCCACGCCTTCTCTGCTATAAAAACACTATTAATTCTCTGCCATACTGGAGTGTTTTCCAGTGCTATTTCCTGGCCCGGTGCCTGTGCCTTGCTCTCTCTTGGCTGGGTTTGTCTGGTTGACTGCTCCACAGGAACAGACTGGCACTCTAGCTGAGGGCTCCAGGGTCTGCACACACAATCCACTAAACATGTCTCTGTGTGAGAAGCTGCACTTATTCCTAAATATGAAGTAGGACTCTTGATTTCAACACATTAAGTTCATTTAATAAGATATTAGTACTTTGTAATGTACTAATTATAATATTATGTATTATTAATAGTTGTAGTTTTATTATTGGTATTAGAAATATGAATAGAAGTAATTTCCTCTCTTTCTATTGTAAAATAATATACAATACATGGATGCATGCTTAAATACACACATCATATACCACTGACTGACAATTTGGCACATGTAGTACAAGTACAGTACACATGAAAATGCATACAGTATACACTACATATTAAAATCACACAGTGACAGTATAAAAAACAAATTGATTCTGATGGTTGAGGGACTTCAGTGCTTAACACATTCAGTCATAGGGCAAACAAACATCTGTTACATTTGTAAGGCCTATGGCCCTCCTAACCCACTGATGTTGAACCAAGCCTGCACATATGCCAGAGAAACAAATGAGGTCTCTCTCTCCTCCACTGAAGATGAAACACTGCATCACCAAAGCATGTGCATTTGTCTAATCAAGCTTTTTGCCTGTGGCTACATTGAATGTAAATGAATAGGCTTGCGTGTGCCAGCCTCTATTTCTGTTCAGACTGGCTGGTGTTTGATGATGAAATGGTGCGGTGAACATCAGACAGAAGGGGGCACTAGTGCTCCAGTGTTGCTCTCCTCCCCTGTGGAGCCCTCTCTTCCTCAGAGCTCCTCACAATGGGGATCTGCCTGAGGGGGGAAATGTTGCTTTTTTAGGTCTGTGAGCCCATATCCCTTAATCCCCAGCCATGATTGACAATCATGATTTAGGGTATATGGTGTCCCATTCTAATCCACGAGCAATGATTTCATTTGCATACCTTCCGTACGTGGCCTCATTTTGGAGGAAACGGCTGCCTTTGTAAGTGATACAGAAAGAGAGAGGGAGAAAGCCGAAGAGAGTGAGTGCAAGATAGAGAATAAGGAGGAGAAAGAGAATGGATGGGGGAATGTTTGTGTTTTTTTCTTCTTCTTTTTTTGCCAGAAGGAAGATGATAGCAGTCTCTGCCTAACCAACCCTTCCTGTATATATGCCTTTCCCTCTGCAGCACTTTCCCCTGACACACAGTCACACACACACACAATGCATGTGCATATTCAAACTCTCAAGCACAGTCACAAGTCTATATTCAGAAATGTAAAGATGTATGGAGAGGCAAGAACACAGAGGAACACACAGAGATGCTCCCTCACACGATGCAAAACTAAATTGCTATTTGCTCATTTTATAACCAAGTCAGGCTTAATTATAATCATGGGAGTTTGGGAGTTACCGTATAATCTCTAGAAGGTATTAAGAATTACCCAGAGCACACCACAGTGAAAAAGAAACAAATACAAATACGTACAATTATTTCCCAGTCATAACACCCAGGGGAGTCTGAATCAAATAATGCTCAGTGTTTGCTATGCCCACAGAGACCATTCATCCTCGCTTTTATCTACTGAGGAAGTGGAACACAAGTGAAACATTGGATAAAAGGTCAAAAGGGTCACATCTAAAGGCAAGGTAAAGATACAAATTATAACAATATATAAGGTAAGATGCATTTATTTTATCCTCAGATATAATCTACCACTGAATATTCATTTTTATTTCTAGTATTTCATCATCATTTGCATTCGTTATAATTAATTATATGTTGCCTGTCTTTTAGACTTATGGATAATGTATAGTATTACATAAAGTCATTTTAATAATGAGCAAATATATATAAATGCTAAATTCTACCACTTTTTATCTGTAGTTTAATTGCAGTATAACAATCCTGAGAATGAATTTGAAATGATATTACTTGCAATTCTATCTTTTATTTTTCTGTTATTACGTTAAAAAAATCAGAACCAATTATTTGATAAGGAATTAAAATCATATATTCTCAGATCACATTATCTAGATGCAGGGTGTGAGATGCAATTACAATTACTAATGATAAATAATAATATGATTCAGTATATTTTTAGCAAGCAGCAAGTGACTTAAATTGTCATTAAACATCCGAAAGTTTATAATGATACCAAATACATTAATGGGCCTTATTTGATTAAAGTGTATAAAATGGTAAAATATGTAAAATATTTCAATGTGATGAAATGCTACAATCATACAAAAACATATATGTGAAAGCATTATATATAATATGTAGACTTATTGTGTAGTGATATATGTAGTGTAAATAAAAAGTTAGATTCAGGATCTGTATATATGTCAAATGATTTTAACAACATTAAGGGGCAACAGAAAACTTTATGTTAAAGGGTTAAACCTTATGATTTAACAAAAGATTGCATTAAACGCTCACATTTACAGGCACACATCAATCCATGCTTAAAATATTCTAATAGCAGTGC
Source organism: Lates calcarifer (assembly GCF_001640805.2). Taxonomy (NCBI): domain Eukaryota; kingdom Metazoa; phylum Chordata; class Actinopteri; family Centropomidae; genus Lates; species Lates calcarifer. The sequence goes on from NC_066851.1 coordinate 11,115,815, forward strand.
TGTCATTTTCAAAACAAATGTCAAACGTATTTTGAAATTTATCTGATTTTGCCTCCCTGAGGCGACGCTACCAAGGTTATGCTCACAGTAGAAGGAAGAGATAGTGAGGGATCCTCTTCCCCCTAAGTAATCACCACCACCACCACATATTGTACCTTCCATCCATTCATTCCTCCTTCTTTTCTCTCTGACTGACTGAGCCTGGCCAGGTCTCTGTGACAGAGGACTCCCCTTTGGAACAATAACAGTCTGATAATCTCCTCTTATCTCCAGTGTGTTTAGTGCCTGGTTAACAGGCTGTCTACATGATGGGTGTCTCTCCATACCTCCACCATAGGGGACTGATCGTGTCATCACGAACCTGAGGAGTAGTGTAGTGAATGAAGGCTACAGCAGAGCAGGCAGACTGGTGGAAAAAATAGAGGAGAAGAAACTGAGATTAAGCAGAGAAAATGTAATGTTGTAATATATTTTTGATCATGAGTTACACAAAAGCAAATAATACATGAGAGTCATTTGGGAATGACTGGATAAATTGAATTCATGCCTCACGAGAAAACTCTTCTCATTCTTTGACAATAAATCTAGCATGACTATGAGGGCAGGTGAATGGACAGAGTTGTGAGTGTGTGTGTGTGTGTGTGTGTCTACCTGGCCTGAGTTTCCCCCTCTGGCCTCGCCCAGTCCAGTTCTCATCCAGGATGTCAGTGTGGGAGGTGGCATGAGATTAGATCGGCCCGAGGGTGCGAGCACTTGAGCATCGCACCCCATCATCCCACCTCCATGAGCCATCCCACCCTCCCTACAATTAGCACTGTTTACCAGCCCTGGCCTAATTGATTCCCTCTCTTTATCTTTTTACCTCCTTAATTTTGTTATTAAGTGTGCGGGAGAGGCGCGAAAGCTCCTCTTTTTCCCATTTTGAGAAATTATACTCTTGTACTTGATCCAGCTAACAGGATTTTCTTAAATTACTTTATAAAAGACCATCTTTTAACTTTCTTCTTTCTCTCTCTATCCATTCATTAGCAGGTCTGCCTCAAGGCCTGCTCACATCAATTTCTTGGGTTAAAGTTACAAACTTAGGCAGCTCAGCTCGACGCTCACGGTGGTTTGCGGACGAGAGGGGGTGGCTGGGGGTGGAATGGGGACGAATTATTAATTTATGAAGTATTAGAAAAATAAAGAGATTGAATTAAGAGTATTGGTCCTCTGTTATCCAGCATGGCTAGCCTCAGGGACTTACTGTGGTGGAGGACATTATGCAAATGTTCCCCTTCTCTCACTCTCTTTCTCACATAGCCTGCTATCATCCATGCTCTCTTCCTCCCTCCCCCTTTCACCCTCTCTGTCTCTCTCTCTTTCTCATTCTTTCGCAGTCAATCTCTGCTCTCCTATAATCTCTCTCCCTCTGTTTCTGTCTCTTTAATCTTCATCAGTCGGGAGAGACAGAGACAGTGTAGAGTGTGTCTCCTGTCGAAACAGCTCCTCTCCAACTCGTTATTCTCTGCTCTCTCTGAAGTGTTGGTTCCCGAAATCTCCAAAAGCAAAATTAAAGGTCAGGAGGAGGGATCCTAGACACCCACAGTTCCTAATAAAAATCAAGTTTTTACGCTAGAAAACTAGATAGAAACCAGCACATTCTCTATCTCTGTCAGTGGCGAGGTGCATGTACTGATATATTGAGGGTGGAGGTATCTGTGATTGTGATCAATAGGGTTGATCAAGAGGAGCTGGAGTCTTCAGAGGTAACACTTGAGGCAGAATCTTTACTTTCCAAGCAGCTTTAAATGTGATATTTTATGAAGACTATTTTACATATCACAGTCTGTGCATAGTCTTGATTGCACTACTGCTTAATAAAAAAAATTGTATAAAGCTTTTCTCTGAGCTATGTAAAGTCTGCTATATCGCCTCAAATGATGTCACTTGAGAGTGTGTTGATTGGTTGGCAGTGTTGATTGGTTGGTTGGCAGTATGGATGTAGGTGCCAAGATTTGGCAAAGGAAGAAGAATGCATGGAAGAAAAAAAGACCTTTACCATCTATAGACTGAATCCAAATATTAAACTATTCAGATATTGGTTCATTGGGTAGGTATTTGGTTTTCAATTCCAGGATGCGGATATTCATTTCTTCTGGTTTTTTGGTTTGATTGTTTATGTTTGTTCAGTTTTTTGCTTAGTGCTGGTTATCAATAAAGCCACATTACAAACTGGCCTACCACAGCAACATAACAAGGCTAATCTTGCTAGTCTTTTGGGTGATTGCGTAAAAAAACGAGGCAACATTAACCAGCTTCAATCTGCCATTTAAACAGTAACAGGATAAAAACATGCACTTCCTTTGCAACAGTTGATCCAATTGATCTGAATAATTAAAATCAAACATGGGGAATGGGACTGTCTGGGGCTCAGGCAATTATTGGCGTAAAAAACATATAGTGCCCAGTGCAGCACTATGACATCCATCTGAGCCGAGAATGGTCCTTCCAGAGTCATGTTCAACAGTTTATGACACAGAAACCAAGCTGAACAAACTTCAGTGTCCATGTATTCTTATCACTTGTTATGGATCAACGGTCTGTGTTTAAACACAAGCAAAACAGCGGCTTCAAGAACAACAAATATATGAACACACAATAAATTTTCAATGGATCCACTTACTCACAGTCTGACAAACACTCTCACATACATGCCAGTGTATTCACAGTCATGTGCTTATTCATACACACAGACATGGTCTGTGTCAACTGTTCAGCTGGTTATTTAACAGTCCTTGTTAAATAAACTAATAAATAAAATAAATAACCACAGAGTCAGTGTAACCGAAACATCTAGACGTGAAGATGACTCTTAAATACCCTCGTTTTTCATGGAAATCTACAGATATAATACAATCATATCTGTCTGTTGATTTTAGGATTCTCCTCAAAGTAGACGATTAAGCCAATAAAACCACAAGATACTGAATATTTTCTTTTTTAAGACCTGTAAGTAAAGACAGGTTAAATGCACTCATCATCCAAGATCCATAAAAATCCAGATAGCCTAAGCTGACATGCAAAACTCTGGTCAATATTGATGTTTATTCAAGAAGGCTGATGAGGCCCAAGTCCAGTTAATTAAGTCTTAATGGAGGAAGAAGAAGATAAGGAAGGGGAAGGCTGGGTGATAAGAGGAGGATGGCCAAAGGGGAGGCGGAGGGGAAGAAGAGGAGGAGAAGGAGGAGGGCAGCGAGGCATGGTGTCAGTAACAAGGCCAGTAATCTTACAGCAGGAGGGGGAGAGGTTCCCAGCAGCACCGGTGGCATCCTGCTCCAGCGGCGTACAGGGACACTAGAGGCAGAACAGACAGGTTTGATGTTAGCAAATATTAGCTTTGTGCAGGATGTGGGTGTATTCTCTTTGACACGCTCATTGCATATTCAGAGACAGATGTTTCGGAGGAGGAAGAGGAGGAGGAGGAGGAGGAGGAGGAGGAGGGGGAGGAGGAGGGTGGCTGAATGAAAGGCCTGAGATGGCAGAGTTGCTCTCGGAGGAGCAAGTAATTGGCCCCTCGACAGTAGCGGCGACAGAGAGAGGCACTTACACACACATACACATATACACACACATACACACACACACACCCCTTTCCCCTCGTTCATCTCCTCTGCCTCTCTTCCCAGATCTGATAAAGGTAAACGTGTAGCAAATTTGTCATTTGATGAGGGAGGATTTCCACAAACAGAGCTGACATGATGAGCCTGTGATCTGCCTGTATGAGAGTCAGCAGGGGCCCAGGCAGGCAGAGATCTCAATCCTCCCTCTGCCTCTTCCCCCCTCTCGCTCTGTGCCTCTCTCTTCCCTGCATACTGTCACACACACACACACACACACACACACACTTGGCAGTGTTCACATTGAGCCTCAGTCTCAGTAATTGCTGCCTGCCATCCATATCTTTCCCCTTCTATGTCTCTGAGTCCCTCGCTCCACTGCTGTCTATCTCTCCTCCTCAGAGACATCCTCCTCTCCTTTTTCCCGTTTCCTCTTTTCTCCATCAAATAAAGGGCCCGGCCCTCGCCTCAGCATCACACTCAATTTCTGACTCTTTCACTTATCTCTGGGCTCCATGCCTGCAGACTGCTCAATTATCCACACTCACCTAGCTTCTACTTCTTCTTCCTCTCGCCCATGCAAAGAAAAAAAAAAGTCAAATATTTCCAATGCCATATTGACAAGTTAAAGGAGGTTAATGGTCAAGAGCTCAGTCGAAGACATGAGCTGAGTGATACAGTTGCAACACATTCAGGTGATAACAGCCCTGCTGGAATAATACAGGGATTTATGAGCAGGTTTTTTGGAGGGGCCCGTATCAGATGGCTTCAGATGGACTAATGTTAAATGAAGTTTAGTGGCGATGGCCCATCCAGGCTCCTCAGCCAGAAGCTGACCTCCATTACCACAATCATTCTCACTACAGTAACCTCTCCATAAAGATTATGAACACATTCTTTCAAAATGATCACAAGACTCTTCTCTGACCGTAAAAACACATCTTCCCCATCCCACCACACCTAATTGCTCGGCACTTCTGCAATCCTCTTCTCGGATGTGTACCCCCTCCTTCCATCCCTCTCTACTTCTTTTTCTCTCTCTCTTCTTGCTCTGAGTCTTTTCCTCTCCATCTGATCTGAGAAGGAGTCACTGGGTTTGAGCCTTTCCACTCAGAGGTAATGGTCCTGCCTCTGCCTAGTCCCATGACTCTAATCCTGGGACTCGGGACCCGAGCTACTGCTCTCCTCCATGCTGCCTGCTCAATGCACCTCTGTCTCTCTCTGAACTGCCTCAGCTGAAGTTAATCCCTTTACCACAATTTAAGAATGCAAATATATAGTTTAGCTAATAATAAAGGTAAATGCCGAACTTATTGACCAAACTATCTGAACATCCATCACAGTTTGGAGACTTCCTGTTTCAACTTTTGTACTTACTTTAAATATGCACACAGAAGTCTAGTTGTCCTATTTTATTTATATAGCCCCAGACCCAGCTGATGAATAAACTGTTTTTAATGTAGATCTTTCAATAAAGTCAATATCGGCACAGATGCCACTCCAATGAAACTGTACAAAGAAGCTCATTTTATTACACTGGAGACCACTGTTCGTTTAAGGTGTAAAACTGAGCCAAAGTAATATCTTTTAACGATGATCATTCGACACCCTTAACAGTGTGTTTATTTTTGTAACCATGACAACAGCAGTCCTCTAATATTAAAGATATACCAAAAGATTGGTCACCAAAGGAAAGTGGTTTTCAACTCAAACAATGATCTTTTCTTAACCTAACCAAGTAAATTTTGTGCCTAAACCTAACCAAACAATATCTATACCTTCACAGTGTGTTCATTATTGTTACCATGACGACACAAAGATCTGCTGGCCATTGATACACTTCTATGGGTCAAGCAACCCATGTGGTCATTTAGGTTGGGGGACTTGTTGGATCAGAGCAGTGCTTTCTTAGTTTAGGTAATCTAATGCCTTAACAACGTTATTCTATGATGATGTTGGCATGTTCCAAGATCTCAGCAATTAACTTGATGAGTACAATGTTATCGTAAGCGACAAAAATAATGGACAAAACTAGAAGAATACAACCCAAGATGTAATAAACTGGAATTATCCTTTAATACTCTAACCAGGCCTGGGGCTTGCTCTCTTATGTACATTCTTCCTGTTTATTAAGGCACAGCACCCTGAAACATCATTAGAAGAAAAAGGAGCTGTGCTGCCTGGGAGAGGTCTTCTGTGGTGGGGGGAGAGAGGAGGGCAGGGGGGGGGACAGAGGAGGGGGGCTCAGAGGAGAGCTGAACTTTGTTAATGGAGTGTTTCTCTGCGCAAGTCACTCAGCTTTGAAAGCCAAGCCCCCCGGGTGAGGACTCTGAAGCGCAGGAATCAGACATGCACAATCAGTTCCACTCCTTAAATCTCCTTCAGAATCATATCTATTTGAGCAGCCTTTCCTTAATTTATTTCTCTATCAGTTAGTGGGTTGTGATCTGGCGAAGTGCTTCGGGAATAGGAGGCACCGCTGAATGGTGAAATGGAGAAGGTTCCTCTCTTTCTCTCTTTCTGTTTTCTGCTCCCTCGCTGATTTCCACACACACTCGTACTCCCTATCTCTCCCCCTGTGCCCTCGCCATCCATTTAGGCAGCGCCTCTGACTAATTTGCCCATCACGCTTGCTGTCTGGTCCTTTACGGTTGAAGATGTTTTGACGTGTCTCTCTCGGCTCGCTCTCTCCACTGGCACTGTCTCCACTATGATTAAGAATATTCTGATAATAAGCAAATGCCAAGAGTCACCGAACGGCTGAGGATTCTGGAGTGCCACAGTGTGAGAGAGTGTGTTCCTCTGCATCAGTGGAAAAAATGTTTAGAGTGAGCAGTGCATGCACAGCATTTTCACTCAAAGGAAATGTAATCCAAACTGCAGAAAGAGAGGGGCTTCTAGAGGGCAGATTCTTTATGCTGAAGATGAAAGAGACGCTCGCTCACAATGTTCATTTATACCTCAGATTTCACATTTAGATCAATGACAAATGGAGTCATATCTCTTATTAATTACAGGCATTTGTTCACGGGTTTGGTGGATTTGTAAGTGCCTGCATGGATGTGGGTGCCACATGCACGCACCCACGTGGCCTTTCTACAGGACCTGAGTCAACGCCTCCTGCCATCCAGTGGCTTGCTCCGGAGGTCACCCTGTTTGACTCTTCCCACAATCCCCTTGGAAAAAAGGGCGTGTTACTGACAGGAAGAATGTGCCAGGCCACCGTGGCAGCCCCCCCCACAGCCCTCAACCCCCACAACCCCAAACCTCCACCCACTGGACTCACCAAGTGATTAGTTGGGGATTAAAATATTTGCTGGGCAAATATCTGCTTTGGCTGTCTGACCCAACATCATAGTTCAAAGACAACGGCTTAACCAACTTTACTCTTTACTTGACAAACCATCAAGACATCTCCGGACCACACCCAGTACACAGGCCATGAATCATTTATAACCTCCAGAGTTCAGTTCAGAATGACCATCACTATTCTCGTTTAATTGTAAAGCTTTGTATTTAGACAGCAAATATACTTGATGAGTGTTTGCCATATGGAGCTGAAATGCTGAGAATGCATGTTAAGTACTGATGTGGATCATGCGTCCCACTGAAACTGAGGTAATTACTACAAGGGTCTAAACGTGAACATGTATACTGTGGATTACTACAAACAAACTCTCAGTTGCAGCTGGAAAACACAAACCTTTGTAGTGGTACACAATTACTGCATTATAATGTCCCTTAAGTACAAAAGTACCATTAGCTAAATTTACTTGAAGTATTTAAAGTAAAAGAACATTAAGCAAAAAAATGGTCCTGTGAGTGTTGTATAATTATATACCATCTTATAGGATTATTCTTATGGATGTATTAATGAGTAAGCTGGTCAAAATGGAGCTAATTTCCACTATTTATTTTCTGACATAATGTCAAGTTGAGTATTATTGTTATTTATCCAAAGAGCTTCTTACTGCTACTAGTACTTCTTTTTGAGATTCTTCTTTGTGAGTATTATTGACACTATAATAGTTAACAGCTGTAGTGGTTGTGGTGTCATTACTATGACAAACAATATTAAATGTCTCAAAATTAGACAAAATACTTGTCAATCACTGTTAAAAACTGGGTTTTGTAGCAACATTAACTCCAGTCCTCCCTTAATATATCTTTATACTGTATGACAACTGTATGTGTAGGACAAATGATGTGTGTTTTCAACAATAAAAATGACATTTAGCATTAGATCATAGATCATAATGAGGAAGACTGTGCCACTGATGTTGAAATTATATATATATTCATAATTGCCAGAGGAGAAAGTTAGAACTGTGTGTTTTCATGTACTTAAGCTGAAAAAAACCTCTATTCTGTCTCAGGTAACTAAGCCTCAAATTGAACCATTGGAGACACTCTGTGCTAAAGCAGCTAAAGCAGAAACATCTTTTTTTTTCTTCCTAAATTTCCACATAAAGTGCTGAATGCAAGGGGAGATGAGGAGAAGTTGCCAAGTACATTATTACCCCTCAGGGCCAAACAACACGCACCCCTGAGGACTTACATCACTCAGCAAATTAAGAGCGGGCTCTGTGGCTGGGGCCGTCCACCTCAGCAGCCTCCACCTCCCCGCCGAACAATACAACCTGCACTACCACCGCAGAGCATTCATCTCAGCTCTATGCCCGGTCTTGTTATTCCTTTATTATGAGTCCTGGCCACTAACTCAGGGGGCTAATATTGTTTTGCTTCCGACGGTCATTTGGCACTGAGTGTTCTTAATTTCTTGCGCCCCCTCTCTCCATCCTACCTTTTCTTTGTGTCTCCTGAGGGTGGGGGCAGACAAGGCATGTCGGCAAAATGCAAAGGTTTAATTACTTTTTGTTGAATTAATTAAGGAGGAAAAACTTGTTCTTGGGGGAACAAAAGTGAGGCTGGCTGGAGGCAGCAGTCGAGAATGGGCGTGGGGCACAGGGAAAGCGTCATAGTAGCCTGGCAGCCTCAGAGGATTTAATTTAGAGTGGGTCTCCTGGAGGGCCCATCCACTGGAGCCGTGGGCCCCAAATCGACCACTCTGGAGGCTCTTATTGGTACCGAGCTTACAGCTATCCATCACTGTCATGCCACCCTCTGAAAAAAAAACCAAAAAAACAGGACACACTGGGGAGAAACTGCATCAACACTTGTGGCTCGAGGAATCTGGAAGTCACTGTCTGCAGGGTGGGAGCTTTAAACCTGAAAGCTCAACACAAACCGCTTCCTGCGCCTGCGGACAGTTTGCTGTGAATTTGTGAAAATAAACAATTCTCTGAAAAATACAACTCTGATTTGTGATGTTACTTTGATGCATAGCCTGGAGCTGCTCCATTGACAGAACGGGAAGTGAATATGTTGATACATCAAATGTTTGTTTTAGTTTTACACCCTAAGGGCTGTGGAGGTTGAACTAGATAAACGTACTCATACCCCCAATAAAATCTTCAGGGGTGCTGCTACAGATGAGAAGGAAAAGGGACACACTTCTTTCTCCTTTACACCTAAAAACAAGTCTTAAATATATATTTACTCCTCAGTCTAGCAGTTCAGCAGTCAATAGTCTATGAAACTTTCATGTCCAAATTTTGTCTAATTCTGTCAAATGATGTACAACGATCAAAACTAGTCCAGCTGTTTTGACTCAGCTCAGCTACACCTGAAGGGTATTTGGATTTTAAAGGATTTTAATGATAATAATAATAGGTCACATAATATCCAAATGTTTGATGTGTAGATATCCTTTGAATTAACAAATTAAATTTTGTGAACAACACTGTCTGTGAAAGACACTGATTTCAAATCTTCAGTGTGTGAAACTCACCCTGTCCATTTTTAATTTTTTTCACTTTCATACACCTGTCTGATCTTCTTATCGTTCCTTTAATGGCAATGGGAGGTTTCTGCATGTAGGAGGCATTAGTGAGCATCCAAATACACTGAATTAACTGTGTGTACAGTAGGTTTGTGGTGGGAACACTGAATTATATATTTAATCTGATCTAATCTGTTTATTGCATAGTTTGGGGCCTTGTCCAAATCTTTCAGCCTCTCTGTTTGTCCCCATTATCTGGATCCATTAGCACATGTGTGCTCCAATGTGCCTCTACACCCTGATTTCATTTTAGAAATACTTATCTCTATGTTTCTGAGACTTTTTTTTTCTTATTCCCGTCCCTGTTTTGAACCCTTATCTGCCGCACACACCAACAACGTAGATGTCCAATAAAGACATGAACCGAGAGTCTTTCAAGCACATGAGAAGATACTTAGCTTGGCAAGCAAGATAACTGCACTGTGTGTTGCACTGTATTTGTTTTTTTGTGTTTTTGTGCTCGTGGCAAAGGGGGAGGGGAAGACTGTTTGAATACTACATCCAAAGTGTGCATGACAGAAATATCACCAAATTAGATGTCTCTAATCCCTTGGGAATATGAATTAGCCCGGAATGAATCAGTCCTCAAATGAGTAGGTGTTTTGAGGAAAGAGAGGCAACTGATATAACAAACACTGAAGCCAGTAAACAACAATCCACAATGAAAATACAAAAAGGAAAAGCGAGTGAGGCTGCCAGAGGAAGATGCCAGTGAGATCTGAGACATTACATTCAGTATCACAAACAATGAGGTAGTGCCATTGTCAGCTGAGGATTTTTCGTCTCGTGTTTCTTACCTTTTGGCTTAATGTGTACAAAATCTTAGGAAAATATGGAACAGTTTTTGCTTGTTTCTTGGTGAGGGTTTTGCTTTTGTTTGATGTGTCAGTGCATCTAATATATGAAGTTTTAGTTCCAAAATGACATTTATAGACAAATGCTGAATGGTATTTTGTCTTTTTAAATAGAAATGGAACCTCACTGGACGAAACTTGAAACTTGAACTGATTTGATTTTGAAAGGAAAAAAAAAAAAGATTTTGAGTTTTTGTGATTTAGAGGAAGTAGGTTAAATGGAACTGGTAGATATGTTCATGTCATCACTGCCAGTGATTCTGTGATCAAAGCTGCTACTTCTGCAGCCTTTGGGTTTGTCTGTGTGTGTGTGTGTGTGTGTCTGTGTGTGTGTGTGTGAGCCAAAGAGCTGGTGCTGAACTAATGCCTACCATTGCTGGGGTGTAGAGTTTCTCCTACCGGGTGGCCGTGCAGCCCCTTAGCTCTGTGTCTCTCTATGTGTCTGCCCACCCACAGTATGGAGGTGTTCAAATCTCCATTGGGACAAATCTGCATCTCTCTGGCCCACAGGCTCCCTTACTCCCTCCTCTCTCTCCCTCTCTGTTTCTTTCTCTCACTCATACATAAAAACACACAAAAAAGATCCACTCCTCCCCTGTGATGGCTGGTAAGTGGCGGTGATGGCAGCCAGAGTTAGAGCCACCTCTACAGATTATCCTTTTAAGAAGCTTCAAACTGTTTTGGAGGGGTAAACAAAGTGGCATGCAATTCTGTACCTTTCTTTTCTTCTTCCCTGCACTAAAAGGCGTAACACTTCATACACACATTTACACACAAGCATCAAGACAGGGAGGTGTCCATGCTGAAATACCCTGCCAAGGTTCTGCTGCAATGCTAATGAATTGCCAATTAAAAGCGGTGTAGCGTAGCCTGTAATCTAAAAGTGTGCACTTTTTTTTTAGAGGCACCATCTTCCCCCTTAATCACACTATCAAGTTGTAAGATCAATAAAGCTTAGTGCTTAAGCTCTAGTTTTATTTTAGGGAGGAAAATGGAGGCAGTGTACTCTGTAAATGTTCTTACTGGCACATGTGAATTTCTTTGCACTCAAATTAAGCAGGATTAAGGGGTGTGGGGAGGGGGACGGAGAGGAACAGAGAGGGATGGGGGGGCACCGGCTTCTTCAGACCACGGCTCATGTGACAATAGCTGAGTGTGGTCAGCCAGACGGTCCAGCAGTAGGCAGACATAAAAGTTGTAAGTTTGCACACAGGGAGCATCTCACAGCAGCGACACAACAGATGGGTGACAAATTAAAGGGAAAAACAGACGTAAAGTGTCTTAGTACAGTGTGGGGCCACTATGAGCAGCTTCATTGCTCTTTGGCAAAGATTCTGAAACCTGCCATTTCGCTCCAATTCATTCATTCACTCTGATGTCGTGTTCATGCTAGTTTCTTATTTTAAGGTGGCGTCTTAATGAGTTTTTCCCAAACCAATCGGTAGCAAGTGACATATCCATCCCACTGCAGTTTCAGTCAACACGGAAACTATGTTAACAATAGCTAGGTGCACAGTGAAATGTAGCCTTTTTTCACTCAAGTAGTATCTAACTTTGTAGGAAGATAACATCCCTATTCTCAACCTCACCTGCAAAGCTGTGATTGGCTGACTATTTCTCCAATCAACTGGTGGCAACAGACATCACTGGACACAACAAATCTGAGTTGTGGGCAGAGATCAAGAGGTCTGAACCAGGCTAACTGAAATCCTATCAGTGAGATGGGACACTTTTCATCTAATAGGTATTCCATCATTCAGTGTTTAGATGATGTTGATCAAACTTTTTTCTGTTTTCTTTCTTTCTTTCTTTCTTTTTTTTTTTTTTTGAAATTCCAGGCTGTGGTCTTTTTTGTAAGATATTTCACTGTTGCTCCTTCAATTCCCTTTAGGAATAATTCACCATTATTAGGGAGATTTCATCACCATGAGGAACACATACACAGTGTAGATCCCTAGAGGAATATCATAAGGTTATTACAGTGATTATTAGCCATTTATAAAAGCTATCTTTACCTATATTTTCTGAAGCTAACCTAATCCTGAGAGTATATAAAGAAATATAGGTAAAAGTCAGCTGGAAGAATAGTTGGTGCAAGGCAACAGCTTTATATAAAAGTCAGCAATGTTCAGTGTGACCAAACAGTCGCTTGAGGACACCTATAGGTTGGTATGCTTTAAAGATGGTGGAGTATAGAATAATTTAACACAACTTGGGGCAGTTGTGCCTCAACCAAAACAGATTAAACTCTTCAGCCAAGCCTCGTTATTACTTTCTTTCTCCCTCTTTTTCCGTCTTTCTTTCTCTTTCTATCACACACGCGCACACACACACACACACACACACACACACACACACACAAACACACATCCCTTGCTCATGTTGACCGAGAGCAAATGAAAGCAGGCAGACCTAGAGAATGGATGAGGCTGCGGCCATAGTGTGAGGAGGGGAGGAGGCCCCAGTGTGCTGAAATAGCTTAGGCTCCAAAAGAAATGAGATCCAGGCACTTATTTGTCAGGGTGTCTGCCTGCTCTTTCCCCGTCTCTGCACTGTGTGAATATGCATGAGGATTTGAGAGGTATAAATAGCGGAGGTGTCCATATTGCCACTGCGTTTTCCATCAGCACAGAGAAAGGCTTTAATGGGCTTATTATGAACCGCATTACATCACCAACGGCCAATTACAAATTCCTTAAGGGAGAAGGAAAGAGAGAGCTTACTCTTGGGCAAAGTTTGTGCAGCTGACAAGTCAAATGGCCCATGTTTTGGTTAAAGTGGATGCATTTGTCCTGTAGGTACCATGTAATAGCTGTAATGTAATACCATCCTGCTCTATTGTTTCCTTTAAGGAGAAAAGTTTGTTTAATTAGCTTTTGGTGTGAAAGCTTGGTACAGGTTCATCATAAGATTATTTCCAAAAACATAAACACCTCATGCATTAATATAACACTCCTATTGCCAACTCTTGAAAGCATTTATGATATCTATGGCCAGCATCCCAATACCATGGAAATGAGTAGATTTTCATTCGTGATTTTTTACAGCACCACCTCTGTCCTGGGATAATGTTCATTTTACCCACAGACCTCACTGTGAACAGTTTTCAGTGGAGTTACAGCACCTCTCAAAAAACACTTGACAGTGTGTTCTCTGGATTACCCAGAATAACTGGGACATTGACTCAAACAAGATTTTTCAGTGCTACATGCTCCACAAATGAAATTCCACTGACCTCCATTATACTGAGGTGGCAACAGAGGGATGGATGGACAGAAGGATATCATAAAAGATTTGCAAACAAAACCAAAACTATCTGCTGGACTAGATACCATTAGAGTTAAGTTACAAAGTATATGTTGTGTTGTAACTTGAGTGACAAAACTGAAAAAAAGAGACCACCTTAACCATACAGTAACTACCACACAAACCACAGTAACTACCACAGCAACACACTACTACTACTCTAACTATGACAACATCTGTGTAATGTCTTCTATGGCTGTGAGAACAGTTGGTGAAAATAACCCCAATAATGTCATGAGGGTTATTCCGGCATGAGAAGTCACATTTTTATCAGGAAGTGACAGAGTAGCATTATGGAGTTTGAAAGTCATGGCCATTTACAACAGGAAAGATCTAATAAAAGAAACGGTCCAGTTGAATTGTGGGAAATGTAGGAAGTTGTGTTTTTGGAGCCCATTAACCCATACTAGAGAATGAAAGACACAATATCTCAGCCTCCAAACATAACATAACTACCCTACATCTTAATGGAGGCACAATATTAAATCAATGGGATACATCTAAAAAACAGAAGAACTGTGACTTGGAATTACATTTGTATTTATGTATATACTATACATTGCATGTCAAAGTCTGGGCTTTGAGTAAAACTAAAGTTTCAGTGACAAAAAAAGATGAAATAAGAAAAAAAGACAGAAAGAAAGTGTTTTGTTGTTACTAGCTTTTGAATGCGCTTCTGAATACAATCTGAATACAATCTTTGCTTATGGTGTTTAAATTTGTTTAGCAGCATGCACCCTGGCCCACTTCCACCCATAGTTCCTGTTGGGGATTCACTCAGTCAGACTTCTGCTCCACTTTCTCCTCACAGTTCTGTCTTTGACCCACTTTGATTCGCTTCAGTCTCCTCAGCGTCCCATTAGAACCACCTCTGAACATGGCAACACTGGATGAAACAAGACTGAAGGAATTATGGATATATAAGTGGAAATATTCTGTCGAGATATCTCATGGGGGAATGAAGAGATGAGTAAGAGGTTGCGTCATCAGAGGATGGCAACTACATGGTAAGCGGTGCATTCAAGGAGAGCACAGAAGGTCAGGAGCAGAAAGCTCCCTGTACGGCTGAAGAGAATGAGTACAACCGTGGGAGATTAACATGTGAGATACAGCCAGAGCCAGTGTAGGAGAGAAAGAGAGAGGGAGATAAGTTGAGGAGGGTGGGCGAGGAGGAGATGAAGCAGTGATCTCATGATAAGCCTGATAGAAAGAGGGCTCAGAGTTCTCTGAGGGAGCAGGTCGAGGGAGGTGGATGGATGTAGCAGAAAGCGCATCGAGCACCCCTGCCATCAGCAGGACCCCGCCGCCGGCAGAGGGCCCGCCGCCGGGTAGGTGCCAGTGCAGATGCAGATGAACGAGCATCGGAGAGAAACAATTGGGCAGGGGGCAGCGGGCTGGGCATGAGGGGAGGCAGATAGAAGGAGAGAGGGAGCTAGGGAGAGGGTACCATCCCCGCCGCTCTTTATCGCAGCCATTGATCGTGGCGTGTGTGCATTGATCCAAGTCGACCATCTGCTAGAGTTAGATAAGCGTGCGAGGGCCTGGGCATTGTGCTGTCACTCATGGAGTGTGCACTAAGAGAGAGAGAGAATGAGCGAGATAGAGGGAGAGCGAGATAGAGAAAAAGGGAGTGGTGATGTTGAGGAAGGAGGGGTGCTGTGGCTGCAGGGAATTATGGGGGCAGGATTAGCCTCCTCACTTGCAGGAAACAGAATTTTAAACGGCTGTCTCCTGGCTCCCTCACACAGACACACACACACAGCACCCCCCTGTGTCTTCTCTCCCTGCCCCCACCCTGACTCCTCACACACACTCTATTACAGTGAACTTCATCAGCTCTGGCGTGTGTGTGTGTGCCCCCAGAGGCCACATGGTGGATCGTCTCGATGACTTCAGTGGCCTTGAGCTTCGGCCCTCGGCCCTCATCTCTCATCTACTTTCGCACTCCTCTTGCTTTGGTGGCCCCAGCCATCATAAGAAAGGGAAGCCTACTTCAGTGAGATGTCTCAATTCATATTCAAGTCTCATCACCATCATCACCATCAAAATCGTCATGGTGACTCTTATCAGATGCCTGTGCAATACATCTTTCAAGTTCCTTTTCTGGAGATTTCTAATGCGATTTGGTTTCTAGAGATGACTCAAAAGACGTCAAATTTGGACAAAACCGCAGCCTGATTACAAAGCGTATAACCAGTCTGTCTCATATGGAAATACCCAAGTAGGTGAATCTTATTTAAGGGCTCTGAAGTGAGATTTACATTTTACATTTCTTAAAAATCACTTTTGATCCACCAGCAAAAAGAGTCCTTGGAAGCTACAATCCCCACTTTTTTGAGTTGTTCACATTTGGCTGCCTTTTTGTTTTACTGGCTAATCCAGCAGGATTTAGAAAGAAACAATATGGTGTATCACAGCCGGTATTTGTGTACAACGGTAAGCCCATGTGCATTCGGCTGAGTGGCACCTGTCCCCTTCCCCCTGGCTTGTAGTCTTTCTAGAAAATGGAAAATACGGGAGGATTCGGGAAATATTTCGGTTACCAGGGAGACCCTATAAAAGAGCAACTGCAGCAGCATCAGGGCCCGACCTGAGGGGGAGAGTGGCAGCAGAGGGAGCGTGTGTTCTCTCGGCGAAGGAGCCTACCATGCCCCCACCCTCACCCCCAGAGCTTGCCCTATCTTCTGTGCGACTGTCTTTAAGTCTATTCTGCTCTGTTGTTGCAACTTTTTCTTTGCTCCATTTTCCTCTTTAGAATTTGCACATTGGGGTCCAACGCACAAGACCACTGCTTTGTGGAAGGGTGGGGGGTGTTTTTGATGTGAAGGCGAAAGTGGTATGGAGGGATTAGTGTGGCCGGTTGGATCATCTTACAGCCGCCGACCCCCCCCAGACTCGTGGACAATGGGGATTAAAACTTCTCTTATTCTTCAGTCCCAAACGGCAGGATGACAAAGACAGTATTCCTCTGGGTCTTTTAACACCGGGCTGCACAGCTGAAGTTGTGGACAGGGCGGGGGTTGGGGGCCTGGGCAGGGGTCTTATACAGAAAATTAATCCTATGGAATTTTCTCCTCATTGCAAATGGAGATTTGTAGCTTTTGCCTTGCTATCTTGGCCAATCCCACATAACGCATCAGTGTCACTCAATAGAGGATAACAGCATCCGGTGGAGTGAATGTTTATATCTGAGGCACCCAGGGGCCAGACACAGCCGATACGCATCTACATCCACGCAGCGGCACGGCTTCAAAGGCAAGGTGTCAATGGCTCATTTGGAATAGATGTGATAGATTAATTATATTTCACTTACACGGGGCGTCCCACAGCACAGCTCCTTTGCAAATCACAAGACCCAGGCAACAGTCACCATGTCCAAGACACTGAACAGGCCTCAATTTCTTCCTCATCATTTCACTTAGCAGTGCAGGGCTGTTATTCTCTGCACAGGGGAGTGAAGGTGCTTCTCATCTGAAATTGACCATTAAATGTAACGTTACGTATTGTGAATCCCAGGTCATCACACAAATCGTCTGAATGTCAATCACCTGACTATTATAACCTGCCTGCTGCTCTGTAACGCTGCCACAAGTCAACAAAAGGCTACTTCTAGGTTCAATTATGCTTGGCTCTAAAATCACCCCGCCATCATCACATTGTATTGTTGTTGTGTTGTTGTGTTGGCTTTATCCCACCAGAGGAAACTCACAATGTCACTCCGTTCTCTTTCACTGATGAATGGAGAAAATGTAATGTTGTCTTTGGGGGTTGACAGCGAGCAATTTCCAACAACAAATGACAAACTTCCCCCTCCTCTGCCCGGGTGTGTGGCAAAATTGTTTCTCTAATAAATAAAAAAAATGCATCTTTTGATTGTGAGGGTGGGGATATTTTAAATATATGCATATTATCTTTCTCTCTTTCACCCTAGCCTCTCTCACCCCCCCTCCCTCCCCACCCTTCTCTCTCTTACACCCTCTTCTCCTCTCTCTGTCTCTTGCTCTCTCGTTCCCCCTCGCTCTCTTTGCAGTAAATAAAAGATTAAAATGACTGTTCTAAAAACACCGACTGGTCACCAGAAGATAATTGTTTCAGCTTTGTTTACTGTGCGTGAATGTTTTCTCCCTTTTTAGTCCTTTTTTCTTTTTCATTGTGTCCATAATTAAAATTCCTTTATTTTCAAAGTAGTTCTAAAAGAGGGAGCTAAATTGCCTTTTCTGTGTTTACGTTGTCATTGGCCCACTGTCGGGAAGGGTAGAGGAGGGGGAGGAAGGGAGACAGCAGCAATGTCCTTGGGCTGGATAGAAGATCAACTTTTAGTGTATGGTAAATAGCATATATACTACAAATATGTGAGTGTGTTGTGTGTGTATGGCAGGCAAATCATGTGTATTTCTGAGTATATGTACATTCAGAGATGAACATCTGCTGTGATCCGATGTTGCAGGCTCACTTTAATGCTAAGATGTACAAAAAAAAAATTCAAATCTTACCTCTGAATTAAATTCCCACCTGTCTTCTGCAATGAGGTGCATGCTGGGTGGGCTAATCTAATATCTTCAAATTGGTCGTTATACACAATTGAGGTGTTGATGGATCCCAACAACAACAGTATGTAAATGTGAATGAAAATTACAAGAACCACTCTGACACCTTGTAATGAACAACGCGTCTCCTCAAAAACACACTGCACAAACACTGACCTGAAACATGCTTATCTGGCACAGGCGGCAGAAATGAATTTCCGGAAGCCTGACTTTCATGCACATTGATGAAGCCACAGTGTAGCTCCCCTTCGCTTCCCACAACCAGCCTGCAAGTCTTACACCTCCTCTGCCCCCTCTTCCTCCTCCTCAAGCAATGTCAGAACTGAGAACGCATTTGACGATCAGGGAACTCATTAGAAAAAGGCGACAATGAGGTTTCACAACTCTGAATTTCCACCAGCCAATTTTGCACGTCTCCCTCTGCAACCCAGAGCATGGCTAGGGAGACTGACGTGGGCTGCCTTTGAATGACAGCGAGACTCGCGGAAGAAGAGATCGGAGGGCCTTTTGCCCCTAAAGTCTGCAAGGGCCAAGACCAACACCACGTTCTAAGCCCTCGCATGCCACTAACCCAGAGGTCCAAGACCAGGAATGTTCACGCATACATACACTCCACACAAATACAGGAACATACAGACAGAGCTCTGCCATACCAATCACAGTCCCCTCACCCCTTGCTCAGAGTGCTATCCCTCTTCTGCTTAGCCAGGCACCCATAATTGAATCTCAGGTTGGGATTAATTCTAGGAGCTGCACTTGACTCGGTCAAAAACAACTATTACAGGGAGGCAATGTATTTTTTTACACAGCACTTCACATTGATTAGGCAATGTGCAGCGATGAGAGATGCATTGGATTCTAGATGACTGTCATTTGCATTAAATGAGGGGTTTGCCGCATCCAGGGGAGAAGGGCTGCCTGACACCAAGCGGAACACACTGAATAGCACTTTCCATAATGCACTGAGAGCGACACACACTCCCACACACACACCTGCATGCACAAGTGCACACACAAGCACAAGCATACACACTGGCTTCGATGCACATACATATATCAACCCCATACGTACATATATATGCAAACACAGCTGGTTATGTTGTATGAGTTGTTGTGTGGAGTTAAACTCAATAAAATCAGCCAGTTCTGAGCTGACTTTGAAGAGGACAAGTGTTTTTTACGATCCACAGATTGTGCTTTAGAAATTGGTGGAGGCGGGTGGGGTTTGCCCAAGGTTTGCAGTTGAAGAACAGTAGAAAGCATGGACATGATCATAGCATCTTGAATTGTAACTCCTCTGTTGTCATTCCAAGGATGAGCTCAATGAAACAGAGTGTGATCTCAGGGGAGCTAGTGGTCCAAAGAAAACTAAGGTCTGTTTCATCGCAGGGTGAAAAGAAGAAGAAGAGAAGCGAGATGATGGAGGGAAAGGAGGGAAGGCAGAGCTGGTGGATGGGGGGTGGGAGGTGGGGGGCAGCGGGTGGGGACTGAAAAAGGCCCTCTTTCAGTTTTGAATGAGAGCAAGAGAACGTTTTTCTTGCCTCCTCCCGTCGTGCTGTCAAACTCGATCAGCACTGAGGAGCAGTGACGCTGCTCGCCTCCCAGACTCCCCCTCTGCACAATGGAGTCTGCGAGGACCCACCATGCATTTCACATTCAATTTAGCCCTCCCCGGGACATGGCTGTCAGGGTCAGCATCGGCGGTATGAGACAAGACTGGGGGTGGAGGCCAATGTCTTGGACTGTGGCAGGTTTCAAGGGGAGGAGGGGTGTAATGACAATGCTGATGGGTTTGGGTTCATAGTCCAGAGAAGGGGCGCTGGTGTTGGTCAGGTTGGAGGGAGGTTGGCAGAGACAGAAGATCCAAGGAGAATGGACAGGAGATTTGGGGTGAAAATGGGGGTGATGGAGGGTGGCCTCTTCCCAATAATAAAAAACTCCAAAAGAAAGGTCTGGCCAGAGCCTTTATTCGATGGAGCTTATGCTGCTTTCCATGGGGTCCTCAATGGGAGCTGGGAGACTGTTACTCTGCCGAAGCCCATTAGCCAGCATTAGGAGCGTCCACGCACCCGCACAAGGAGATTTGAGACAAACCCTAAACAGCCCACAATAACCACGAGGTACAAGCCTTGAGCCTTAAGACCTCAGCTTGGCCCAAAAGGGCCTTGAATAGACGCGCCCCAAATCATGTTGTTGAACAAATCAGGTATTAAGGAGAGAGGAGTTTGTCCGAATTTACTTTCCTTAAAGACTTTAGTTAAGCTAGTTACTGCGGAGCTTTAGTTAGGCGTCGGATGCTTGTGTGTGATTGTGCATGTGTGAGGGGCCATCATTCTTCAGACATCTTACACTATGACACCCTACAACCCCCCTGCAACATAAACCCTTCCATCTCTACCCCCTCTCACCCTCACACGTATAAACACAGCCACACTGAAGCCTAAATTCACCCACTCCAAACAATGGGCTGCTATTGGCAATTAAATGGCATTTGGCGATTCAGGGTGCAAGTTAATGGTATTACTGTTGCAATTCTTCTCCTGAATGGCAAAAAGGATTTTCCCTCTCCACCAATAAAGCACTACTCACTGTCTTACCAGCATTACATAGCTTACCTTGGGCTTATGATTCACGGCCTTCCGATTACCATTTGAATATTTCCTTTTTCCGAAAGCACTGGCAGATGTAGTTTTAGGTGGCCGCTGGGCCTCCAGCTATTCACGGGTGAGGAGTGCCGGGCTGTCGACACCCATCGCAGACCTGTCGGTCAAGCCGGGCCGGTTGCTCTCTCACAGTCCATCACTGGACAACCACCCAGGTAGATATAGGCTGCACTCTTTGCTCTCACTGCTGTCTGGATTCGTCACTTCACACCCTATAGAAGCTTGAAGCATCAAGAGAAACTGTTAAACATGCATCAGTAGTCTTTTGGAAAATGCTTTCAGGTGTGAAGGATGCTTTACAATCTGAAGAATCTTTGACTAAAAATAGTTATTGATTCAGGGAAGCCATTTTAATACCACCTTTACAGTGTTAAAATTAGTCAATTTTCCCTTGATGATGATGTTTTTTTCTC
Source organism: Lates calcarifer (assembly GCF_001640805.2). Taxonomy (NCBI): domain Eukaryota; kingdom Metazoa; phylum Chordata; class Actinopteri; family Centropomidae; genus Lates; species Lates calcarifer. The sequence goes on from NC_066851.1 coordinate 11,137,099, forward strand.
CTATTAAAACCAGAAGCAGCAAGAAAAGTGGGGGACTGAAGCAGAAATAAGATGAAGCATTTTTATTCTTCACCAGCGGTTAAATAATTTGCCTCCAATAGGTCTCCCATCTCTCTCTTTCTCCACATCTCTTGTTTGTCCAGAGATCCGGTTTGGCAGGCGCCTTTTCTATGGACAAGACGCTTTGAGAGGAATATGAAAAGGCAGATTTAAAGGTGACGGCTGGTCAGAGGGGAAAGAGAGAGAGAGCCTGGTTATCACAGCTATGCGACTACATTTAGAAAGCTCCCTCCCCTTTTCACCCTTAGCTGAAATGAACAAGAGAGGAAATGCTGAAATTTAACAAAGTCACAGCGAGAAAGGTCTGGTCCTAACAAAGATGAATGAGACGATGAAAGCGCCGAAAAGCTCCAGGGAAATATCTAATGTATTTCTCCACTGCTCTATTCATTCACACATTTATTCTGGTCTGAGGCACATTCTGACAATACGAAGTGAGCCTCAAACTTTATTACAGAGCTACCGCCAAAACCTCAAATGTGTGTGTGCTGAAATATAATCTCCCTGCTCCAATATGGAACAAAAAAACTGAACATTTTGTTGTAGCGGCCAATTAAATAATGATTCCCATTGAAGGAGCAGGGATGATGGTAGGCCAAGGACAATACATAGGAAAGGCTTGCAGATCAGTTGAGGGTTTGTTTATAGATTCGGTTCCCACAAGCACTAGAGGGGCTCCCTTAACTTGACAGACCAAACAGATCAGGCGGAGAACAGAGCAGGCCCTGTCAATAGTGAGGATTATGGGAACGGCTGTTTGGCCTCCAACCATTTTGCCCGCCAGAAGACACAAGAGGGCTCCAGTTTGATTCAGTTCCACTCTTATTGTCAAGTGTCTCTGGCACTAACAGGCCCAGGCACTAGCAGACAGACTGACAGAGATTTGGCCATTGACCTACTGTAGACTGAATTGCAATGACTCAGACTGTTATTTTTGTCATTTTAAAATAGAAATGTTTGAATTAGCTAAGCGACTATGTGCTCAAATTCTTATTAATTTGTAGGTCACTTCATCATGACAGTGACTTTACATGAACTGTGATCACACCAGCATACATTAATGTGTAAAGAAAAATGTATGTAATCATGCACACTGCCTCTCTAACACCCTCTGACTTCACCCTAATCGCCAATATATGCATTCATGGGCTGCAGAAAGATGGTGTCTCACTGGCATTGTTCTGTTCCTCTGGGACCTGACTGGTATTGCAGTGCAGTTTAAGCCATTTCAGCCACAGCTATGATCTTAATTAGCTACACCTAAAGCCCATCTCTTCCCCAGACAAGTCTAATTAAGCCCAGCGCCTTTCCCCAGCCAGAGCCCCTCTGCTGGCTAAAAGGGAACCCACAATCTCTTGTCCAAGGATTACGACCTGGGATACATCACAAGCAATCATCTTCCCCCACAGCCCCAAAACCCTTGGTCGCTTGTCCCCCCTCCCTCGTCCTTGTTTCATGAAAAGCACAATACTATTTCCCCACTAATTTGCTGTGTGTGTATTAAACAGCCTCTTCACCCAAGTCAAAGAGGAGAATCCCTCTTACAGGAGTCTTAATAAGTCCAGGGCAGAGAGGCTAACCGTGTAGCAAAGAGCAGTCCTTCCTTTGTACATGGCAGTAGTCGCTCAAGCTAAACGGCTTGTTATTAGTAGATGGGGGTGTAGCTTTTCTGCATTAGCTTGAGCAGTGTCTCTTGCCTTGCTTGTGCAAATGCACTGAAAACCATGCTTTCTTAATTGGATAGTTCCCTTAACCCTGCAAGGATCTTTGATCCGTATTGTAAACTTTCATTGTTGTCCATCAGTCTTACGGCAGCTAGTGCGATTGCTTGGTCTCATCTTAGCATCCTAAACTCCTTAGTGTTAGTATCAGCTCAAGCTCTTAGCGCTGGATAAGCCCTTGCTAATGTCATAATGGTGATGATTTGGCTGAGCCCTCCAGCGTTATGTCAATTCAGCCGAGGAGAGTAAGAGCCACAATTAACAGAAATTAGCTAAATGCTGTTGAGTGGTTCTGCGTATTTGAGGGCAGGGTGCTGACCCTAACAACCCCACACTGCATTGCCAATCAATTATATTTTCACTGCTGCAGGCCAATCAGGCAGAATCATACAGTCAATTATCCAAGTAGCTGTTAGCGATAATCTCTGGAGTTTGGATGCTTTTTGCCTCATCATCAGTTCACCATGAACAGATGTAAGTACAGACTTTTACAGAAACGTCTGTATATGCATGAATGATGCACACTTTGGCCTCATAATTACATGAATGTCACTGTATGAGACACATTAGAAATTCTATATGATATTAAGTAAAACTAAACATTTAACTTCAAGGCAAACCATTTAAATATGGCAGTATTTATAGCCGTGGTATCTAAGGGAACACAGTGGAAGGCGTTATTGGCTCCACTCACAGTTGAAACAGCTGAAATGACTCTCTGCACTCCCACTTTGAAGTTTCTCAACAGACTTGTGGGTCAGACCTCCTGAGGAGAGAGAAAGACTCAATTCATCAGGGTGCAACAGAAGAAAAAGTAGAATACTCCTCATGTCCAATCACTGGAGGGGGGCCAGAGGAAGAGCAAGTGTATAAGGCTGGAAGTGAGAGTGCTGCAGGAGAGACGGAGCAGAGGAGTGTGTGGGGATCTCCTGCGAGGAGGCCAGCCCTGGGTGGTTCTCACTGAAAGCCTATTTGTGGATGAAAGTGCAGCAGCCCTGGGGTCCACTCGCACAGAGAGACGAGGCCAGTGATTAAGGGGGCGCGAGGGCAGGACGGCCCTTTAATTTGGGGCTGCGGAGAGAAGGGGGGGCAGCACTGGTGTATCTGTAGCCAGACAATGGCGATTACCTTCCTCTTTATCTGGCGGAGAGGGGGCTTTGAGAGAGCAATCTGAGGAGCGGAGGAAATGGCACGACACAGGATTAGTGGCACAACAGGACGGTAAATTAAATGTTGGAGATGAAAGAATGAGGCTCTGACATGCATCAATAGAGAGCATTTGCTGCATTCTAATAACAGCAGCCGAGGAGAAATACCTGTAGAGATTAGTGTGTGTGTGTGTGTGTGTGTGAGAGAGAGAGAGAGAGAGAGAGAGAGAGAGAGAGAGAGGAAGGATATACAATCATATAAATGACTTTGGACGCCTTTTTGGCATGTGACAACCCTCAGCAGGGACGCAAACAGGAAAGGTGTGTTTGTGATCAAGAATGTAACCCTACTACGAAGTGAGTGTGTGAGAGAAACGGTGCCAGCAGGTCATAACTGCACAAACACAATGAATGCATAAATGTGCTGCTTTTGAGCTAATCCATAGTACCATACCTCTGCCTGGTCAGTTGAGATTTAATTCTCTGGTTTGCACAGCCATCACTTCATGAAAGGTGTTGACTGGTTGCAACTGAGCCTATGGACTTTTCTGAGTTTTTCTTATTCCACACTGACCCCCTCATGACCCCTGACACCCTGGTAAGTATTCGATAGCATCTTAAAAGTAGCCATTATTATTAACAACACAACAGACTAGGTGAGTGCTTTATCTTTTTAAAAACAGTGTCTGGATTAGTCCCATAGCAATATAAAACTAATTTGTTTCTATCATTTTCAAAGCTTGGACAAACCGATCTGTTTGAACTCCCATCAAACATCCTGTACATGTCCTGAGAAATGGTTGTGTCAGTCTAAAACAACCTGTAGTAATAAAGCTGAGGTTTATCATAATCCTCATCATGACTCGACGGTTAACCTGAAACGTAATGTCTCTAAATATGACCTGAGGAAAATATGAGGAAATGTTTTTAAGCTTAGAAATCCACTTCCAATAAACTTCTATCACCCTTTTTCAGAGCCCCACTTTGATGCATTTTGCAATTGTGTCGAATTGATATCTCCCCAACTCTTCATATGCAGTGCAGTGTGTTGTGTTTCTGTTGACTTGCAACAAATGTCTCAGGAATTTGTTATGAAACATTTCAGTTATGCAAGATTATGAGAGCCTCCTTTCCATATGGGAGACTTGTTACTATCAGCTGCTCAAATAACTTGACTGGAATTTCACATTATACATCACATTCACATGAGATGATGTAATCCAGTGCTATAATTCTGAGTTAGTATTCATGCAGAAGTCCAATGCAGATGTCAACCACCCTTCCCCAAATCTAAAAGACTGTTAGACATACAGTACCATTTCCTGGCTGCCTAATTTGAATATGAGTGTGTGAGTGTGGGTATGTCATTTATGAAGCTGGCACCTATCAATACAAACGTTGCTGTGAACCCACAGGAACCTCCAGAGGGATCATCAGTGAGTCCCTGTCGACTCCCACACGACAACAAACACAGCTAAAGACTCCTACACAACACTGTACCTACACTCAGCCCCCAACATTACACAGTAAACCTGCATTTATAGATTCCTGAGCATAACTGTTCAAATTAGTTGGTGTGTCTTGCAGTGTCAGTGGATCCAAATTGTGCCCAAACAAACCTGCTTGAGACTTGATGCAGTTTCGAGACTCAAGATCAGATTAAAAGTTGTCGCAAAAGTTCTTTCCTTTGTGTCAGATTCGGTTCAGACATTTACAAACAAAAAAAGCAATATTCAAACATATTCAAGCCATCATTAGTTGAAATCAAAATGCACAAACATTCTCATTAGCGTCTAGCACTGTGACTGACAGGTATTATAGATAAAAAAGTGAGGAAAATAAAAACAGAGATGAATGACAGAGTGACAGAGTAAGGAAGGGAAAGAAAGAGTAGAAAAGAAGCGTCTGATGTCTGAGCGACAGCTGACAGGGAGTGAGAGAGAGCAGGTCCTGAATGCGGCGCAGAAATGATTCAATCAAAGAGTAGCTTTATCTAGGTTATTACTACACTGAAGCAGGATGATGAAGAGGAGGTTCGCCTTAATCTCGGGCCACAATGGAAGGGAACAAAGGCGTACTTACAAGCACTATCAGCCACAAATATCAAATCAGCTCTAGCTGCACCTAATCCTGCCAGACAGCACTGTTGATTCAATGAACCTGTGGTCAGAGACATACACAGCCATATGTGCAAAAGAGACACAAACACACTGACTCACACACACAAGCATGATCGTCCACACAGATGGTGGCAGTTTACTCTTCATTAGGTGAGAGCTACAGTATGCCTCATGTTGTAATGTCCTGCCTTGACTCAAATGGTTATGATTTTGCCTCAATACTGCCTAAAGCTCACAATAAGACCACATATTGTTCCAATTAGAATTCATATTTTCTCATGATCCCACTGTCCTAACCTTATACTATTTCTATACCTCATACTATTCCCTGACAAAAGAGCACTACAAGATCCATGACATCCTCTGCGACCTTTGAACTTCTAAACACCCTCATCCTCAGGGCCCTGTCCACACTAACAGCAGCGGTGGTGGGAACGTCCTTGTTCAGGATGGCACTTGGCAGAGGGAAAAGGACACTGGCAACTTCATTATCCCACAATAACAGGCTAATTATTGTGTTTGTTAGCAACAAATCAGAGCACAACAGACTGCATGTCCCTGTCCTGTTTTGAGCATCTTAATTACTTACCCCCCCACACCCCCATCCTCTTTCTCTGTTGCCACTGCTGCTGTTGTTATTTTGCATATAAAAGGCAACAGCTAATTGTCTGGACTATAAATATTCGGCATGCAATTAGCGTCCTGGCCTGCCTCTGCGTTGTGTTATCACCTCGCTGTTTGGTACGTGGTGCAGACCGCACACTCAATTCTCCATATCTAATGGGAGTTTGATAGCAGCACAGAACCTTTGTTTTCGAAGAACAAAATGACAGCGAACGGCTCCCTGTTGTCTCGCCCCTCCACTTGGCTTTGAGGAAAGAACACATCCACATCATCACTTGAGAAAGAGAGCACTGGAAGGTTAATGCCATGCAAATTATACCTGTGGAAGGTGTGCTACAGTAGGTACGGTCATGTCGTAGCAGCAATAAAAGGAAGTGAGAAAAGAATAAACCTGGTAGACTTATGTTTGAAATAGTAAGAACATGAACATATCGGTCTTCCTGCTCCTTAGTATTACAAAAATGGAAGGAAGTTCACACAGCTCTTGGCAACAACAAAGTCAGTTTTGCTACTGCGAGTGAAATACTGAGGAGAAAAAAATCCCACTGGCCTCAGGGACAAGGAAAGAGAGCAAAAGCATGAGAAAGACATGAGGAGGGGGCAAGGAAAAAGAGGGGTCCAAACACCAGGGTACAGGCACTCTCCTCCACCTCACCAAAAATCAAAGAAATCAGGGTAGGGGAGAGGTACAGAGGAGAGACAGCAGGGGTGGACGGGTAAGAGGGCCTTCACGGATGACTGCAGCCCAGTTTGAGCTGCTAAAGTGCAGACGTGAACTTCTTTCATCTCCCTTCAGGGTCACTGTCCATGTAGGGAAGGGTCCTGTCATCCTGCTCTCACTTCCCCACACCGAGCTTCTTCCCAGCTCCTCAAGATTCCCACCTAACGGAGCCACGGCACCCCGTGAAAGCCCGGACAAACACAGCAGGAGCAACATCAGGGCAAAGCCGCGAGCAGCACTACAAGCAGCTGAGAGTTAAGGAATCACATGGTCTGAAGCAGACCAGAAAGAGGCTGCATTCACTCTCACAGGAAGGAAGGGAAGTCATTACGAAGTTTCCTTTAGGATGAGTAAAAAATGTAAAAGAGGGCCACAGATGGGCCAAAAGAGATGACTGCATGGAGCACATGGAAAAAAAAGGAAGACACAAGAAGAATGGCTAGCTGGTGGAAAAGCACATATAAGGAATAAATGAACGCAACAATGTTAATAAGTTAAAATACAAAAGAAAACTCTTGAGACGACTGCCCTCCATAATGGGGGAAACCAAAAATGAATAAAGAAAGACAGAATAAAGCAGGTGGAGATTTGATGTGGGGGAGGGGGAGAGTGCGTAAGACTGGCCCTCAGGAAAGGCCGACTGGAGTCTGGAGGCTCGTTAGAGGCAAGATCCTGAGGGCTCCTAATTGGGCCGACCAGGGCCAGGCAGTCTGAGAGAGAGAGAGAGAGAGAGAGAGAGAGAGAGGAAGAGAGAGAGAGGGGAGTCAGTCTCAAGATCTGGGTTTGGAGAGGGGGAGCATAGAGGGGTGTGGGAGTTAATGGTGAAGGGGGCTTTCCAAGTCACATGAAAGTTTGTGGGGATGAATGTACCATAATTAGATTAATAAGTAGCTTAATTTATCAGCAGCAGAGGATATCAGCGGCTCCACATTAGAGGCAGGCCAGAAGATTAGCCTCGATCGGCGTTTCCAAAACACGATTAGCCCCCCAGCACAAAGACCAGGCTCTTTCACAGGTTCCTACCACAAGGGCTGGGATTAGAGAAACATGTTGAATAATCAGCAGTGCCCCCGCATGCTCCTCTCAAGTCTGCACCGCAGCTGGGGGTGCAGTGCAACCCTTTGCCCCCTCCTGGTCCTGCTCACAACACTTATCAATTAGACTATTACAGGGCCAATTAAAGTCAAGAGCAGCAACACTAACACCAGGTCTGCCTGTACCACCCAGGTTCAGATACAAACCTTCTGCATGTTCACCTGTATCTGCTGATACATGAATCATCCTTCAGTAGCATCACGAAAGTCAGCGTATGGGTAGTGTTCAACCAATGGCATTTGCTGATGAAGTCAAGCCCAGTCAATTGGCATCTCGGTGTGTGTATGGCCACTAAGTCATTTGGATATCCCAAGAGCCCCTGGTGACACACAGCTTCATGGCTAATTGATTGTCCCTCCAATCTCCTCTAGAATGCCAATAAAGACCTCAGCATATGTTCGCTCCAGTCCCGGCCACTAGCCACATGCATCATGAATGCAGCGCTCTTACTAAGCTTTAGATCCCTTGATCCTCTACATCCTCCACATCCGGCCTCTTGTTTGAGAAAAAAAAAAAAAAAGAGTGGATAAAAAAAACTGATGGGCCTAGAGCCAAGATCTTTGCAGAGTAGCCCATCTATAGTGGAGAGGTCACAGCTGTTTGTCATCTCCTGATAAGGTACTCAAGCTATATCTGTTGGATTTATAACACAGAAAAGACTTGGAGACACAGAGAGGGAGTAGCATAGCAAAAATAAATCAGATGGAATATTTTGCCAGAAGATGCATATTACTCCAAGAACCTCAGCACTTTACCACCTCCAAGCACCACAGGAGCACATTTACTAATGCTACTCCTGCTGCACATAAGCTGCTCTTCACATGGTTTATACCTCTCAGAATCACAAGATTGCAAAACGGATACCAAATATCTAGAAGAAATTAATGCAAAACCAACAAGAGACTGGTGCAGAACAGCCCAGTCATGAATATAGACCCTTCTTCACCCGAGCGTGTTTATAAATCACTCTCATCACCACCTTGTCAGGGAGACAAGTCCTGTTTACCCTTGAAAAACCAGCAACTTTTACATTTCCCGCTGCTGTGCTGCCACCGCAGGCCAATTATCCTGTGTGACTATGCAGCGCCATGCATTGGTGATAATGTGCGCAGAGTCAACATGTCCTACAGACTGAGCTCGGCGGCAGGGGCTGGCCCCAGCGAGACACCGGCCCGCCCTGTCGCACAGGTCACTACAGCAGGGCTCACCTCTGTTAGCCAAGCTGGATGGGGGTCTGTGGACAGATCTGTGTGAAAGAGTGTGTGTTTAGGCTGTTAGGTGTAGAAATCTGATCAGATCACTGTCAACCCAAACACTTTTTCCCCCCTACACACACAGTGGAAGCTACTTATCAGCCATGAAGTTTGATATGCAGTTATCACCATAATGTCAGTATATATTACAACAAAAACAACACAATAGTTTGGGAAAAAAATGTAAAGATTCATAACAATTCCAGAATATGGCAAGACTTTAAAGAATACAGTTCTATTGTATGTTTCTTTGTATTTACATTTCTGTAAATAGAAGTCTTTGTTTAAAGTGCACTCTAGTGTCAGCAGTTTCTTATCCACCATCATTCCTTAACTAAACCTTTAATGCTCCAAGCTCTTTATTCCACTCTGTTATATGAATTAGTGCTTAAAGCAGAAATCAAGCTTAGTTGGACTTTTTAAATTGGTATCTTGACCTTTGAAATCCCTCAGTGGCATCAGATTGTCAAATTCAAAAGGGTGGCTGGAGTTAAGGAGAGGACTTACCTAGTCAGAGCTCCACCTGAAAGGAAGAGAGGAAAGTCACTGAGTAAAAGGTAAAAGCAGTTTAGATATATAGCAGATGCTGTGGAGAGAGAGTGAGAGCTCAGACACCTTGATGAATCACTGTCAGTAACTTTTAAATCCTACTTTAACTGTGACTGAAAAGAAAAAAAAAACTCCCAGGTGGGAATAAAGAAGTATCTACAAGTTAGCATTGATAATGTACCAGGCCATGATCGCCTGTATTGACGCAGTCTGTTGCCAGCTTCACCAGTGGCCAGCCAGCTCACTCCAAAAACCTCACCCCGGCATCACAGCCCAGCACTCTCTGCACTCTGCTTGTTAGATAGCAGCTGCTGCAACTCTTTCCCGGTGAAGCAATGTCTGTTGCTGAACAAACGAGGGAAAAACAAACAAACCCTGGGCTTGATCAGGCCATGTGCAGCGTGCGGCGTGTTTTGCGCGCCCTGCTCCGCTCCGCTAGCTACCCCGGCAGCTAGCCTTCGCCATGCACCAAATTAGAAACCCTCGCCATCAGGCAGACAGCTGGCAGCCTTCCCCCGGGAATGCCAATTAAGTTTGTAAAACATTTAGACAACAAAACTGTACAAGAGAAAAAACATCCCATAGAGGCGGTCGTCCCCGCAACTCCCAACAGTCCTCACCATGACCTCCACTGGCCCCCCTCCATCTGCAGCAGCCTCAGGAAAAACACCACCTTAGAGCATAGACAGGCAACAGGGAACGGCAAATATGCTCAGAGAAATACATGAATATCAAATCAAAGCCATTGATTTTGTCATGCTAATGTGTTGTTATAGCAAATTAAGAGATGATGTTTTATTAATAAGTTGGTGCCTGCTCCATCAGATAAAGATTGGCAGCAGAGTCGTCTCCTAAACAGTCACATATTAATTGACAGCTCCTTAACACTGTAGCTATGATACAGTCACTCATTTTGACAGATTCAGTAGAGGAGAATGAGCAGCCATTGTTGGCTTCTTATGCCACACACAGTGTTGTAACAAACTAAACCACAAAGTGCAGCTTCAAACTTCAGCACTATGCCTGATCAAGTGTCCAAAATGGTAACCTGAGTTTTTGGCCTAGGGAAAATAAAAGCTGGGGAGGGATTAGAATAATACCTAAGTAGCTTTCTGAAAATTGAACCCTCAAGTAGGAAAGGAATATGGTGGCCTCAGGCAAAGAGTGTGACCCACGCTCTCCTGCTGAACGCTCGTGCTAAGACTTGTTGTTTGTTCATCCAGGCAGCCCACTCCACAGTTGTTTCAGTGTGACACACTAGGAAGTGACAGACAGAGTGACAGCGTGAGTAACTAATTGAGACGGGATGCAAAAAAGATCCTCTGAGCCTTCAGTAAATGGAAGTGGGAGAATGCCCTCGTCTCCCAGCACCCCTCCACACACACAGAGCACTATCCCTGCTTAGGGCATCTCTATCAATGTTAATTAGCCGAGCAATGATTAATATGGAAGACTAAATGAAGTTATTTCATGTAATCAGTGTTTCCTTTGAAAGATCATTCATTATGTCAATAAAACTCTGTTTGAATTCCTTTAAGACAACATTGTTACACGAGAGCAGAGAGGTGACGGAGCTGAAAGACTGAAAATGAAGAAGAAGCACAGCTATGTAAAATGCAGGCAGCAAATTATCGAGCTCCCCACACAGGCTCAGTTTATTCTTTCATGACAGAGATTTTCTTTCATCTCTTTTCATTTGAACTAAAATGCCCTTCTTCAGTTTCCCTTTCTAACGCTGATTCATAAATGTTCACACAAATAAAGTACTTGTAGCTCCATTACACCCATGTGTTTGACATTTCCTGCTGCAGGTGGTCACCAAGGTATACATTTAGATTCACACACAAACACCTACTGCAAAATCACTGTTCCAGCATATGCTAAAGCTCAACATGTCAAGCTCATTTTTAATTCATTTTTATTAACAACAACAGATTATACCAGCATTTTTGCATATTTTAGCCCATGTAACACAAATCATGTATAATGCAAATGTTTCAGGCATTTTACCTTATTTCCTGGAGGATGTTGTTTGGTATTTCTGTAAGCATGAGTAGAGACATGACACTTGCATTAGTTAAGCAATCCATTGCATTCATCACATTTATTTTTATTTGTCAGTGTTACAGTTATTGTTGCATGATGACACAATCGTTCTGCATTTGTAACTACATTAAGTACATAATGATAACGTAACCCTGACACACTGTAATTGTGACTGTCTGGAAAGGAAAGAAATCACTCTCAGAAGCCTAGAACTGTGGAGCAGTCTTTGAAAGATGGTCAGCGGTGAAGTAGCAGAAGTATTGGCAGTAAATTGGCTGCAACATATGAGACAGAATTATGTTATCTTAATGTACAGTGAATGCGGGCTGTGACTAAGCTTGTTTTGAAGCAGCATTAATAGATGTATGCCAGTTAAAGGAAAGCGAAACAAGCTGTAAACACAACACTGGCATATTATCACCTTATCTAGTTAATATGGTAGAAAAGAGCAAAACTGTAAAACCGAAACAATGAGCTGAAAGATGCTAAAACGTTCCAGAGCTGAGGAGAACTGGTGAGTTTGGTTGGGGCAACTCCCCTTTTTTACACATAGTCTTTTGATCCAGTTTGGTCAAATAAAATATTGATTAGAGCAGCTTTAAGGATAGAAATAATGTCCACTAAAAGCACATCAGACATCTCAGGAAGGTCTAATAAGCTTTGCTTTCTAACCATAATGACTCTTTCTACGTAATGGTGTGATTGCCAACAAGAAAACTCAGCAGTAATGGTGCAGTTACAATAACATTTTGCATTAAACCTGCTGAGGATGACTCAGTGTCAATGCCCTCTGCCTCTATAAGTAATGAATAAAGTATATTACGGGTGGATCAAAACTTTGGCCACTGGAGGCAGTGCAGCACAAAGACTCTAAATCTAAACTTTCCAGTGCTTTAGCTCCTCTGTGTTGTAAATCAAAAGCAGCAATCAGTAGATTAAACTGGTGCCATTGTCAGCGTCTCCGTGCCTGATTTCCTCTTCCTCTCTCTCTCATCATCGCTGCTATCAGATGACCTCTCTTCCACGGATGGCACAAGAGCAGACACTGACAGCTTCATAATTCTCCTGACAAACAGCTCAGTAAATGATCACTTTGCCCCTGTGTTAACTGCCAGACTGGTTGTAACACACTCAGACCCAGGAATGAAGCCAGAATTTAATTTCAGCTGACTGTGTGCTCCATCTAGATATACTTTTATTAAGAAATGAAAGCTGGTAATTTTAGATACAAGCAGTGTAAATGCACAGGCTGCTAATGGAGTTCCATTTTACAGAGGGCCTTTTCCTTTTTGGGCTTTTAGAATCTAATCTAGTCTATTGTCAGGATGGTCAGGGTGTCTAATCATCCTTAACCTTGCATCAGTGCCATAACCCCTTCTATTTCCTTGCCCTCCCAACAATTTAAACATGATTTTAACATAATAACAGGACTTTTAGCATCCTAGTCACTGCACCTTCTACCAGAATCACCACAACTAATGGGATCTAATCTATACAATAAGAGACATTAATATATATGCAAATCAGCCAAGGCTACATCTCTCGCAGGGGGAGATAGACCGAGTTGGCATACGCTTGTATCATTGCTGTCACATGTGTCACTTAGTTGTTAATTACTGTTAACATTCCTAAAATGCAAATATGTGCTTCTGCAAATGCTGCAGCACATGTATCCTTAAGTAATAATGTTCTGGGAAGAAAAAGGTTTCCTACCCGCCCCCTCCCTCCTTGAAGGTCCAGCAGTGTGGGGGGAATTTGAGGCACTGGGGGTTGAGGGTTGCAGGTCGGCTGTTCAAAGCCACTCTGTGCATTGTTGGGTAGTAAGGGATTAGGTCTCTCCAGGCTGCAGAATTTGCTTTCTAATTAAAAGGGATAAGATGTAGAAAAATAGTGAGGGGCATTACTACTGTAGAAAAGAAGGGGGTGGAAAGGAGAAATGCTGAAAAGAGGGGATAGAAGTTTGTAGTGTCACCACTGGTGTTTGATCACAAGACTAAGCAAGAGTTACCAACCTCTTGTTCTGACTCTCACTGCCCATTTTTTCCCCTCTGCACTCCAGCTCCAGCCTCGATCTCATTAACTCGCACACTTTGAACCTCAAAACAAAGACAAAACAGTCATGTTATTTTTCCTTTTCACTAACTGTTATTGTGTGATGGTAGTCAACATGCTTTAGCTGTCAAGCTGCAGGAAGTCCACAACTCTCTCATTTCTGCTCCAAATTTGTATTGCACATGATGATGTAGTATAATTAAACATGAGTCAGTAAATTATCCTGTTAGTTACCTTAAAAAATACAGAGTTGACAGAAAGGACAACTAACTGTAGCACTTAAGTGTAATAAAAGCAACTAGCATATTATTAATTTCATCATGCCATACACATATTACTGAAGTTTTATACTTCAGTACAAATTTGAGGTCCTAAAATTTTAGGTAACTAAAAGGAATAGTTTGACATTTTGGTAAAAGCAAACACTTCTTTGCTTTATTTGCTTTCTTTCTGGTTCCTGTTTCCAGTCTTTGTGCTAGCTAAAGGGCTGCAGTCTGAAGCTACATTTTTCTGACTATTCTATGTACTTCTATGTCAGTAAAATTCTGAATACAGGACTTTTACTTGTAATAGAAAATGTTTATCTATATATTTCTGGTATTGCTACTTTTACTGTGAAAGAATACATCTGTCACCACTGATAAAAATAAGACAAGATCACTTGTGGTGAGGATTATTGGGTTAAAGTGAAGCATCTCAGAATACTGAAACACTTCATTTGAGCCACTTAACTGTATAATACTGAATCCAGGGGGCTGGTCTGTGGCCCAGCATGTGTTTTTATTTAACCCTTTGCTCCACTGTCCATGCCTCCTTCAGCCAGCATGCTGCTGTTTTGTTACCTTGTCCTCCAGCAGGGGTCCAGCTCTCCCCAGGCACCTTACAAACGAACCCCGAGTTTTAAGCACACACAGAGGCCTGATTCTTTTCCCCTGAGCCCTGGGAGGTTAACGACATGCCAACGACATACCAGCGGAGAACAAGACCTCCGTCCTCACTCCCCTCCTCTCTTGGCCAACCGTCTTACCAGCACACACGCACTGGGGTTTTGTGGTTGTTCTGCACCAGCACAAACCCCTCTAAAACCTTCAAGCCCTGGAAACTCCATCTCAAACAGAGCTCATTTCTTGGTAGTGTCTGGTTGCTGAAGCACCCCTCCCCACCCCCACACCACCACTGCTACCTTCTCTATTTTTTACCAAGCTCCATGAAGCTCTCACCTTTTACTCCCAGGCAATCCGATCCTATTTGGAGTGTGTGACGAGGGCCATTCTCCATCACCTCACTGATCAAGAGCCCCCCTGTAAAGCGGGCCCAGGGATGAGCAGGTACAGATTTGGGGAGAAGAGGGAGTGGGGCATGTAGTGAAAGAATCTGCAGTGAGCCAAGGAGAAGATTAAACGGCAGCTAACCGTCAGTACTCCCCCCCCCCCCCCCCCGTCTCCCTCCTCCCTCAACACTCCCCACTATTTCACTGGTGTCCTGAGGGGGAGTACCAGGGGGAGGGAGGGGAGGAAGAAAGCAAGGGGAGGCCAGTGGCACAGTGGTGGCTGAGCCATCTTGTCATCATAGCAGGACAAGCACATTCAACCGTGTCCTCTGTACCCTCCCATCTTATTCCAGACACTGTATTGCCCTCTGCCGAAATCCATCAAAACCCCTCTCTTGGCCCCTGTTCCCCCCCTTGTTGGAAGAGTGCTCTCCGCTGGTGTCTTTTCTTTTTTAAAGGGCAGAGATGAGTCCTGGGCTCTGCAGTCTTTCCAGGCATCCAAATTAATTTGCGTCTGGGCAGCAACATAAGCAGCACGGGGCTATTTGATGAGAGTGTAGGGCAATGACATGCACTGGCAGTCATGCCTTGATCTCTTGCTTTCTTTCCTTGTCACTTTCCACCTCACCTTAATGCCAGATTCATGCCAGCCTCATCCACATGGGTGGCACATAAGCCAAGACTTGTGTTTCTTAGAGGAGTAATAACTGCTGCACTCTGAGAAAACACTTCAAATCTCTGCTTTTGTGTGTGTATCAAGTATCCTTCTTAATGTAAGCTTAAATTACCAAACCGCTAAAACTGCCAGCACCCCCCCAAAAAACAAAAAAGCACACCAATCATGAACTGTATTGTCCTCACAGCGAATAAAATGAGGATGCGCTCCATTGAGCAATTTCTGAAAATCCCTCTGCTAATTTTCTGATCAATACCTCAAGAACAGATCGGTTTCATAATAATAAACACACTAAGGACATCTACAAAACAGCATTCCTTTAGTTTGATAAATGTCAAAGTGAACTTAATGCAATTTGACATGCATTTGAAGTGGTGATCCAAAAAGGGTACCATAGTTAATGCCTAATTAGCGTCCCTAAATAATAAAGCAACTTAGACTAATAATTATTGCATGTACCCATTCTACCAGTTGCACTGACAATTAACCTTTCTCAACTGGTGATTCGCAATTTGAGTAAATCCTGTTATCAGCAAATATAACACATGGCACACACACACGTTTCAAACACCACTCAAGGAAATCTATGCAGTGTTTACGGTCGGAAAGCAGAACAACAAAACAAACAGCAGATATCCACTTTCAGTAAACACCACCCAACCACTTATACAGTATCTTCCCAGTGGCTTAGAGTGGGTGGGGAATCAACTTTAGGTGGCTGCTGTGAATGTCATTGAACTACTTGTGTTTACGCAGGCTTAATATTGCCGTAACAAGGTCTCTTTAAACACACAGCAAATGCCTCTGAATGTATCAGGTCAATTTTACCCGAAGGTCTCGTTTTATAAATGTCTGGTGCTGCTGTATAGTATTTCATTGTTTTGGAACAGTGACAATAAAGACTATTCTATTCTATTCTATTCATAAATTGACAATTCAAATTTTACAGCCTATAGAGAGGTGGAAGAATTTAAGAAAACATGGAGCATTGATGGAGAACTTCACAAAAGAGTCTGTGGTGCTGCTGACCACTGTTCAAATAACAAATGCTGTCCAAGTCTGTGATATTAGATCACTGGAGCCAAAAACACGATTACCCAGAGACAAAATAAAGGTGAAAAGATTCAGGATTGAGCATTCTCCCAAAATGTCTCTCCCTCATCCCAATTTGGCAGCACTTGGCTTGTTGCCCACTCACATTGTGTGGACGGCCCTGCCACTGTTGCCATGGGGATGTGTGGACCTGCGCAGGCCCTGAAGGCAGAATGGCCTGGTGGTGAGGTGGGGGTTATCATCAGCAGCAGACTCTGCTGGGCCCCCATCCAGAGGCCTGGGTGCAGAAGGAGCTGCGAGGCAGCGGAAGTACCCACCCCCCTGCAACCCACTCTCTGCAGGGCCTCTCTCCCCGGTGGATGCTGCCGCTGTTTCGAACCGAGATGGGACTCAGTAGCACAGGGCTCCAGCCTGTCCACTGGGGGTCGGCTGCCTGACTCCCGTAAGCCTGGGCCAGACGGGGTGGGCTGAGGTGGGAAGGGGCCAGGCGAGGCGAGCTGGACTGTGGCCCAGTGCGGTGACTGCCTGTCTGCCCAGGCGCTGGGCCACGCTGCCACTCCTCCCTGGGCTCGTGCCCCTGCACTTGGATTTCAAAGGGATGTGACAGGGGGACTGGCTTTCCCTCTCCATTGCAGGATCCCTGCCCCACCAACAGCTTCTCCAAAGCCCCCCCTCAAACAGCTTTCAGCCCCCACTCTCTCCCAGCCCCCAAATGCCCCTCCAACAGCTTTTCTGTTTCAGCCATGAACCCAGGCTCCCTCTCACACTGTGCCATTCCCACCACTGCTGCCTCACATTTGGGAGGAGAAGGGGGAGGTTGTGCTGCTACACTGCACCCATCTGCCCCATGTCTTTCCATGCTGTGGACCATGATGCTGCAGCATGTCTCTCTGGGCGCCGTAAAGACTTTGGCAAGTGCACTAGGCCTTCAGGCCCCCCTCCCTTTGTATGCTCCCTGTCCGCCACATGCACACATTGATGCACACCATCTGATTTAAAATGTACTTACACAAAAAACAAGTGCATGTGATCATGCTCATGTATTGGAGAGACAGATGGTGGTTAATACAGATGGATGATTTAGACTGAAACTGGGAAAATAATATAATTTTTAAATGCACTGACTTAATAATAGCTCAAGCTACCTCTGTTACACCCTATGAACTCCAAGCTATCCGAACAAGATCTGAGTCAGATGCGGTGCCACTGTGTCTGTGTGGCAACCAGCTCATTCAGCAACTGGCCCATCATCAGTGAGCATCCTACAAAACCAAAATGATACTGACAGGCTGCGTTTCAATTGGCTGAGATCTCCTTTTCTCTCTCTCTCGCTCTCTCTGTCTAGGTTTCTCTCTTCATCGCTCCCCGCATGGCATTTCTCTGGCAGGTCCTCCAGTGAAATTCCTCCTCTCCTGGTCTCAGCATTCCCGCAGCCAGCCTCCCTGCCTGGGCAGAGCGGAGTGGCTGGGGCTGGGTGGGACGGTGCTCCCCCTGAGCCGGTCCCAAGCTACGGCTACAACTCTAGCCCATAACACATTCCTCCAGCCACTGACCAGTCCCCCCAGCAACCAGGAGAGAGGTGAAGAGAGGAGGGATGGGGGCTTAGTGGTGGAGTGTTTTATATCATCTGCTGGAGTTCTACAAGAGTGTAATACGGCTAAAAATGTACATGAAATACCTTGGAGGAAACAGCTTTTACTCATCTACACGGTCTTCACTGTACATGTATTGATCACTTTTGTGAACAGCCCTCAGATCATCCTGAGTGATCAGATCTTTGTATCTTCTCTACAAAGGTTCAGTTCAATGAAAAGTGGCTCCTTGATGCTGAACAAGGAACAAATAGAAACTGTTCCAGCACGTTAACAGACTCTCCTCCAGTCCTTCACAGAGGTTTAATGGGGTGCATATCACAGTCTGTCAGTCAAAAGCTGCTCCTGGACAGCTCAAGTAGCGGTAGGACAGGAGCCGGACGGTCCCCTCCTCTGCTCCCTCCTACTTTTCCCCCAAGCTGAGCCAGGCGCTGTGTTTACTCTCCTAATTACAGGGGAGGGGCCGGCTGACAGGCGAGCCATCACAGATTCCCCACAGGCCCGGGGCTGGGAACGCTACAAACACCCGCCGCTGTCTCCCAAATGTGACGGCAATGTCCAACTGTCATGGGGGAGCCTTCACTGGCAAAACCCAAGGGCCCAAAGAGAGATATTAAAGACATGAGAGGAATTGGCAGAGTTGGCACTAACAGGGGGTACGCTTGAGAAGTCGAAGTGGGGAGCTGGGGGCATCGCCAAAGTGTCATTCAAAGCAAAGTGGGGTTTGGACAGGGCACAAACACTGATTTACACACACATACACACACACACACACAAGACACTGCTCTCGCTCTTATCGAGCTAAGGCGGGAGAGTTACATATACCAGACAAGAAATCCAACCAGTGGAGCCATGTGATAGACCATGTTTGCAAAGAAAGTTAGTCCACTGTTTAACATTACTCACTCCTTCTGGACTATCCAGTGTCTTTCTAACTGCCTAATGTGAACATGCTGTGTTGTGACTTATCTTTTTACATCTGGTCATCAGTTATTGGTTTTGTAAACAAACACTGTTCGTTTTGGTGGCAAAGGTGACATGATATTTAAAGCACCCCTCCACTCAAAAATATGTTTTGCTTATTGTTCCTTCATTTTGATTATTTTAACTTCACTGCCTTCACTGTGCAGAATTTGACACCAGAAGGCTGTTTTTAAATTCATTTTCTTAAGGAGAAATATCTCTCTGTGCTCACCAATTATCTGAGTCTACAATCACTGTGACATCACAACCGAGTCTTGAAGTCAGTCATGGTCCAATACGCAACTTAGACAAGTAAGTGTGATGTGAAAACATGTGAAACGTCCTGAATCAGAAACAATCAGAATGGACCTTTTCACTGAAGCAGGAGACATACTGTATTAATTTATGAAGAGGTTAAACTTTTGAAATTCACAATATATGCATGTTTGTTTAATTCTGGATTTTCATTGAGGGAAAAAGAAGAGATGTATTTTTAAGAATTTTTAAGGAGGTAATTGAACTTTTCGGTGGAAAAACCATACTAGACACAAGCTGAGTATTTTTATATGTCATAAAACCTGTCTGGAGGGGGTCTTTAAAAGACTCATTAGATTTGAATATTACTTACAATACTTTGTCAGTAAAAGTAAAATTATATAACCACAGTTTTCTACTAGTTTAACTGTATTAATGAAAAACATGAAGCACTTTACAAGGAATGATGGAGAAATGAAAACATCTTATTAATCTATGACTGTGGCTTTGATAAAATACACACTTAATAATAAACTGTAACTACAATGTGTGTGTGAGTGTGTGTGCATGTACACTAACCCTCCTCCCGGGGAGGTATAATCCAGTAGAGGTTGTAATGCTCCAGTGCTGCTGGGGGGGGGGGGGTCTGAGAGAATCCCTCTGGAAGCACAGTGGCTGACCCTATCACATATTCAGGTCAAATAAACAAAACAGTGTTGAGAGAAAGGTTAAAATGGTAGAATCGTCTCTCCACTGTCTCTCCCAACCAACGGCTGAGATCGTCCTGCTCCCTGTCGGCAACACACACCTCACCCCCAAGAGGCAAGACAAGAAAACCATTTGATAAATCATGAATAGTCACAGTTGTGCAAGTGCTGTGACCATTTCTAAAATTTATTATGGGGATTACACACAAAATCACACAATGTAACATTTTCAAATGTGTTATGAATGCCTCCCAGAATCCAATTCAAATCCTAGGTTACCAAATAAGCCTGAACAAATCCCCCACATTGAGTTCTTCCTCCTTTGAAGACTTGAGAGGTCCGGTCTGCAGGGCAGGTTTTACCACTCCATGCAGACACCTCAACACTCAGAGGAAAAGGCTACTGATGGCTAGGTGAGGGGAGAGAGGGAGAAGAAGAGCAAAGGGGAGGTTTGACAATGATATTAACATAGATGTCTTTATTCGCAAATTAATCTTTAATTAATTCTGAGAAAGAAAAGAAACAAAACTGTGACAATAAATACACTTGGTTTAATTCTTCAGCAATTATACTTAAATATAACATTAGTTAAGAGTTAAATCAAGTTCTAAAATGAGCCCATTTACTATGAAAAACAGCTAGTGATGTGTCCTTGCAGAAGAAGCAAGAACTACCCAGATTGTGTGGAGACGAGCTCTTCACACAGTTCATTCAGTCAAGTTAACCTTGAGGCAGCAGAGTCTTCTCCCGCCTTGTATTTGTCCTTGTCGGTTTTCTGCCAGTCTTGACTTTGCCTCCTCATTGATGATCTGAAGGCGAGTGTGCTTAATTGCATCCGTTTGTTTGTTGGCGAACTCCTGCGCAAACACAACACAAACAATTATAGCACTAATTAAAAGGCATGTCATATTAATGGCAAGAGCAAAACTTGGCAAACACACACACACACACAGCCACGGCATTATGGAGGCGCTGCATTTAAATTTATGGAGAGTTCTGTTTCAATTTCATGATCAGCACACCTTTTCATTATAAAAGTATAAGATAAAAACTAGAATACAGGCTCATGCAGGCTTTTCTATAATCATTTAAAAGAGAGCTTTGAACCAAAACTAAATTTGTAACACTGTGAATAATTGTAGAGATAAAATCCCAGATGCGGAGTGCTGCCTGGGTGCCTCTGTGTCAGTAAACTCTTCCCCAAACTGACACTGAATAGGGTTTCTCCCCCTTTAATCCCTGGGGAGGGCTCTGAATGTGTTTTGATGACCTCTGGGGTCAGTTACATGTTACATTACACAAAGGTTTAGCTCCTTTGTAATAAGGGAGCAGCGTGGGGAAAGCCCTCAGTTTAGACATCTTGCTCACTACGCAGTGCACCTTTTTTTTTTTGCAAAACAGCAGCAGAGTGGCGACGTATCCATCAAACCTGCCAGGCTAATTAAAATACAGCTTGTGATTATCCTACTTCAGCTCATCTCTCTTTCTCTCGCTCACACACACAACAAAACACACACTCTGTGTGCCTCTCCACAATAATTACTGTGTTAAATAAAGCACAGTAATTACTGTGGATGTAACCCCGGTCATTTTTATCAACTTCACTTAGAGCTGTACACATGTTCTTAAATCAAATAATAAAGAATTTCTAAAACAGTTTCTAAATATGTACTACATTTGAAATTTTGCACATATTTTGGAAATATGTGATTATCTTAAAAAGAGTAAGGAAAGAGTGGAATAAACTCATTTTCCAGCTAATATTGATGATAACTTTGTGTTTAATAGAAAGATTAAAAAGACAGAAAATAAACAACGTTACCAAAAGTAAAGCTGGATAATAAAAAAATCTGGTTAAAGTGACTTCTGGTTGTTTACTGCAAAAAGGCAATAAGTAGTGAGGTAAATTTAAAATCTCAGATGCAAAAGGAAAGACTTTTCTTGACATTAAAGATTATCTGCATTTCTTTATGAATTGGCTTTATTGGATTTTATTCCTTTTTTTCTATCTCCCTTTTTAAAGCTCAGAATGAATTCCACCAACACATTCCCCATATTCAGCCATGCGAATATCAAACAAGGAGGGAAAGAGGCAGAGAGGAGGAGAGGAAAAACTGTTAGATCTTCTGGATAGTTAGAAGATGTATATAAATAAATATGTAAATATGCAGCTTTAAATTCAGATAACTGCACAAACAGCATCTGTGATTTGTTTTGCAAAAGAGCCAACATTTAAATTCTCAGGCTGCTGTGTTTTTATTTGCTCGATTTTAATTTTTAAAAGAAACATTTATTCATTCTTTAATTTGTTGATTATTTCTTTTTATGTGTGGATAAGGCGCAGACCGGGGGGAGAAGGGGCAGTCTTCCTATTAATTATCCAATCTTGATACATAACATTTTTCTTTTCAAGGCTATCAAACAGGGGTTAAACGTCCAGACCTGTGCACTTTTTTAAAAAGATGTATAAGACTACGTATTAACTGGGTGGAAATCACAGGTTGGAGCAGGCCTGGTGAAATCCTCACCCTCAGGTTGAGTGTAGCAGAGGCGGAGATAAAAGCCGTCGTCGTCAATTAGCCGGGAGTCAGTGGGAGCGCAGCTCGCCAGAGGCGTTTAACTCCTTCTCCCTTTAAACGTCCTTTTAAGATACAAAGTCCCTGCGGAGGGCCTGGCTTTACAATTTAATAAATTATTTAGCAATTTAAACGGTGAGATCCAGCAGATAACAGCATCAGACGTCATGATTTTCCACGCAGCATTTTCAAAGTCTCGCGTTAGGGTACATTACCATGCAGCTGCTAAATATGAGGAAATGTTCACCAATTTTTCTTCTTTAATTACATTTTGGCAGCAAGCTGATTATTTTTGTGTTACCTTCAGATACAATAAAAGTCCGTGTCATAGGCCTGACCGTTTAAGGAGGAGCATGTGGAACAATATACAAGATTTTTAAGGAGCTGTAGCCCTGTTAATTTATCTTTTACGTTCTGCCTTAAATGTGGTGATTTTTGCACGAGTCTGGTGCAGTAACATGCAAGAGGACTAAACTGTGACCTCTGCGATGGACACAGAGCAAACAGCAACATAATTAAAAATCCTTAACACAAGACAGGATACTCTACCGTCTGAAGATGCCCTCTGATACATGATTTGACTTCACATAAAAATGTGAATCTACACCACTTTTTACACTATATTAGATGAGATCATTCTTTAGAGTGTTATGAAGCTATAAAGAGAAATAAACATGATTTTTTTAAGAGAAGAAAAACAGAACAAACAGGGATACCTGAATGTGTTGCAGCTCCTTTCCTCCAAACAGACTCGCTGCAAAACTTTTGCTCTGTCAGATCTCAGGTCGGTTGTTAAAAGAAATCCAGGTTTATGATCCACACAGCCGCTTCCTCTGATCCCAAATCTGTCAGGAGAGATGTCACTGAGTTTTGTGAAGTTGATACAGTGTGCAGTGTATCAGTTTGGCGTATCAGCCTGAGCAGGCTGCAGCTCTGAGTGAAAACCAGTCTCCCCCCCCAGCAGCAGCTGTCACCGCACCTTTGACTCTGGCCTTCCAACACGAGCCACAGAGAGAGGCAAATGACGATTCATAAAACCCACGGTCTGCCTGTGTTTATAAATCTAAATCAATATTCAAATCTGTTTGAAGTGAGCGGGTGTGTCCGTGCAAGCGCGCAGTGTGTGCGTGAGAGAGACCGTGTGTGTGTGTGTGACTGTGTGTGTGTGTGTGTGAGTGTGTGAGTGAGTGAGTGTGTAGGTGTTCCACAAAGCCTCTTAAGATGATACATTTACCAAGCCGTGACAAAAACCCTCTGCATATTATTTTGAGATGGGCACGCAGGTTCAAAATTCAAGTGACGTAGAGGAGGCTTATTTGTCCCTTGCAGCTTGAAGGTCCTCCAGAAAATATCATCTAAGATCAATACTGCCCCAAATGGCTTTTATAATAATACTAACCATTATTATTATAATTATTATTATCATTATCATTATTATTATTATTATTATTATTACATGTTACACTGATTCAACACAAAGCTATAAGAATGCCACTTCCCTCTAAATGAAAAGTAAAATTAAACAGGCCTACCTTCATATCTAGAAGTCTTTTATCTTCTTTCACATCTTCCTCCTGGAAACCGTTTCAATTGAAATAAGTGAAAGTTGAACGCCTTGCCGTCAGCTGCACACCAGGCCTATATCTGTCTTTTCCCCTCTTTCTTTTCTTGCATTTATCCTCCTCCCTGAGTGTATATGCACACTGCAGGTCCGGTGCCTGTACAAGTCCTCGGCTGCTGCTCGGTGTCTCTCTCGGTGGGAATTCCGCCGTAAAATATTCTGTGTAGTTTTTTTTTTACGTCGGTGCGGGCCTATATCAAGCTGATGGGAGCAGAGTGGCTGGCTCTGTGGATGGTAGGACAGTTTTAAGGAAATAAGTCGCTCTAAATCCCCCTTTTTTGCGACGCGCTGGAATGTGAGAGGACGGTGCAGCCTTCACATAGAGAGCCCTGCTTTAACCCCGGCGGTTTTTACCCTGTCTTTTTGTCACAGATTTATTCTTTTTTTTTTTTTTTTTTTTTTTGGGTTAACTTCCATTAACTCATCTTTATAACAGTTAAATTCTTGTTGAGATGCCTTAAAAAAGTAAATATATGTTAAGATGCATTGATTCTTCATTTCTAACTTTTTTAAATATTAGACTATTAAATCTCATTTTAAATAACAAGAAAAAAACATTTTGGTTATTATTTTTTTAACAAACTCAATAGAGATAAGTGATGTAGCCAAGATGTAATTTTTTTAGAATGTATGTGCCACTAATACACATAACATTTTCAAAAAACTCATTATTTACGCATTTATTCCCCCCTCCTCACCCGCCCAACCTTTATATAACAACATATTCCGTTAGATAACAGCGATGTTTCATATAAAATGTAACATAAAAGATGAGTAAACTGACTTTAAACTCCACTTCTCGTCATCCAGCGGCATATACCGTTTATTTATTATCAATGTACCCTCTCTGCGGTGGGATGGGGATGTTGTCAGTCGCCCTCTCGCTGCCATTGGCTGAGGACTGTGCGTCAAAAAAGTAGCTGGAGACATTTGTTTCCCAGAGAAAAAAAAAAAGGAAAAAAAAAAAGAAAAAAAATCCTCCCCACCAGTGTGAGAGACGGAGACAGAGACAGACCTCAGCTCGGTCCTGCGGCTCCTATTGGCTGGCAGTTTGTACAAAATCCAACTCAAACCACTTCACTCACAACACACCAACAAATCCTAAAGGCGTACATGCAGCCTCCTCCATCACTCCGCCGCTGCCGCACCGCTTCAAAACCTGATGCAGGCGCTCAACGTTTAACTTTTATCCGCGCTGTTGTTCTGCCTCTGAAAACGGCGGCTCGTGCTCCTGCTCCTGCTTTTGGTTGGTTTTGTGTGTTTTTATCCGCCAGGACGTTGTTGATCTGTTCTGACTTTTATTATTTCTCCTGGAGGAAACCAAGTAGACAAAGAACTTTACACTCGTCGATACCGGGGTAAGTTTTGCCTCCCTTCGTCTTCTTTTTCTTCTTCAGCCTCTCATTATTATTAGTAGTAGTTATTATTATTGTTATATAATTATTATTATTATTATTATTATACATTATCGAAATGAGCGGTCGCGGTAGAGTCCTAAAAATGAGAAGCCTACAGGAAATCATTTTGCAAAAACTTACATTATTCTGTTAAAAAGAGTGAGGAAGGCGTTTAACTATGTTACTGGTGATAAAATAAAACCCACAAAAACACTCAAAGAAATAGCAGTGAGAGGGCTTTAGGCTGTTAAGTGGACTGCAGACGGAGGGTAAACCGTCTTAAACTAGAAAGCTTATTTTATTTAAGCAGAGTACGGAGACAATACGTGTGTGTCTCCTCATCAAACCTTCTTAGACTGACATGAATCTGAAAGAGATAAATAATGTAAATGCATAGCGCACACAGAGCATCCGATAATTATGGTGGCAAACTGAAGAAGTTACATTATTCTAGTCTATGCCAATGGAAACGAAGACTGACTCAAGGCTAAATTAAAGAATTCCTGATATTATTATTATTATCGCCTTTTTTATAATTACAAGAATCCTGGAGATCATATCTGAGCAATTCCACACTCTGACTGACTGAAGCCATGAAGTGCCGCAGCCGAGGACACCGAGTCCCTGTTCAGTCAGCGAAGTTTCAGTCTAAAACGAAGCCTTCGCTTTTTTTTCACTCCACACACTTTCCCGTCGATGTGAATTTACAAAACGAAATAAGAGCCAGTGGAGCACACAGGGGGATAACTGTGGAGGCGTAAAGCTGAAAGCTGCGCTGGAGTAAAGAGAGAACATTTAGGGGCCTACTGTCGAAAAATGTTTCGGGGCCTTTTCTCTCTGCTGGCTCCCTTCTGCTTCCACAGAGGAATAATTTACAGCACAATAAACCAACACGTCATATTCAATATGTATTTACCCGTGGTTTCCAGGGTCTGGTGACAGATTGTGTTTGTGCGTCTAAATTGGGGGGTTTAGCTCGATTAAACGAACACGTGTAAGAATTTAATTTCTACCCTGTAGTTTAAAATATTTCATTCTGCAAAGTGCTGATGATTATTCACGTCAGACTTAGAAAAATATATAATTTGGTGGCAATTTACTCTGGTAAACGTGTAGTAGGAATTATTAAAGAGACAATCGCAGCATCGTTTTGAGGAGCCTGAGGCACTTTGGACTGTATCGACAGCTCCTCTTAGATGCCACTCGGATTATCTCGTTAATTCATCAACAGAAAAAAAAAAAAACATTTATCATAATCAATTCTTGGACAGGGTAATTATTATTGAGCGGGTGTGTGTGTGTGTGTGTGTGTGTATGTGCAACTGGTAGACGGGTGTGTGTTTTTAAGTGTGACAGATTGGGATGAGGGGGTTAAAACCGTTGGATATTGAAGGGGAAAAAAAGCATGCAACTAATCAAGACGCACAGTGGGGATAACGGGTGAGTGTCACTGAGGTTGAAGTGACAGCAATCACAACATCACAGAGCACGTTTATTTCTCTTTAAAGAAGTGAATAAAGAGCGTGTTTAATGGACAAGCGTGTGTTATTTTTTATGGAATCAAATGGATCAAATAATCCGTTTTAAATTTAAAAAAATCACATATTTTTTACTTTAAATTTCCCTGAAGTTCAGTGCAAGTCTTGTTTTAAAAAATGGGCACTACAAACTGTTTCTATTCAGGATTTCCTAATGAAATGAGGCTGATCTTCTTAAATAATAAATGAGGTCTGACAAATGATTATTTATGTTAATTGTAATTTATGACAGGTTTCCATAACATTAATTCAGCTGCTTCTTTCTCATCCCAGCTACTTTCTGTTTACATTTATAGACTAAACGTAACATTAAAGAGCAAATTGATTTAAATATAAAAATAGTGCCGAATAATCAGAAACAAAGTGATAATGAGGTGAAGTGGCTCGTGCTCACTCTGGCAAGGGAAGTTTAATGAGTGTGTTTGTTTTTCAGTCATATTTTAAACAGTCTTTGTTTCAGCACGTGACAGTTAAAGGTTCGTGTGTTTAATTTTTCTGTAAACAGGAAACAGTGAGTTTAATTGAACCTTGAAGTGACTTGCTGAAATTACAGTGCCCGTGTGCTGCTTTTTGTTTGTGGCAGTGGTGGTGGTGGTGGTGGTTGGGGGGGGGGGGGGGGTGTTAGAGATGGGGACAGCTGGAGATGTGGTTAGTGCTTTTTGAGGAGCGCCGTGCATTTTGGAGAGGGCTTATTTAGGCGACAGCGCCATGTAAACAGACCCAGTACTGTATCTCTTTGGGAAGGTGCCTCTTTTTTTTCGTTGACCGATGTCGTTTTCTTCTTCTTCATTTTTGGAACAGGTGTCCGCTATAACACGGACCACACGGCGAACAGAGGACACCAAGTGCACCTCGGGAGCTCCACCAATTTTCAAAATTTTCTCCAACTTCAGCCCTCAAACGAACATTAGCATGATGTCGTATCTAAAGCAACCACCTTACACAGTGAATGGCCTCAGCTTAACTACTTCCGGAATGGACCTTTTGCATCCATCAGTGGGCTATCCAGGTGGGTTTAAACTTTTTGAAGAATAAATGAGGCGTAATGACAGAATATTAACGGCTTGAGGCTAAAAGCACTAATGGCGTGGATGTGTTATAGAGTGTTACCAGCACCTATTTCAAGTATTTGAAATCTAATAATGACTTCTGAAATGTGGGGGATACAGTGAAGACAAGTCATGAACGTCAATATGTTATTTTGTTTTGTATATATCAGTCAAACACATAAGAGTACACAGGCTATTTTACCAAACGTTTTGCGCAAATGAACCTAACTTGAAGTGAACAAGATCTTCTTGAGTGATTTTATTTTTAGATGTTCCCTCCGAATGAGTTATTGGCAAATTGCTTTGATTTTTGTTCAAAGTGCATCAAATTTTAGGCCCATTAGACTACAAAGTACGTCAAGTGCTACAATTTGCCATGGGCGTTTAGGTCTCAAAGGACTCGTGCGCAATTACGCAAACAACAAAAAAATATATTGAGTATCTGCCTTTGATGACTTTTAATCTTTTTAGGTGCTTTTACACTTATTTTTTATGGATGCATAAGTAACCTATTTTATTTGATATTTTTCTTTTGCTCGCAGCAACGCCACGGAAGCAGAGGCGAGAAAGGACTACTTTTACGCGCGCACAGCTCGACGTTTTGGAGGCGTTGTTCGCCAAAACTCGGTATCCGGACATATTCATGCGCGAGGAGGTGGCGCTGAAAATCAATCTACCTGAGTCCCGCGTACAGGTGAGTTAACCAGATGATCTGCCATATTTGAAAACGGAAAAATGTCGTAACATATTTGGGGGAATTAATAAAAAAAAAAAAACTGGGTGGTGCCATTATTTATTTATTTGAGAACCATCACAGCAAAAGTGGATCTTTACCTCGTTTTAAAACTAATTTAGTTTGATTAAACAAAGTACAGTGTAAATTTTAAAATATGGAAAATAAAGATGTGGCTCGAGCTCATTTACGGAGAGATAAATATTAAGCAAAATAGCCCGAATGAAACTTTTAAACACTTGTCAACAACTTGTCACACTTTATATGTACACTGCAGGAAACACTCATCTTAACCGTGACTGAAGCTTAGCATTTTGTCTTCATTAAATCAAGTGGAAAACTTGTGCCAGTGGGGTGAGATAATTCAGGTTAGCGATGGATTATTATTTGAGAATCTGGGCAATGAAAAGAGACCGTCAGTCCACTGGTTCCAAATTACTATAACTTCATTTGAGAAAAAGTCTGGAAACATATTGATTGATATTGATCCTGATTGAAAACAAATGAAATTAATTAGCCTTCTTCTACCTGGTTTGATCATTATTATTATTATTATTTTTAAATCAAATGGGACATTACTTGCAGTGGACGGACTATTGGACTGTTGGTGCTTTGTATTATACTCCAGAAGCGGGGAGCAGTGGTTGTATTTAAGCTATAATTCATGTATTTTTTTATTAACATGTACTTAATGTGTTTCCTACAGGTCTGGTTTAAGAACCGGCGGGCAAAGTGTCGCCAGCAGCAGCAGCAGCAGCAGAACGGAGGCCAGAATAAGGTGCGACCTGCCAAAAAGAAAAGTTCCCCAACCCGAGAAGTGAGCTCAGAGAGCGGGGACCAGCGGCCAGTTCACGCCCCCCACCAGCACCACCACGGTCCCCGCCATCTCCACCAGCACCGCCCCGGTGTCCATATGGAGCCCGGCGTCCATCTCTCCGCTCTCAGACCCCCTGTCTACCTCCTCCTCCTGCATGCAGAGGTCTTACCCCATGACCTACACCCAGGCCTCAGGCTACAGCCAGGGCTACGCCGGCTCGACGTCCTATTTCGGCGGCATGGACTGCGGCTCTTACCTCACTCCCATGCACCACCAGTTGTCAGGCCCGGGCTCGACGCTCAGTCCAATGAGCACGAACGCGGTCACAAGCCATCTGAACCAGTCCCCGGCGTCCCTCTCCACCCAGGGCTACGGGACGTCCAGCCTGGGCTTCAACTCCACAGCAGACTGCTTGGATTATAAGGACCAAGCGGCGTCGTGGAAGCTGAACTTCAATGCCGATTGCTTGGATTATAAGGATCAAACTTCCTCGTGGAAATTCCAGGTCCTGTGAACAGAGCAAATCAGCTGTCAAAAATAAAAGTGCACACAAACAGTGACGATCACATCAGACACGGCTCTGCCATCCCTCAATAAAACACATCAGACTGGTTAAAATGTGAGCCGGGCTCGGCGAGGCAGGGGCTCTCAGGGGGCCTCGAGATTTTGGCATGATGGTCCTTTGGTCCTCCTAGAGTTAGAGGAGAGGTTTAATTTATTTTAGCACTGGCAAAGAGATTTTTCTGTTCCGTTCATTCACAGGTTGTAGCCCCTCATCCATGTCTGTCAGTGTGTGCCTCTATGCGTAAAAAACACCTGTTGAGGACAACGCAGAGCGAACTCTGAAAGAAAAGAACACCACAGCCACGGAACTAATGTTTATCCAAGAACAAAACTCAAGTTCACTCTTCTGGTGAAGTGCTCGGGATGGACAGACCCTCCTTTAAGCTTCTTACACAACTTTGCCGACGTGCTGGCAGAGACATGAGGATGGTGTGTGGACATGGATGCACTACTTTATTTAAGAAAAAAAGTGTTTATAAGGAATCAATATGTAGTTTCTAAGAGACAATCAGTGTGTGTCTTATATAAATGGTACATATGTGTTTTTTTTTTTTTTTATCTGTGCTAGCCTTCGAAACTGTGATCTGTTGTATTGTATGCAATTTGTGAGCCCCCCTCGCATCAGACTCTCTGCTGTGATTTTAATAGATTTCTAACTTTTTTTTTCTTTTTTTTTTTTTTTTGGAACAACGAAAAGATGCTAATGGTTAAATCACTGGCATCACAAACAAAGAGAGACGAGACTTTCCAAGCACGTGGTTGGTAGTATAATAAATCAAGGGTTAGCCATACTGGAAAAGACTCTCGGCTGCTGAGAGCTCCATACCCCCCCACCCCCAGACCTCCCCTCCTCCCTCCCCCCTTCCATTGATCTCAACACACGGTGATTGTGGATCCTTTATTGGCTCCAAAGATGGTGTGACCTCACCGCTGAAAAGACATGAATAAAGGTCCTGTGAGCTTACTCTTTTCATCAAGAAGCGATCTCTGTGTGTGTGTGTGTGTGTCTGTGTGTGTTGGAGAGAGAAAAATGGGGAATGAACAAAGTGACAGTCAGGCAACGTGTGCAAAACTAACTGTGGGTTTTTTTTTTTTCGCTTAAAAAAAACTTGATTTGTTTGGGTTACAGGTAAATTTCCAGACGAACCATTTAATTGCATTATAGAATTTTGTTTTGAAATAATTAGGTGTCATTTTCGAAACAAACAGGCGATAACACAATGATGTGCCTCAGTATTTTTTTTAGGATATTATACATTTTTAAATATTTGACTCATGTTGACATTTAGCAAGATTATTAAGAAATACATTCACAGATTTAATGCGAACATATTTCCAGTGGAGTGCAGTTGTTTAACATGTGTGTTACTGTAGGTCAATACCGTCTTAGTGAGTAGTAATCATGTATACATATAGTCTATATGTTTCCTCATGCATCAGCAGTTATTCCAACTCATATCTAAGATTATTAACTGTTCTAACATGGATTCCAACCACATCTTCTTCTATCTGTTGTCTTGTAATTGTAGTATTAGATCCATCCAATATTCATGCTCGTAATTCGTGGATACATGAACTCAAACGACTTCAAAATATGAGGCTGATGTCTTTTAAATACAAAAAAGACGAATTCATATTTTAGAATGGTAGGGTTATAGATTTTCCACTGGTTCTGCTCAGGTGGTAGAATTAAATTGTTTTTTTCCCTTGGTTTCCGGTAGTTCAATTCAGATAGTCTCAACAAAGAGAGAGAGCGGTTTGAGAAAGCAGTGTGTTTAATCCCGAGGCCTCCAAGAGATGTTAATCCCAATATTTTACCGGCGGGGGTTTCTCTGGGCCGCAGGGCAGCAGTGGTCCCATTCAAAGCCCACACCGCATGGGCTTTACATGCCTGATCTCCAAATGTGCGCTCTAACATGAAGCGTAATATTTCATCTAAGAAGGAAAAAAAACAGTAAATACGCAGCAATATTTGATTGATCTATCAAGGGACTGCTGTGATTTGTTTTAATTACATGGGGTGTAATGTAAATGAAGGAGAGAAAATGCAGCAGAGCTTTAAGTCTGAGTGAAGAAATAGAAAATGCCATAAAAACACTGCTGAGTGTTATGTTTGCTGATAATTTCTGGAGTTGGCAGTGTAGCGCATTATTTCTGTAAATAGGAGTCTGGGTACTAAATAAAAAGTGCCATCATGAGGGTGACAGTTACTGGTTAAAGCAGCGTTGTGTGCTGTATTTTTGGACCAGAACTCCATATCCATGTTAAATTATTATATTGGCATCAAGTGCATAGATGATGTTAAATATTGTAAAAGAATGGGTCGCATCCAACTAAAATTATTTATTTCTCGTAAGGGTAATTAAATGTTGAATGTTACAGCTTCCACAAAATATATTCAAGGAGTCAAAAGGTTGAGGTTGCTTTTAAAAGAAGGTTTGTTTTCATTTACTTTTGTTGCTCCAACTCTAAGGTCCAGCGTTTACACCGTCAAATTGAGGACAGGAGACAAAAAAAAGTCCGAGCGGCTATGGGATCTGTAATGAGTCGACAGGGCTCTGCAGTGGGCTAATTGTTAGAAGTCCAACATTCAATTAGCATCCTTGACATTGCCAATAATCTCTCTTTCATTGGAGTCTCCGCTAAAGGAGCGCACTAATTAAAAGCGTTGCTTGAAATAATCGAAGCCTTAAAGAGAAGAGCGACTTTGATTCCACTCCTGCCTGGGCAGAAAAATAGGTGTGTGTGTGTGTGTGTGTGTGTGTGTGTGTCTGTCTGACTGTTTTAGTGGATTGGATTGTGATTTTTTATTTATTTATTTATTTTTTTCAAAGACTTAATTATACAATAGCCCGTATCCATAACTTATTCAAGGGTG
The DNA here is from genome assembly GCF_001640805.2 of Lates calcarifer. Taxonomy (NCBI): domain Eukaryota; kingdom Metazoa; phylum Chordata; class Actinopteri; family Centropomidae; genus Lates; species Lates calcarifer. The sequence goes on from NC_066851.1 coordinate 11,170,177, forward strand.
AAGTAGAAATAGCCGTTTCTATCCAGGTTCTGACTGGTGCATATGTTCTTTTAATTTATCACTTAGAATTTTCTAATATTCAATAATTAATTCTAATATCGTGCCAGTGAAACGCCAAGTTTAGCAACATACACACATGCATCGTTATGGTGATAAACAATGAAACAATTGAACTTGGAAACAATGGGCTGTGCAGGAGCCTGAATATTCATGAGGTGCGTCTCCTCTCAGTGTCAACAACTCCACCATCCAGACTGCTGAAGTAAAAGGGGGGTGAAAGAAAAGTGTCTCAGACTGCAGGGTCACTTTGAAATGTCAGCTGTAGAAAAACTCCTATTCCTAACGACTGAGAGAGAGAGAGAGAGAGAGAGAGAGAGAGAGAGAGAGAGAGAGAGAGAGAGAGAGAGAGATGCAGCATGCAGCAATGAATGACTGAAACGAGGAAGAGTCACGACTGAAGTTTGAAGAGGAGAAGATAAGAGTGGGACGGGCATCATCTTAACTCCAATAAAAGACTTTTATCGTCTTTATCTGAATAAATTCGGCTGATTGAACAAAAGACGGCAGTTATTCTTGAAAGTTTCATCAATGATTATAAGACTTCCATGAAAAACAACTAGTGTAGTTATAGTGATACAAATCTCATAACTTATACTATAATGTCAAGTATTAATGTGGGAGATGTGGCCCATTACAGCCGAATGATATAAAGATGTAATACAATAAACTTGTCACTTTGAATTTCCAGTCTAAACAATGCACTTACATGTCCCTAATCAGCGCTCACTGATACATCCACTATCAACTGAAACACAATAGCCTCGTCTTGCCTTGTTATTGTAACCTTGGAGCCTCGTGTCTTCAGAGTGCACAAGTCATAAGGAGGATTAGACATCCGGCCTCCACAATACTTCATACATACAATGAGTTTTTAATCAAGACCAAAGCAGTGCTAAGGAGCATATGGGACCAACAGACGCTGCATTAATCCCTCTTGGTTTTTTGTCTAACAGCGGGCTGCCCAGCGCCCCTCGTCCCCTGGCCTGGTTGCTGTCCCGGGTCGGTCACAAACAACGGGTTCATCCTCTGCTTGCAACGAGCATCGGCCTGCACGCGCAGAATTGGTGGTTATAAGGCCGCGACGCGCTGCAGGAGGGATGGGTGATTATACACTGAGCCTCTGGTCTGATCAGCAGTTATGAGAATGATATGCGACTAGTTTGAAGAAGCCATCTTATGTACAAAATAGCACAAAGAAAACAACAGACTATTATTGGATGTGGATGTGGTGATTAATGAGAGCAAAGCGAAATCTTCTGGTTTTCCCTGAAAAAAGTCTGCAGGTGTTTTCACCCTAAACCCAGCAATCCGAACCAAACTACAATCTACTTTTCCTGTTCAGTGGGACTTTAAATTAACATATAAGCTATGAAAAGTCAAAGAAAGCTAGTTTATTATTGCAAAAAGACAGACAGATAGAGAGCAATTATAACAACTGCCCAGGAATGTGGGACAGTTAGTAAAATAAAAACATTAAAAAAATTAATTGATGTGTCTCAGTTCTGTCATTTGGATAAAAAAATTACCATAGCCAATCGCTTTTAGATCTTACAAACTGGTCTGCATGGTAGGCTGCTTTATATATACAGTATATGCATGTGTATTTATTGCTAAACATTGTGATGGGAATAAAAATAAAAGCAATAACATAATGATGTGGAAAAATGTGCCAACAACTAATAAAAAAACAAAAATAAATAATATTTTTTAAGCTAATCCAGCAGTATCCCCTTGAAAGTGCTTATCCAGGCTTAGTCGACATTTTCTGAAATTATTTAAGTTTGTGACATCATCAATGAATTTGATAATCTTGTCAAAGATTAAATTAAAAGGGTTTTGTATAGCCTACATAATAACAGATTTAGATGTTTTAAAAAATGAAGTCTAAAGAGATTTGAAGTAAGCGCAGTAAAAAGCATGTTATTTTAATTTCTCAGACTGCTCACACAAATCCATGGATTTACAGAGATCCAAAACTGATAATGATACTAGCAGCTTGACTAGCTGGAGGTCTGATACAGCAAAGGGCCACACATTCTTTCCACAGAGGCAAGCGTCGCAGAACCAACAAGATAACCTAAAAAATCATTTAATAAATAACCTGCAGTGATTTGTTACGTCTGTCCCATGACGACTTTTTCCTGCAGGAAAACACATGCTCATGAAGGGGACATTTTCACACTGAGGCAACTGTGGGGACTTTTATTTTTTCAGCAGGGTCTTTTGCCTACATAAGTGCTCTTAAAAAAACTGTCTCACCAAATATGCCTAAACATTTGGCTTATGATGTTCATAAGCCCCACAGGACACAGAGGGCTTATCAGTTCATTAGCCACTTGATGGCCTATTTCAAGTTATAGTAGGTGGGAGGAGGGTGATGGATGAGGATACAACCATCCATTACTGAGGCATATTTTGTTAAGCTATTCAGAGGGGCAGGAAAAAAACCCTCAAACCCATAAGAAGATTACCAGATCTCAGCATATGTTAAAAAACACATTATTACTATGCTTATGGGTCGAGTTAATACCTAGTTACTTAAAGCTCACCTAGTTAGGGCTAAAGAGGCTGTCCACTTAAAAGGACATTTTTTGCTCAAGAATTTATGTTTTACTGTGATGGCTTGGGGAATGACATCACAATAAATGATCATGATCATTAATACAGAGCAAAATGTTCTCAGAGATAGTAAAAACATAAAAATGGTGACATTTAGTGGTGAAGTACTTTAAGCCCGCAGGTCTTTCAAACTCCTTGGATAAAATATTCCCCGGCCATTAATAAAACCTCTTTTTGAGACAAATGGAAATATTTTCATGGTGGATTATATGTCGTCCTAATGGTGATGTCCCCAACACAGCAGCATGGTAAAGATTATAGTTATAGAAGATTATATATACAGTCACCCCTAACAGATGACTAATGGTCATTAATGATGCTGAAGTGTACAAGTTAAAAACAGTTTGGCTGCTAAATATTAAAAGGAGCCCCATCTAACTTAGTTATCATACTGTTATATTGGTTTCTTTTACACATACACAGCCTGAAGAGCCATGAATTAAGAAAACAAAAATCTGGTCCAAAGTATGGTCATTCCCTAGACCCAGTAAAATATTATTTTTGCTATGAAAATATGTGGGAAAAGAAACTTTCCCTGGTGCTAAAAGAGAAATATTTAAATGTATAACATTTTTTTGTCAAACTGCTGTTTCTAAGGTCAAGAGTGAACCTTAGAGCTCAAAACATTTCTGCATGGTTTAGTCCATAAAATGCACTACATCAGAGCATGTGGTCTGAGCCAAAGAACTGATGGATAAAAACCTGCTGTAGCACCCATTTGAAGTCCCACAGGGTCTAAGCAAAGTGAGGATTTTGGGCATCAAGTGTGAGTCAGAAACAATACAGTATAAAATAAACTTCAGTAGTGGTATTTAACAACATTTACACAGGAAGCCTTTGATATTCTCTTCTGGCTTTAATACTTGTTTTCAACTGAAACTGGGGGAAATAGCAGGAACAAGTGACATTTGACATCACATGTAAGCCATGATCAAACTCCGTAGTTAATGGCCTCAAACACACCTTTTGATCACAAATAGCTTACAAATTTAATGACTTCATGGTGAATAGAGCCAATTTCTCTCCATTTTTCCCAGTATTCTCACCACAGGCTACATTGTATATCAAAAACAGCGACAGTATATCTCAAAAAGAAAAAGTAGTTCAACAGTATAATTTACTAATTTCACATTAATCCCTGGCCCCATGAATTCTGCAATGTCAATGAATTAATTCATAAAAGTCAAGCCGTCTTCTAACAGTAATTCACCATTACAGGCAACATAATACCCCAGTAATGTCTGATTTTTCTTTAACATTTGTCTAGATTATATTTAAGACATTTGGTTCCCCTGTTTCCACTAAGCCACAACAGTAGTTACCTGTGAAAGACCCACTTCTCTCCTCCTCACTAGGCCGCTGAGCCCACGAGACGCCTCATTATAACAATTAAAACAGGTGCATGTGATGAGGCCTCACTGATGATTTACACCTTTCTAACAAGCACTATCTTTTAATCTCCTGCAAACACTGTTCTCTTGTGAGACAGTGGGCCTATAGGAAGAACCAAAAATTAATTAGCTGCATCCAACAGATTAGTGCTTGGAGACCCACCCGCCACCCCACGCCACCCCCTCACTCCCCTACCCCACCCCTGGATGGACAGCAGTTAGTTAGACAGCAGTGCAGACAGGGAGGAAAGGCAAATCAGCCCCAGAGATCTGCTGAATCTCCTCTTTGCTTATTTCAATATTTCATTGAGTGTTATACATCAATGAACTGTTTCAGGGTGTCATCGCGCAAAAAAGCTAAGCCTTTTGAATTCACGGCCCGCGAGTGTATGCCTTCATCCAACGTGCCTTGAATACATGAAAGCAGGCGTCTCTCCATCACACAAGTTCAAAAACATATATCAACTTCTAGAAACAGCACATCCACAAAACTGAGCCACTTCTCAACCACAGAAACTTTAGATTTGGTTGGTTTGGTTAAATAGTGTACATTCACTAAATTAAATGTCTGGAGGAAGGAGGGGAGGTGATTTTTTATCTTTTTGGTTATAAGGATGGCTCGCTTTGTTAAGGGTTAAACTACAGGAGAAGCCAATTACTACAATAAAATGATAAGGCACTGACAGGAAGCTAAGTACTGATGGACAGACACTAAATTCACACACTATAAAGTATACATTATCTACTAATCTTCGTATTATACTGTGCTAATGTGTGCCGTCTACTGTCACTTTTCAGTATGCACACTGTATTTCCTTATGTCTTTACTATCACAACTTAAGGATCCTGATCACAGAGCTGGCATAGCTAACTCCTGCCATTATACACTACCTCTATACTCAGCATCAGACTCAGTTATGTTTCTGCTCCACATTTTTATGCAGCCACAGGTAATGATCTCCTTTCCTGATCGACATTCGTCTTAATGTAGAACAAAATAATAAGTAACTGAATTATAGTACAATATTGCTGATTCAGAAAAGTATGAAAAGATTATAAACACTGTCGATCGGCAGATGTCAGCCCAGCTGATGGATGAAAAGCACCATGTTGGTCTACCATTAATCCATGCCCACAAACATCTGATCAGGAAATAACTTTTTGCTTAAATTGACACACACAATGAAACAGCGCCTGAAAAGGCCCTTAAGAGAGTCTCATATTTTATAGCACAGATGAGTTTCTGGTTTGAAAACAAGAGCCACCTGCATGAACACACAAACATAGCAAGAGTTGCCTGTTAAGGAGATGATGCCCGAGGCCTGAGAACCACGACAGCTGCTGGGCAGAGACAAAAAAGATGCTTCTCCTGGCTAAACATTTAATATGGCTTAAGTGTTAAGAATCTCCTCTAAGTGAAATCTTCCAGGGACAGTCAAATCTCTCTCTTTCTTCTCATACAGCTAATTTGACAGTTTCAAAATCCCTCTATCCTCCATCATCTGATCAGTTTTACCTCTCCTAATCCCCCTTTACCCCCTCCACCTGTCAGTCTGGGTTTGCATGCGTGTCTCCCTCTCTCCTGAGAGCATATGGAGCAGTGGCTGACCCAGGGAGTCGTTGAGTGTGGGGACAGATGCAGCCTCTTCTCTCCCCCTCCCCCTCCAACTCCCCCTTCCCCTTCCCGTCCTCGTCCCTGTCCTCCCCCTCCTCCACTCGCCACCACCAGCCCTTCCCTCCTATCCACCTGTTTGGGTCACAGACCAGGGGGATGAGTGGCTGTGCGCGTGCCACACCAGCGGCTTGGCCACTGCTTTGTTATCCCACCCAAGACAAAAGGGTATTTAGGGAGGCCGGCTGCCTGCCCAAGGGGAACACAATGCCACGAGGCTGGCAGGCCTGTGGACTCGGAGCCGTGGATCACGTGCCCGCTTTATGTGAATGAGCGTCAGGGGGCATCTGTTGTGTGTGTGTGTGTGTGTGTGTGTGTGTGTGTGTGTGTGCGCGCATGTGTCTAACCTGAGATATTATGCCAGACGAAGGGGCAGGACACAAAGAAAATGACGTGTGTTTGTGTGTGTATATGCATGTTTGTGTGTGAGAGAGAGAGAGGCAGAGGGGGGTATTTAAAAACAATTGCATCTATTATATTTAAATGAGGTCCACACTTGAATACATTGTGGTCCAACCAATAACAGGTCAACTTCTGCCGTTAATTGAAATTCATACTGGACTACTTACACACTTTTATTCCATAATGGATGCATTTTACTGATTTTAACAGGTAAGACAAATTATTAAAGCGCACTACAGTGAACAGCAGGGCACTGTGAGGCTTAATCAAGACCATTAAAAAATTCCATTAAAAAGTCCATTCAGAACTCCATAGAAAAAATGTAACATTCTACAAGCTGGTCCTGGTCTGGAGCTTCTTCCAAAGCTGGGCAAAAACTTTTGAGCACATTTTGACAGTTAGCACTTATCAGTGTCCTAGCTCACAAATATCGCTTTACAGATCAATAACATTGACCGGTTCAAATAAGCAATGATTAGCTGCTCCTCCCATCAGATTCTGAGTTCCCTGGTGACTGTGCTGCTGTGTAATTTATGAACTCCAGTGGAGAGCAAGGCATTGACACAGCAGGGGTATTGGGGTCAGTTCATCAAGGTTACCAAGGTCAGGTCAAGTCGAGCTTGTCCAGGCTGTGTGGATCTTGACCCCCGGGTCAGCGCGGAAAATGAAGTAACATAACACACGATTCAAACTGTGACAGTCAACAAGGATGGTGGCTGGGGGACCCTATAACAACCCTGCTATCTTCAGCTTAAAATGCATGAGATGTTTAAAGCCAGACACAAGATCTGAACTGACAACTTCTTCCACAGAGTCAAGAAAATCTCTACGCTGACACCACCTATGATTATTAATGTGACAAATATAAACAAAAACACACTCCTAGATCAAAATGTGAACATCAAAAACCTAAGACCTCTTCATAACAGCTTTAATCCTCCTTATAATGCTGCCACACAGTCCTGAACTGTACATAATAAGCTATAATGGCTTGAACTCCATAACCTCCTATAAAGACAGATGATGTGTAAATCTTTTGTCAGGGGTTTAACTTCATTCTTAATGTGTGTTCATTAAACCACTTTTTCATATTTATGTATGTAGTTTGCAGGAGAGCATTATCACATGTCCACCACCACCTTGTTCAGTGTTTTACAGAGGGACAATCGGTGGATTTCTGCAAATGTCATCATGTCTGAATGTTTACTGTGAATGACTGTTCCACTGCCTAGAGGTCCCAATTCTATGTTCCTTACATTAAGTTATGTCTGTCTGTGTGTGTAGGTCTTGAATAAAGATAGTGTTCCAATACAACTGCACTATATAATGTTGAAACTTTATGGGCCACCTGTAATTATTATTAGACCAATTTAATTTTGACAAGCATACAAAATAAAGTTGAAAAACATCTTTGTAAGTGTTATAATGTTTTAGTTATATAATAATGTGGTGTTCCTATTATTTTGTCCTCTCCTTGTATGCCTGAACTTAAAAAAAAAAATCATTTATGCATGTGTATGGTTTGTTTAGTCTAGACAATGTTACATCATTCTGGCAGGGGTGTTTGTATGTTATTGTGTCTATTGTGGCTTACTACAGCATGTCATGCTCTCTCGACAGGCACGGTTACACATGGCTTGTGGCGCCCTGACCTACAACTCCCCCTCTTGTTTGTCAGCGGTTGTTTGGCCTACTTTCATTAAGACAAACACAGCCATTTGTTTTGTTTTGCATTTCCATGAAAATGGAATAAACAAATGGCAGCGAGGGGGACAGTTGGAGCAGGGTTTTTGTTGTTGTTGTTTTTTCTATATGGGGTGGGGTATGGTTGGGCAGAACAACCTCTCTATGCACTTAATAAATAGTAATTCAAGAAAGCTATAAAAACACAAACAATAGCAAAAATTTGTAAGCACATACAAGAATAAGCCAACAACAGGTGACACCATGTTGCCTAAAAGTAAAGTATAAAGAGCTAAAAGTTGGCTCATAGAGAATAAAATAAAGATCTGACTTATTAAATAAAAATATCTATTGACACTTAAATATAATCCACAAGAAAAAACAATTAATTTAACATTAATTCTCATCTGAATATTTCTTCCCTGACCTTCTGGACTCTAACTGAACTGTGAGTCATGAGGCCAGCAGACCCTCAGACTGAATCAGCCCCTCCCGCCCCTCTCCTCTCACTCCATGGACAGTAAGGATGCTACAGTTCGTTAATGAGTCTGCTCCATAGCTCTTTAAGAGTCCTTAATTAGTGGCACACTGACACTGGCAGGTCGCGGACTGGGAGGGACATGCTGGGAAGAAGGGGATGCATGCTGGGGGAGGGGAGTCATGTTCTCAAGCCCACTTTTATAAAAATTAAAATTTTCAGAAAATCAAAAAAGGACATCTAACTTATTCTGAATTATCAGTCTGCCATTGCAATTCAGAAGAAAATCAATCATTTTGACATGAAGATCTTGATCAAACAAAATTGATTAGGTCTTTGAAAGGGTGTGACATGGATAGTGCTCCGAGGCTAGGCAATGGACTGTAGCAAACACATGTGATTGAAAAGCTTTAAATGGGTGTCAAACAAGCAGGGACATAATGTTTGACTTAAATTATCAGGAGTCCCACAGGAGGCTTCTGGGACCGCTCCCCAGAGCCGGGTGTGTGTGTGGAATACAAACAGGGGATTCACCAGTGACCAGTGGGGTCAGTGCTGGAAGAGGGACGGGTGCTGGTTGCTCCTGTGGGACTTGGCCACATTCCTACAGCAGGTTTTTTAATTTGCTGGACATGACCCCCACCCCCCACCCCCCCACCCCTTTCTCCCTCCCTCCCTCACCCCTCGAGCAGGCGATAACGCGACAGACACCACTTCTAATATACAGCCACAGTAGCTTTGAGTGTGTGTTTGCAGGGCAGGTGGGGTGGGTGGGGTGGGGTGGAGCTGTTGTAGGGTCCCAGATGGGTTAATGGGGAGTTTAGCATCAGGATTACAATGCAACAGTGTGGCTATGGATTGAGTAGTGATTACCACAAGCTCACAGTGGCTACCCCCTTCTACTGCTTACCAACTCCACCGCTGGGCCGAGAAGACTGGGTGTGGTTGTATGTACAAATAAACAAGATATTATCACAAAATACAATATTATCTTGACAATAAGCCAAACTTGACCTAAAAAACAAATATATACAACAAGATGTAGTTTTTTTGGTGTACATGTGCTTTTTGAAAAACTGAACAGTGCCATCCTTCAATCTCCATTTTAGCTATCATACGTTATCATAAGATTTGCTGATGTGCGCCCTCTCATGGACATGAGTGATTATTGTGATTTTTGAAAATTAACAAATATAGTTGTTAGAATGATTATCCTTCTTCTAGGTGTGTTTAGGCCAAAAGGCAGCCTTTGAGCTTTTTCAGCCTCTCTATGCTCCATCTTTCTCCCTTATCCATCACCTCTCTCAGGCTGGAACACTCCACCAGGGTGCTAGACTAATCTGTTTGTCAAACGCGTGTCTTGCCTCTGCACCCTACATACCCACTGCAACCCCCCTTCCCTCCCTCCCCAGCTGCAGGCCATCACGGGTCCAGCTCCAGCACCACCAGCCAGCCCAGTGAGATTGAAATGTTAAGGGCAGGGACAACAGCTCCACTAATTAAATTCCCCAGGTTAATCCCTGCCGATCCCCTCATCGCACTCTCCAACCAGGCCCTACAAGGAGATAGGGGGCAGAGACCGGGGGAACAACAAACAAACACTCAGCAATAACAATGGCCACAAAAAAAATTTCAAAACAAAAAAAAGGAGGCTGGATGTGGGGGTGTTTTAAACAGGCAAATAGGTAGACAAACAAGCATGTGTGAGGCAGTACACACTAACATCCCAAGCTTCCCAATCAAAGATACTCATGGTGTATCATCCTCACCCTAGGCCTTCCTTAAAGAAAAAAATATTTTTAGAAAAAATAGAAAGCTCTAGCAACTGTTGCAGCATTTCTGAAACATTCAATATTTAAGCTAACCAACAACTCCCATGTTGACACCCTATCATGAGCCCTCACATTCCGAGGACTGTGTGGTGACCAAGTGCTCGTCAACACCAGCCTCAGACCTATCATCATCTCAGCATGTACAGTGACCTTATGTCTGACCCCGTGCCACTGTACTACAGAGGACAGCTGACATGCTGACCGACGACTAGCAAACTATGTGACCTTGGCAGCATCACAAGAAGTGATACATTCCACCTCCTCACCATGCCACATGTGCAGTGTGCAGAAATTGCTTTCAAACTGGTCTGTGATAAATGTCTCACTTTTTAAAAGGGCTTTTATTCTGACAGAGACTACGACCTGGCCATAAAATACTCATCCAAGGCAAAGGCTGTAACCCTTAACACTAATTCTGAGGTCCAAGAGGATATCAACAAACAAGTTTTATACATCTGAGTTTTAGTATTCACAAAAGATGCTTTATCAAAAAACAGCACTAGAAGGAAAAATATACATTTGTCACAACTGATCTTGGGTAGTGGATGGATGTGGTAGGTGCAGGAAAGCAGATTTAGAAGGAAATGAATAGAGCAGGTGCTTTTGTACATAGTGGGTGTGGTGTTGAGGAAGACGCGGGTGTATTACACAGTGTGGGCGTGCTGCGTCACACACACCACGCGCCTGCGTTGTGGCTTCGCTCAGAGGTGTAATGCCTGATTAGGGGATTACAGGAAAGTGCTTCTTTGCAGTTCTGTGAGAAACAATTATTAACATGTTGGTGTCTCTAATCCTGGATAAACACAGCTTTTCAAGAACAACAGCGAGTCTTTCTTCCCCCCTTTTTTTAAAAAATCCGTGTTTAAACCCCGTAGTCACTTGAACTCCAAAGCCTAACTAATACCAGCAGAGGAGACAGGCCAGTCGTGTGGAACACTGTCATTACAGAGGTTGTGCACTTGGTGGAAGACATTGCTGGCCAGCAGGCCTTCACATCAGAGGGGAAATCCAAATTTAGCTTGGGGAGAGAACATCATTGTGTTGAGCACTGCTTGTTGAAAGGGCATTAGACTGAAACATGTTCACAGCCTGTAATCTTTTATTTGTTTGTACACTTGTCTCATGTAATCTGCTTTCTAGTAATACAGAGACAATTTCCTAAGTCATGCTGGGAACGAATGGATAATAGATCCAGGTGGGGTACTATCACAAAGACTTACGACAGGTTGACACTGCATACTGCTGAATTTTATCGTGTAGACATTTTTGTTCATTGTTTAAGGTGTGGGATTGAAAGCATGGAAATGTAAACTTGTCCCTTGCTTGGTTGCTTTAAGTGCTTTTTTACATACAAGAAGTAGCGTAGCTTCTGTGAACTAATAGTAGTGCTTTTAAATTCTTTTCACTTTTTTACTGAATTAATAGTAATAGTAGAGCTAAGCTAAAATAGAATCAAGCAACAACAGGTTAACATAGTAAATGTTTTACCTCCTATTGACAGTAAAATCCCAGTTTATGTGCCTATAACAGCAAGTGAAGGGTCACTGAACAAGAGAAATTACTGTAGTGATTCATGAACCACATGTGAGACTATTTAGTGCCAGCTGTGTGCAATGAAAGTCAAGCAGGAAGCAATCAACACACTGCTGATGCCTGAACCACCAATCTACCCGCACACACACATACCTGCACACACCTACACACACTTTATCATTTCAGTGTTGCCTGTGGCTCTGAAATACAGCACATCAAAACAACCTGCAAGTTTCATTTCCGATACCCTTGAACCTGCTGACTGGCCATATTGTCCACTAGCTGACACTTTGAAGAGTACCTCATCTCAGTCGTCTCTCCTGCCGCCACTCTGTATAGACCTGAGAAGAGATGATAGAGGATTCACTAACATGGCATGTTACGTGTCTCATTTAGTTAACCAATTCATATCAATATTAATATAAGAAATACCAATTTAATCAACAGGGGATGGATATTCTTCAAATACAAAATTTAAAGGTTTTTTTCCTAATACATAAAGATGGGTACATCTCTTATAGAATATATTATGATCATGTCAGTGCAGTTTTATTGACTTCTGAGTAAGTGGAGAAGCCTACCAGTGAGCATCACCCTGATTCCAGTCCACTAGCTTCAACAGAAGAAGGGGGCAGGGTGAGTGCAGTCCTAAAGGTGCTGGTGCGCGATGTTGAGGATGTGTTGTGCCCATCTGGCAGGGCAGGGTTTAACCCTAATCCCAGAGCCCCTCGGCAGGGGAGCCCCAGACTGTTGATCACCGCCCCCCTGCTGGCTCCTCCAAACTCCTGACCTCCTCAGCACACAAACACACAGACCCCTGCCACAAGAAAACACAACATCTGCACATAAACCGCAGAGTGGTATGCAAATTCAGTGTATGAAACCTTCATATTCCACAAACCTTTGTCAATATCGGAATGAAGAGTTTTTATGTGCAGAAGAGTCACACAGGCTTAGTTAGCTCCAGTGCACAAATACAAACAGACTATGAAAGACAAGAAGGAAGAATGACCCCAAACAACAGGAAAACACGAAACATATCCACACGCATGCAGAGGGCGCAGAGACTTGTTTTTGTGAGGCAATATGGAATAACACATTTATCACACACACAAGTAGAGACCGAGTAAATATACACACACATAATTACAAAAACATAGACAGATAGGCAAACACACAAAGACACCCAGAAGCAGTCACCCAGCCATACACACCACACACCTAACCACCGATAATCCCCTAGACACAGGAACACACACACTCACACACACACACACACACTCACAGAGCATCATTATGTTTATCACTGTGAACCAGCCCACCGACACCCATCACTCTAATTCCATTTGTCTGTTTAGATTCGTTTTGCTTTAATCCTCCCTTGTTTGTGCACATCTGCAAGCACTGCAATAGTACAGACGCAGCGAGATGAGAGGGAGAGGGAGAGAGAGACAGACAGAAAGAGACAGAGAGTGAAAGACAGAGAGGGAAAAAGAGAGAGAGAAAGGGAGAGAGGGAGCTCACAGGGAGCACTCTCCCTCCTGACATCCCGGTCCCTGTAGCTCCAGCAGAAGGGGCAGACAGGCGTATCTCCTTGCCCAGGGAGAAGCTCCCTGTCCCAGCCACAGAGCCGCCGCCAGGCCCGCAGGCCCCTGTAATCACTGCAAACAGTCAAACATCCAGTCACACAGGCTCTTACACCAACACAACATTACAGGCTTTTTACACAGTATTACACCACATCTTATTATCCCATTCAAGTCCCTCTATTAGCTCAATTGGATGGTGGGATTTTCATTTGTAAATTGGGGGATTTTAGATTAGCTTGTCTGTCAGCGATGAAATGCCCCCTGAGACTGTGAATTATGTGACCAATCACATATGAATCAATGCTTACACATGCTGTACTGCATGAATGGATGGTGTCAGGAAGAAGAAACGAAACAACTTTAACCTAGATTACATACTGTATATATACTGGATCAAAGATTTTATCAATGTAGGCATCACAGCTGTATGGCTGCATGGTCACAGATAAGATGCACCAGTCTTGAACTGTGTTCAGAATGCTAAATAAAAGCATGTGAATTAGCCCTAATGAGTCAAAAAAAACATGAATGACACCATTTCCTTATAGCTGACACTAAGCGTTGTTAGCTTTTATACAGCATATAATATTCAGGTCTAATAGAGAATTATTAAAGAGATAAATATTAGCTGCTATACACACCTAGCAGCAACATTATGCAGAACTGAAGCCGGTTGGTTGAAAGGAGGCGAATGAATTACCCCTCTTCCTCCCCAGGCCTTCCATTCAGACACGGAGTGAGAGAGAGAGGGAGGAGAGAGAGGAAAAAAGGCACCCCAAGCTAGTCGACAGACCCGGCAAATTATGAAAATGCCTCTCTGTGTCCTAAATGGAGGCCGAGCTCTTTAATGTGGCACAAAATTAGAACCTGGGGGAGGAAGTGTGGCCCGCTTGATTGGCGAAACCCCTCCTGGCCCACTACCCTCCTTCCACCCCACCCCACCCTCTCAAAGCATACAGAGATATTTATCCTGTGCCTGGTGGCACTCTCTTGTATTGGGGAAACTGAAGGACCCCAGAGAGAGCCCAGGGGCGTCCATAAAGGTGCCTAATTTGTCAGTTTACTCCTCAATTATTTAAATAGATCTAAGAAGGGAGCGGAGAATGGGGCTTTTTCTGCCTCTTCGTAGTCAAAGCAGAGAGAGACCTTTCTCCACGGTAGCCATTTTCAATTACGCTCTGCACTGCTGTCTTTGATATACAGAAGTGCCATAGTGGAGAGGGGCTGTATCAAATAAACAAATGTGTGTACACAAGATAACAACGGGAACTTGGGGATAATATTCAGTTTGCTCTGAAGAACTCAAAGTTATTTCACATTTACAAATTCACAGATTAAAACTAACTTTTGAAATATGTGCACACACAAAGCACGCAGACACAGGATGAAGCATTTTCATATATGGATGTTACACATGTGCACACACACATAAACATGAATTTACATGTTTATCAGTGAGGATTAAGGTGAGGTTTGGATACAGAATAAGGACCTATTGTTACTCATCCCTCTGCTCTTCCATCCATCCACACTATCAGGTTACAACAGCCCCCCACCCCCCACCCCCCCAATTTCCCATCAGTGCCCCACACCCAGAGAGAGTACCAGCTCCCACTGCCTGGCAATGCCAGCTCTCAACCAGAGAGACCACTGGAGGTATGTGGGGCCTGGGGCCAGAGATTACTAAGTGGTTGAAGATTGATCCTGGAAATGGAGATGTCGCATTCCCCAACTCCCTGACCTCTAATCCCTCACATATCTGCCTCTATTGTTTGGTTTGTTTTACAGGGGTGAGGCCAGGCAGGCGGAGGAGGATGAGGATGCTGTGAGGGTGAAGGAGGTCCACACAGGATCCAAAGGTGACCTTATCTTTCACAGGCATCTGGTGGAAGCAGGTAAAGAGCCCTCTCTACGTCTGAATGCTTTGCTGCAGACCCCAACGGAAATGAATGCTCAGCTGTGCAACATCACTTTCAATAAGCTTTATATCAGCAGTGATGCCAGCGCTGGGTCCAGTGGCAAGACAATAGTCTTGGTGCGCCTACACAAAGACGTGAGCTCCAAGACAATGGTATAGTCTGTTAAATACAGGGAAGACAAACAGTGAAAACATGCCGTCTATTTTGACACAAGAGAGGCAAAGCATCCCAAATACAAACATGAACATAATGAAGGTCACTACAAACACCTGTACAAATAAAGTCAGTCAACCAGTGTAAACATACTGTACCTGCTGTGGAGACATACAAACAGCGGCTACACTACACTAAGAAACATACATCAAGAGTGATAGCAAACAAAAACTTAAGACAAGTCAGTCATGTCATCATGTCAACACAGACTGTGCTAACGGGCCTAATCCTACCCAATACACATTGATGAGTTTATAGGAAAACATTTACTTTAGCCAAAATAACAATAGTTTCAAATATGCTAAGAGATTGTTACAGTTGAGGTTGCACTCTTAATTAAGAGGTTACAGCCAATCAGCTGACGAGAGTTGCCGTTTAAGATAAATCTGCAACTTTGTGTGCTAGAATAACAACAACAATTCAAAGCTAAAAATATGTGTGGAGTTTGGCAGAAGGTTGCCATACCTTCTGCAAACTCCACACATATTTTGTTACACAAAGATGGGTGGCACCTCGTAAACATCCTTGAAACAGGTTTCTCATGCTTAGGAAAGGGATCTGCGGGCAAAGTTTTTCAGAGTGTAAGATTCTGCAAAATCTGTGGCCAGCTCAGTATATCATGCCTCTCACACCCTCTATTCTCTTCCCAAACACTAACCAACACACCCCAGCCCTCCGCCTCTCTCCACTCCAAGCTTCCATCCAGCCAGAGAGAGGAGAGGAGATAGGCCCAGTTGCTAAAGCTGTCTTTTCAGCCCCTGCTCCCGCTCGGTCTATCTGAGATACACAGCAAGCGGAGGTGTCGCTTTTCCACTGGCATTTCGGACAGTATCTACTTATAGACGGGAGAAAAAGAGAAAAGAAAAACAGAAGGGGTATTATCAGGGAGGGATGAGAGCAGCAAAGGCATTTTGTCTTTTTATTCCCCTCCTAAGCCCTGGGCTTTGCTCCCAATCCGATTGGTCGATACGGCCAGGGATGTAAATGAAATGCAAAGAGGAATAAGGCTGGCTTCCCATCTCTAGTGTGTGCCCCCCTAAGTCTCCCGCCCCTCTTTCTCTGCCTCACTCTGTCTTGCTCTCTGGGCTGTTTATGGTGTTGTGTTTCTGTCTCCCCATTCACAGACTTGCTGCTCTCCCTGTTTCCGTCTCACTCTCCTCACTCTGCCTCGTCCTCCTTCCCCCCCTTCGCTTGCTCCTCTCTCCTCGCTGCATCCCTCCCCTCTCCCTGGCTGGGCTCACAGCTCTTATCTCCTCAGACGCCCCACATTCCAGCGTTGCCGTGGCTCCCTGCCTGCATCCCTGGTCACGGCGATTCCATGGGTTCCCACAATCCTCGGCAGCTTGCTGATTTAGGGTGGGCAACTGACTCTCAGAGACAGGGGAGAGGAGAGAAACAGAGGGGTTAGGAAAAGACAGGGTGAGAGGGGATGAGAGGCAGAGAGGGTGGGAGACAAGACAGGGATGACAAAGGGGAGGACAGGAAGAAAGTTAAGTAAAAATAACATGAGGGAATGAGACAACAGGCAGCAAATGACTGTGATGTAAACATGAAAACACATGAATATGTAAGTGAAGTAAAAACATGGTTTAATCCTAAATTTTTAATTGTTTTTTTAAAGTCAAAACAACAAATATGATCAATAATTGTTACCCAAAAGGCCTAGTCTATTGTGGAAAAAAAGGGTCCAAAAATGTACTAAAATAAACAAAGTCTTTATTGGAATATTTTAATCTGTAGAAAGCAGAGTGACAGTTTTCTCTGTTTTATGAGAAACCAAACCATCTGTGCTACAGCAGGTTGAATCTCATCATCCAGCCAGCTGACAGCCGCTAACCAGGCCTGCAAACAGAGAGGGCAGATTACATTCTGAGAAAACTACACATGCACTTTCTAGTGGTATCTCAAACGGCAGGCTTCTTCAGCAGTGTTTTATAAAGCTTATGGCAATACACTGGTTTGACCTCTGCTTAACAAATTTCATGCCATGAGGCTTATTAACATCAGCACCAAAATTCACAAAAACTGTGTTACTCAGGTGTCTGAGCCTGAGAACACATCAAGTGATTCTGGTCCATTTGCTGTGTTTGCATGACACACTGCCTTCCCAGCAACCACGGGGCTACAAGTCAATTTTCCTGGGAGCTAACATGCTTGTGTGTCTATGTGTGTCCCTGGAGTTTGCATGACTTTGTCCTTCTATGATGATCAAAGTACTTTGCTGCTTTTCAGTGTGCCGATCTGTTTATCGACTATGTTTATATGTGGTTGCAGCAGGGAAAAGGGCTTGGGTGGAGATTTAAGTATGTTCATACACACGCACACACACGTAGACATGCGAACACAAATCAACACGCATGCAAGTAAGCACACACACAAACGCACCTCTAAAAGGGTCCCTGGCATTGTGACATTTCACATTTCATTTAAATCCATGGGGGATTACAGCCCTCTGGTTAGGAGAGAAAAGAGAGGGCAAAAAACACTCATCGAATCCATTAGTTTTAAACATGTAAAGGACCATCTAAGATGGACTGATGGATGGATAGAGGGGTGGGTGGGTAGTGTTGGTAGTGTGTAGTGAGGACTCTGTGGCACAGCACAAGTCTGTCCTAGATTAAACAGCTGCTCTAATCCCCCATTTCTGCCCCCAAATTGGGTTTCCCTCAATCTCGGCCTTGCCATCCTAATGTGAGAAAAAGAGAAGTAGAGCAGTGGCTGAGGCAAAATAATCAGCAGAAGAGGAGAGAGGAAAAAATAGAACGAGATGTAACGATAAAGTAATCGAATGGTGAGTTTAAGGGGAACACGCACGCAGCTTGATTGGGGTCAGTCAAGGCCTCCTGAAGTCAAGCTCTGTCTCTGGTCAACTGTAAACATTCATTAAATGAAGCATGGCCCAGTACTTTTCACTCCATCCTTTGTGCAGAGCTCTTTGACTAGAACGCCGCACAAACTAGATAACTAGAGACCAGTGCTTCTGCATCAGTGCTCCCAAGTCCAATTCCAAACTTGTAAGTCCAATTTAGCCAAGTCCATTAAGCCAAAACATTAAGCTAAACACCACTACATCATTCTTTGTCCTTCTGGAGCACCACCTTACATCCATGGGAGGCACATTGGCTCAGAGTTCGTCCTGACTGTCTCACACTTCGCCTGGGCTCACAGCACACTCTCAGCGTGCCAGCTCCATGTAGGTCTCCCCTGGATCTTGTCATGGGGTTTGCCTCCGGCTCTGGCGGAACCTGTCTCTCTCTTTGAGCAGGTGAGTAATGGCTGAACGTATGGCGGGAGCCTGGGGATCCGTGGGTTCCTTCTCTAAGTACAGACTAAAGTGCTGGGTGCTGCAGGTCAGCAGGCTGTCTGGACTGTAGCCCCGGTGACCTGAGCGGAGCAGCCTCTCACAGGCTAGTGCCAAGTTCTTGTCCCAGTTTGGAGGGTAGTCTGAGTGGGCCTCCACAATCTCCTTATACAGCTGTCCAGAAAACACACACAACCAGACACACATAAAAAAAAAAGAAACCAATGTTACCAAAAATAACAAAAGAGAAGCCACTCAATGTGTCACACTTTGTTACGTGTAGCACTTAAATCTGCACCTTTATGGTAAATGACAGCACTGCTGCTGAGGTCAGACTCACAGTGTAAGACAGCTCAAAGAGACGAGCTTTCCCTTCTCCCTGCATCCTTTCTGCCAGGTCAAACAGAAAGAAAGCCGTCTTCATCCTGAAACAAAGCACGCAGGCTCAGGGCTAAGTGCTGGATGGATGAGCCATGCAGATCCACACTCTCAGACGCACCACTCCAATGGAGTGATTTATGTAGATGCTTCCACCAAATAGAATGTACATGTAGATGCTCTACCACACAAGACTGGTTTATGGAGATGTTCTAGTGGGCTAGTATGCATTATGACGCAGCATTTTATTTGCACGCTACAGTATACAACCTCTCCAAAGAGGAAACCAGCGCATCCTGTAAGAATCCAAGAAGTTTACTGCACCTGGCTTGCCACATCTCCTCATTAGCGACACGCTCCCAGGACGCAGGATGGAAACTGTTCACACATGGAGAAAAAAAACCATTTTTTTTATCTAAACACCTTCAGGTGTTCGCTTGTGCACAGTTCCACTAACTATAAATGATTATTTATGTGAATATATTGTTCCATTCAACTGTGCAGGTTTTGATACACTAAACATCAATGTTTGCTGCATAAACATTAAATGACTGAGCAACAATACCAGCTAGCACATTAGACATGGAGTAAAATCACATCTCCCTTTTTTTCACTTTGTTGACTGTAAACACTTGACCTCTTCTTCAAAAGAATATTTTAGCAGGGTTCCCGAGCTAATATTTGGCTTGTGGGCATCGACGGACACGCTTGTCGTGAGGGTGCGGGAAATAATGTCACAGTATTCAGCCGTGGATATCTGAGTGAATGAAGGGCTGCTGGCAAGAGCAACAGAATATGGAGCTTTGACTAATTCCACTTTTGACACAGTTATTGACAAAACGCAATAAGAAACTCATTATTTTTCATCTTCAGTCTCATTTCAAATGGCTGAGGGCCTAATGTCTTGCTCTGGTTGAATTCACAAAGAGCTGGATCACAGCATGGAGAACAGAGGACAACCTCACTGAGGGAAGCTTTGTGGAGTCTGTGGAAGGATAACCGAAGACCACAGAGAGATGACGGGGCAAGTAGATCTTTTCTGTTGTTGGTGATAAAATACGTGGTGATGACTAATTTGCTGGGGTTTATTGCATTTTCTAAATTAATCTCTCTAGTTTCTTGTGAAGATCACGGGCTGTTTTAAATGTGCCAAAGGATTTGTTTATTTTCTTGGCCAACAGTAGGCCGCCATAAAATTACATCCTGCTAATCAAACCCCTTTAAACCTCACTAACTCACCAGAGGGACAGTATTTTTTAACTCATACTATGGAGCCAAACATATATCAAACCCACAGAACTTGATTTTAAATTTTATGTAAGGTTTCTAAAGATATCAGATATGTCAGGCTGAACTTTCAGGATATGTGTAGAAAATACAGTACAAGACGTCTATGAGTTTTTCATCTAATAGGTTGGTGTAAGCATATTGTAACATCAATGGGAAGCTGCAACAAGCTGAGACAGAATATACAGGATACTGCCATACACTATGGAATAAGATTGCATTTTTTTTTTTAACCTTCAAGCTACTTGAAAAGAGAAGAGGAAAACAATTAGCTGGGTTAACAATATACCTGTTCAGCAGCATTAATTGTTTTTGTCTGTGTTTGCACCTGTTGTGTGGCTCGCTCCAGTTGTAGATGTTGCGAGTGTGATGAGCCCATTCTTCAGGGTGAAACTGCCTCTGAATTGGCACTAAGTAATCACACACACCCAGGGGCCAGCGAGAGAAGCTACGTTCCCAGCTCGGGTCTCCTTCAGGCAGCCCAATGCAGGCAAAAACATCCCTCCTGCAAAAAACACAAAAACAAGAATCAGGCAGAGGCTTGTTCACATCCTCAGTTATTATGCCCGGGTGACTACTGATGATGAGACACACAGGAACGCAATGTAGACAGACATTTCCTCACATCTCAACACCTTCTACCTTCCCTCCAGCCCTGTGCTGCTCACCAAGGGCTCAAGCCCTGAGGGTTAATCCCACAGGTCAGTGTTGCCCCTTTGAGAGACAGACATGTTGTCCTGGCAAACACTGCCCCCTGGTGGGCTTGGTATTAACAGGTCTCCTGCTAGTTTCTGGGTCTCTGTTCCTCCTAGAGGAGTGAATGTGAAAGCAGGGAGAAGCAATAAGTCCGCCAGAGACTGTTTAACCAAATCAAGTAGATTAGTCGACTTCTGTAGTTCATCAAACTCCTTTTATGGCCTCTACAGTTCTATGGGCTTATCTTCTCCCTACACTCACCGCTGTGTCGACCATCCCACTGATCTCTGCCTCATTAGATCACCCACTTGTTCATCTGAACCATTGTTGCCCTCCCAATTCACTCTCTTTCCATTTAACATCCTATTTATCTGTTCATACCATCCTTTTATTCCCTCTCTGCTCTCTCTCTCTACTCCCTCCGGTGACTCACTGTGTGTTGTGGGACAGAAACTGCTCCAGACTGAAGGTGTCTTGCCCCTCAGGGTGGACCGGGTCCCACCAGCGGCCGGGGAAGTGGACCCCAGGGTGGTGCTGTGCCAGCTTGGCCACGTACCAAGTGTATGTCATCATCTAGAAGGCAGAAAGAGTACCACCAACACTGTTCAAATCTTTGTATCCACTGTGGTTAGCAGTTAAAGACTTACCACACGGTGTATTGCTCTTGTTCTCACCCCTTATTTTTATTACATTGCTGGTTTAAAGCCCTTTATGACTGATGTTGATAAGAGATGTGTAAACCTATGACGTACATCATGCCTACATACCCAAATAAGAGACTACAAGAGACCTTGCAGACGTCTGTAATTTACGTACTTTGCATGAATTCAGTCTGTAATCAGACACCAAAAGGCACAATGCCAGTTTCGCCCGAAAATATCATTTGCCAGGCAACCTTTCTTTTCTTCACAAAATCTTCTTTTCTTTTTCTTACTTTTTGAAAATTAAGAAATCCACCTTGTCTTTCTTATGTGACAATCAAAAGAAGCAAATTTGTCTTACATAGATACAATTTCTCAGCATTTTACATGAAGGACAAAGCACATAAAATTTCAGTACAATGCACACAATATGATAATGTCAATTTAAATCTGTGTTCTCTTGTTTGGTCACATATTCCTATTTTTACACCTATATATAATACTGCATGAACGTAACTTTGTTAAGAGGGAACTTTTCCTTAACTTATTAAATTAAGCTGTTCTTAAACAGACAAAATTTTTACATTTGATGTGTATGAAATATAAAAACTTCAATGAGAAATGCTCTAGACTCAACATAGACAGTTGAGAAATCAAAACTCTGACCTCCTGGTCAACCAGGCGTACATCAGGCCGTACACCCTCGCAGTAGTATAAGTAGCGCAGGGAGTTTCCAGGTAGATCTCCTCTGGTCAGGATGATTGAGTCTTTTGGGATGGAGGCCAGAAGCTCCCTGCCGAACCTCTCCACCACACTGTTAGTGCTCTGATCGCACTCCCTAAGATCATCAGCACATATGCAGTCATACTGTATAATACTGTATTACCAAAACACAAGTTGTTACAAGTTGTTTACTTGCATTTAAAAAGGGGTTGAGTGCATCCTTACCCATGTGTATGATGTGTACAGCTGTGTGTATGTGAGTGTTTGTAGGTACGCTTTCAAGGTGCTCTGAGGGTAAGTTGTCAGTGCCCCCGCCCCTTCCCCTCTGCAGTTCGCTCTGGCTGCCTATCTAATCATGGGGAGACAGGTGTGATGGCTCTGACAGCACAGGCCATGCTCTCCCCTTGATCAAAGCCACTCAGTGATGGCTGTCTGGCACTCCCCAGCACTACGCTGGTGTAATCTGCCTTCTCGGACAGCTAACATCTCAGACTGAGCTCTGTGAGTGGAATCTATGTGCTAACCGTGCCTCTCTTTAGCCCCTACCATGGGGTGAGCAGAGAAAAACCTGACATGCGGAGTTCAGACCTTCGGTATGAAGCACAGAGAGAAACAAATCGGGTTGACTCAGGGAAAACTTATGCAGGGGGATTTTAGAAGGAACTAGAATGAGAGGAGAGTTTATATTCCACTTTAACTTTACTATACAAAAATACGCAAAAGTCACTTTGGACATATTGGCAACAGCAATACTGTGAAATAAAACTGAATCCACAGATAAATACATACAGATTGTACAGGATTGGACTCATCTAAAACAAGAGCAGCTTGACACAAAAACACTATTGCTTGTGGAAGCACAATACAATGCAGCTACAACTATGGAAGAAAAGCTTCACTCATGATAACAAGCATTGAATACATACCATAATTTTTGCAAGGTTCACTGGTTTACTGTGATCCCAATACTTGTAGCAGAATTAGTTTTTGTGATTGCCTACAAAGTGTATGTTACAAAACTGACTTTCTGTCTTAGCCCTGTAACTGCAACTGTGGAAGTGGAACTGTATGTATTTGTACAGTTGGTTTTTTTGGCTCTATATGCCAGAACATTGGATTTGAAATGAAACAATGAGAATACATTTAAAATGCAGACTCTTGGCTTTATTTTGAGGGTGTTTCATTCACACACGATGAAATGCTCACCCAAGGGCACAAAGGACAACAATTCCTATACATTGTTAACCCAAATACATGTTAATGCAAAAACCTTAAAGAATCTTAATCTTAAGGTCATTGTTTCATTTGAAACCCAGCGTGTTGTTTAGCCAAACAATCATACAATATTGTTCTCATACACATGGACAGCATTGTAAGTTTTCATCACATCCCACATATGTTTGTTACTGTAACTGACTGCAGTGCTCACCTGTGATTGGTGTGCACCATATGTGCCAGCAGAGCCGTAGTGAGGACCCAGCCTGTGGTCTTCCACACCCCCCCACAGCCTAGCCTCCTCTCCAGCTCAGCGTGAGCCCGGCTCAAGCCGAGGCCTGCCAGCACACACACTGCAGCATCGCTCTGGAGCCAGAAACGCTCAACCTGCAGGAAGTGAGCGTACGCATGTACACAAACAAACACACACACCAGTGTTTCCTGTAGTGTTTTTTTTTTTTTTTTTTGGATTCTCAGGCCTGTCCTAGGTTCACTCATGGAGCTGTTCCAGGATCTGCTTACGTACTACTGCTTAAGTCCTCTTGTTTCAGGATACTGTATGTACCTTCCATCTATTCCCTCTCTGTGATGTAATGTCAAGGATAACTTAGTCTTTAGCAGACTTTTAGACCACTGCAGGTAAATGATAATATTAGCAAAAAGTTTGCTAAGAAAAAGGATAGCAGAATGAGTTGAAGTGCTATAGCTCACCACTCCGAGAAGTAAGGGTCTGCTGATGTCCAGGTTGGCTCTCCAAGCAAAAAACAGTGAGTAGACCACTAGCATGACAGTCAACAGCCAGGACATTGAGCGACACGTCCTAGGACAGGAAAGGCCATGAAACCACTAATTATTTAGTGTACAAATATTGTTCTCATTTTCATTATCAGTTAATGAATATTGTAGTATAAACTCTAGATATATTTCCATATATCTAGTCTAAAGTAGTATTTTGTCTGTTTACTGTGTAAAAATATACTTGTTTTGAATAAGTGCGTGAAAATATTAATGCAGGGATGGAGATCACAAGCCCGAGAGCAAATATATATGCCAGCCAGCTAAGAGGTGCATGATTGATTTTCTAATGCAGACTGAGTCATAATGAGCTGCTGCCAACTGCTGAATCATAAACTCATTACAGTACAGCTGTAAAATGTACTTATACACTAAAAAGAAAACACGTTACCCTTATGGCAATAACAAATCATCATCTGAACCTGAAGAACACTTTCAAGCCAGAGAAAATGACTTCTGGTTTTCCTGCCAACAGACTGATTTGATGGTTTTAACCAACTGGCCACTGACACACATTATCATGCTTCACATTCTAATTATTGTCACATTATGCACAATGGTTAAAAAATAAATCCAGACTTTTGAGTAATAAAATGTACCTTTTTTTAACTTATAACCAGTTCCACTCAACAATTTAACATTAGGTAAATCAGCATTTGCGTGTTTTCCTTTTGGCATCCTATAAAATGACCTTTCTCTTTTTCATCTCTGTGTGAATGTAGCCAAGATTATCAAAGTGCACCCCAGGAGAGGGGGAAACAGGGGGTGGCCAGTGCCCTACAGAGCCCCAAGGCTTCACTAGGCTTTATCAGCTCTAGCCCGACAGACCCCAGCAAAGGCGCTACTCTAATAAATTACTGGATCACACGGCCACTCTGCCACATACAGATACATACAGGCAGCGATTAACTTGCACACCCCAACGTGTTTTTGAAAATCCGAAATACGCATCAACCCCTCCTGAATTGAATGTGGAGCGTCACGACAGCTTGACAGTTAGGTGCCGCACTGTTTTTTTGTATTCTTTTTTTCTAAGATCAGCGTTTTGTCAGTGGTTTTGTTCCCTTCTTTTACTCCAGGGGATTAGATTTTTGGTTGAAGTGGCTGCTGAGATGTGTGTGTCAGAATTTGGTGCTTTGCATTCCGGCGTCTCGTTCATCCTACCTGTCCCATGCGGAGAGGAGCAGGCCTATTCCCGCCAATACTAAAACAGGAAGGGAAAGGTCTGCAAGGCAGTGGTCCATCTGAGCCCTGCACACACAAACACACATATAAACATATATGATGGACACCAAAGACGAGCTCAATTACCCTCGCTGCTACTAAAGCCAAGGACACCAATTATTAAATGCCCTCCATCCCCTATCAAAACAAACTCCTTGGACTGTGCATTCCTCCTTTCAATCGGATTGACAGATACGAATGACTGTGTCATCCACCCCCTGCTGCCCCATCCTCTCCTCACAGCGCCTGTCAGTCACAGAGCGCTTGCTCAGAGCAGGGAGATAGTTTCCTGCCTCTTCCTTAATACCCATCTCTATTTGACAGCTTATTGAGTCTCTATATCTCCCAATGTACACTATGTGTGAATGTGCTCATGAGCGTGTGTTTGTGAGTGTGTGTGTCAGCTTCTCCAGCGGGTTTACGTCTCCAGTGCGATATGCCTGTCATGTTCGCCTCTCTTCCCCATCTTGAAGGTGTGCTTGTCCATCAAGCAGCGGGAGTGATGGGAAGGGGTGGGTGCCTGGCAGAGGGGGGGCGAGTAGTGGGGGGTCTTAAGACTCACATGCACCCCCATCCCGTCAACTGGAGAGAGATACCAAGTGTGGGATGACTGCGGTGGTGGTGGTAGTGGTGGTGGAAGTAGGGAACAGGGGAGGGAATGGGGGGGGGCGCGGCGCACTGGAGTGGAAAAATACAATTTCTCCAGCTCTATTGCAGTGTCTGTCATCACAGCTTGTCACGCTTAAACACCAGAGCTGAGTGATCATTTCAAACTGCTGGAGAAACAGAACACAGCGATTTGGCCCTCTAAGCAGGTTCAGTTCTGCTTTGATGGGAGAGAGAGAGAGTGGAATGGGAAGAACAAAAGCTGCTGGAGAGAGGAGAGAGAGAGAAAAAGAGATGGGCTGCAGAAATGACTCTGGGCTCTCAGAAGAGGCCAATGTGTCTGTGGTTGAATCTGTGTAAAACACCAGTACCAGTGCAAAGTGTGATTGGGTCCTCCATCTCTAGAACCATATGGGCCCTCTGGATATCTCAAATCAAATCCATCCAGTTTCCTTTCAACTCCATCTTAGAATCTAGTTTCTAAGTAAAAGCAAAACACCAGAGATGAATGGAGGGCCCACTGGACAAGCAGTTTGGTGATGTAAGTAATTAATTGTAAGGCAGTTTTAACTATTTTTTGTAAATAATTTAGTCAAAAGGAAGGGTAAAAAAACAGCCACATAAACTTACTGTAGCATGGTGGTCAAATTCACAGAGTTCTCCGTCTTTGCCTGCACACACAAAAACAAGTCAAACAAATAACATTTGGATGCAAGGAGCACATAAACAGATTACGTTTAAAAATAGCAGAATAGGCAGCACATACCAGACTGAAGGTGCCGTATTCAGCCCTCAGCAGGTGGGTCAGCAGGCCAGACAGAGTGGTCTGATCCCCCCAGCTCCAGCGGGCTGTGTTGAGGTAGGACGAGATGGGCAGGTAGATGTACGGCAGAAATCCAGCGATGAAACACACTCCCAGAGACACAAGGACACGTAAAGACAGCTCCTGTAGAAATCAAAGGGGGCACAAACTTTCTAATGTTTCCCAAAATGGATGTCATGTCAACAGCTGAACACAGCTGGGTGTCCCACTGAGAAACAATTTTTTTTGCCTGTCTTGCTATTTAAATTGTCCTCTGCGTGAGGCTTGATTCATGAGGGCTTACCTTATGAGAGTAAAGTCGGTGAAAGACCCAGGGAATGACGACCAGTATATACAAAACCAGGGTGTGTTGGTTACAGAGCCCCAAGCCACAGCATAGCGCTCCCCAATGTGCAATCTGACAAGGACAAGTATTTCAGTACAGCACAGTGAGTTCAGTGTGAAACTATCTTAACAAGTTGTTGTACTGGGTTACCTTCATCCTTTGCGTGGCATTTTCAGCACATTGGAAGCTGATGATCAAGAAGAAGAGCAGACTAACAAAAAGGTTGTTCAGGGTGAAGACTTCTGCCACCATGGACCACTGCCAGCTCAGCCTGGACACAGCAAACAGCCCTCCAGCCAGTACTGCTCCAGGGCCAGGACCTGCCAACCTGACAGTGAGGGAGAAAAGGCTTACATTATTATACACAACTTAAGAAAGACCTAAGCTTGGCTTTCCATGCAAACCCAGGAATATCTAGGAAATCACATACCTGGTTTGAACCAAAATGAGGTATCAGACAGGACAGGAAGGGCACTATAGGACACTACAGGTTTGCTGCAACCATCAAAAGTTATTTGAACTAAAATGAATCTGAAAAACATATCTAAAAATACTTAGATCTATCAATGCTGGCATTACTTTTTATTTTCTTGCACAGTTTGAACAGCTACAGAACTCCTAGTGTTTTTTCAGTACTTTATTTTGCATGACTTATACTACACTGACACAAAAAAGGCAAAACAACAAAGTCAGCAGCTATACACACAATTAAAATTCTGCAGTTAAAAAAGCCACCACTTCCCTCAGACTAATTTGGGGACCCATTATAATCTCTCTATGACCCTAGTTTGCTTCTTGGACAAGACCTTGAAAAACAGTCTCAGTGAATTGGGGCAATTCACATATCATGAGAACTCCCTCCCTAGCAGCCGGTTGATCTCAAGCAGACTGGCACAGAAACCACCGTGGTAGAGATAGCACTTTATCCTCAGCTTCTTAAATATAATGTGTGCACAAAAGTTTTCCCCTTCCTCCTCTCCTGTACTGTCTCCATCTCCTTTGCGGTAATTGAAGCAAACTTGGGATAATCTGTCATACGCTAAGACCCACCACTTACTAAAATGAGAGACAGAGGGGGAGAGAGAGAGAGAGAGAGAGAGACGACAAATGATGCCGAGAAGGGAAAGAAAGGGAAAATAGTGCAGAGAAGTGTGCGTTAAAGGGGCGAGACAGTGTGCGGGATGAAGGATGAAATATAGAAAAGGAAGAAAAAAGTTCAAGAAGAGAGAGGGGAAAAAAGAGAAAAGAAAAAAAAAAGCAGCCCAGTCCCCGGCATGCTGGCTCTGAAATATGAGCAGGCTCGACAATTAGGGAAGTCAGGCAGTATGGCCCTTTCCGCCATTGTGTGGAGTGGCTTAGAGTCCTCATCAGCCTATCAGCTAACTGACAGGCAGAGAGCTGCTCTATTCAGCACCGCAGATACAAGCTGCAGGCCAAACGGCTGCCAGGTCCCTTATGACCCCACAATCCCTTGCCGGTGACAGCTTCAAGCTCCATAGCAAATTAGGCGCTCTCACATTACAATCGCAGAAGACAGATTCCATTAACGGTATCTGAAATTGAGTAGAGAGCAGGCCCGTTATCAGACCTGACTCATAAGCACCGCCATTAATCACAAGGCATGATACCATTTATACATTTCCAGCTCTCTGCCTGCCGCTGTGATAGTCAGCCACAAAAGGCCTGATGAGACTTAGGCTAGGGGAACAATGGAGCTTTCTGAGGAAAGCGCGGTAAATCAGGAAAAAAAGGAGAGGGAGAGCGAGAGAAGGGTAGAAAAAAAACTCTTGCTTGCTGACTACTTCCCCCTTTTTTTCTTGGGTTTTCTCTCTCCTACTCTCCACTATTTTTCCTCTGTGTTCACTGTAAGGCGAGCTTGGTGGATGAGTATGTGTGTGTGTGTGTGTGCACACTTAAAGGGGGGGTGGGGGGTAACTGTGTTGATGGGGCGTCTAGGAGTGGGTCTTAATAAGAGATAGCAGCGCCTTTCTCACTGCACCGCTCCAGGAATTAGTTGTAACTTGAAGGAAGGATGAAGGAGGGTGCAGAGTGGGGGGGGGGGGGGGGGCAGATGGGGACTTTTGTTGAGGTGCAGAGACCCTCCGCACCCATAATTTTACCTCCCTGCATGACAATTAACCCATAGCTCATACACCTAGCAGGGGGGCTGTTTTGGGGGTAGCACAGGGTTCAGAGCAGTCATGGGGGTCCACAGACGGGTTATTACACCAAGTCTGTTCCTCCTTCTGAGAGCCCCGTCTGATAGCCAGGCAGCACTCGTCACATATTCAGACACACACACACATTCCTGTTCTTCGACTTCTTTATTCTCCCTGAGTGCCTGACAAATCTCTCTGTTAGAGCTTGTCAGTCCGTAAGAGCCCAGTGATGTGTGTACAGTGCAGGCTGTAAATGACCTGTCTGTCTGCGTGGGACCACCTGGGTCCCAGTCAGCCTCTCAGCCTCTCCACAGCTCATTCTCCAGGCTGGCTGCTCCCAGGGCGCTCAGATAAAGCAGGACACATTCTGACACCAGTGTGGCCGTGTTCCCTGTTATCACCACTCAATGCGGTGCAGGATGCTGCTGTGCTGAAATGTTGTGGCTCAATGACAATGGCCTGGTTGAGACATGGCAGGAGAATAACACGGCTGACAACGAGACTATTCTACCCTGAACTGATCCTCTCTGCCAAAATGTCTATGTCATCACTTGGGTAATTAACTGAATGACAAATATTATGTATTAAGTCTGGAATGAAGCACAAACTTGGAAGTAATGGGGGAGGTTAGAAAACAAAATCACCACTAATTCTCTTTTTTAAGCTAAAAATTATACTTAGGGAATGAAAATGGTGAAATAGTAAAAACACAGAACAATTCCCAGCACAGGTTCAAAGGGAAATATCAAAGGTAAATAAAAAAATTATAAATGACAAAGATACAACAGGCTCTGGTGAGCAGTGTCCCCTTCAAGGACACAACAAAAGCTGCGTACAATCACTTTGAAGTGTCAGAATGGGACCTGCCTCATTTAACCCCTCAGTTCTACAGTACAGGCCAGAGATGTGCCAGCACCAGTCGTCTGTGCTAAATAACAGCACACAAAAAGCCTACACCAGCACTCTGCACTGAATGAGGCTTCACAATGGAGCTGGCCAAGGGAGCCACTGTCACACACCACCCCGGGGAACAGACAATACCACAGCTGTGCCATCGCGGATCAGCACTGCACTGTTCTCTAACCGAGTGGTGGTTTGGGGATGCAGCGCTGGAAAAGAATCACACATTCCTGAAGAGGGTAGAGAGCCCGAGAGGGGAGGTGGCCTGCTCGGGCTGAGGCTTAGGTTTTCCAGCTGGCCCTCACTGACACCCCAGGGCTCTCCTCTGGCCAGGACACCAGGCAGGGTACTTAGTAGCTATTATATGACAGTGGTAAGTGTCTGATGCATTCCTTTGAAATTTCAAAGCCAAGTAAAAAAACTGATACATAAATCTAAGCTTTTAAATGATACAGTATGTATAGGTGTCAGGAAATCAAACTGTCAAACTGTTGATTGTCTTTCAGTGTCACGATGATATGATCATATCACGTTTTAATTTATGAAATTCTGTGGTTTTAAAGGGGAAACAATTTTACACATCAAGTTCAGTTTATTCACGATTATGTTCAGCCTGTGAGAACTAACATCTCTTCATAGTTTGAAAAACTGACCCATCATTTTGGCCTTGGGTTTGGAGACAACACATTTTTAGCAGAAAGCCTGTGTTACAAACTTAGGGGCACAGAGTTGGAAAGACATGGACATTTACCAGGGAGGGACATGCTATTGAGTTGTATTATGGGAATTGTAGGATCCAGAGTTTTGAGGAATTGATCTATATTTGAGACTTAAAGTCAAGATGTCACGGCCTCTGCTGCTTTGATTTTGTCTATTCTTTTTTTTTAAAATTTATCTCTTGTAGGTCTCCCAATTTTATGGAAGTGCAGTACCAAGTTACTTGTGTGCCCCTTTAAATGAATAATTTTAAGCAAATTGTATTCAAAGACCTAAATTGTAATAAAATCATATTAAGGGTTTTATTTCATATGTGTGATGAGTCATAATGGTGGAGCATAATTATTTGCTCTGATTAGTTTATATATAATTTGGCATAAATTTGCCATATTTTGATGCATAAAGATATCAGGAAAAAATGTTATTAATATAATGATATTGATTTCACCTATATTACCGAGCCACTTTATGTATATTATTGATATCATTATATACATCATATTCTCAACATGTTCTGCTGTTCCTTCTGTCTGACATAACCCAGTGAATATCAACTTGTCTGGTCACCATATCTTTTTCATTTATGAAATTATCTTGTGAAAGAAAAAATGTCATTGCCAGATTAGCGTGACATTATCAGTAAGTAGCAGTAAGACATAAAAAAAAAATCAAAAATATTTTTTGGATTTTTGCAGTATTGTCTAGCCCTAATCCTTTTGTCAAACTGACTTTAAAAAAACAGTATATTTGAATATTAGTTGCCACAGCCTAATTTCCAGCCAATCGCCAAACCAGGCACTTCTCTCTCTTTCCTGCCTCATCCGGGAAGTGTTGAGGAGGCTGCCTGCCTGCACAGAGGGTAAATAAGTGTCCCAGCTCTGCCGCTTAGACACCCCTCCTCCAGGAGAGCGCTCCAGTGCTCCAAGTGCGTGTAAAATTAATCACCACAATTCTGCTCAAACAATGCAGCCACTGACATGACAATTTCTCCCAGAATGCCATCTTAATCTCCACCCAACACACAAAAATTACAGGAAGAGGGGAAAAAAAACAATTTACAAAAATCCTGTGTTTATGCAATTCACTGAATGCCATTTTTATTGCTCCTTTTTCCAACAAAGTCATTAGGCACACACCACTGATACATAAATGTTGCTGTATAGATTCCATTAACTAATTCTGGGTGAATTGTAATTGCCGAGTCTGATCCGTCTCCGTGCCTGGTGCCTTATTAAGACTGCCTGTGGTGGGTGAAGAATGTAATATTGACGTCCGAGGCAGACACAATCTCGGGCCCACGGGCGAAAGGAATATTAAACTGGTACTGTATTCTGCTGTCTATCTAGCCCTCCTCCCTCCTCCCTCCTCCTCTCTATCCCTATCCTGTAGCCAGTAATGAGGAAATAACATCTTCATTAGACATCTGTTTAACTGTATTAGAGGATGAGTCCTGGGGGAACCATTGGTCATGCTGAGGATGGGGGGGGGGGGTAAAGGAGGTCTGTTGGACTACAATATGAAGGATGAGATACTGCAAAAATGGAACAAAAGGTCCAGAGATTGGGGCCTTTTAAACAGACAAACCTAAAATTGTCCTCAGTATTTTCAAAAGAAAACAGAAATGGGTGTATTCTTTACTGCCACTTGGGTTGAAGATTTTATCCAACCATAGCAGATGTGAGAGGGAGGGGCAGTCTTGCCACCTACAGGGAGAGGTGAGAACATTATCCAAAAAAACAACTCTGTTCAGTTGTTTCCAAGATATCACAACTTACACTCAAGATGTCTAGAAAAGAAAACAAAACTACGCAAATGGTTCCAAAAAACAACTCCCTCATACACATTGCTCCTGACATGACCCCAATAAGATACACGCAACTCCACCCCTGTGGAAAAACAACCCACCTGAGCGAGGAGAGAGAGCGCCATCAGGACCATATGGTGGAGGTCCTTATAAGGAGATGGGGACGCGGCACAAGGCAGGGGATGGCACCACGCCCACCCTCCGGTCCACTGAGGTATCAGCTGTGCCACATGGGCCAGCTCTTGGTGGAGGAGCCTCTCGCAGGTGTGCGTTTTCTTTTGAGGGCCGCCAGGGAAGTGAGAGGCCAGACGCGTTTGGTGTGCTTCAACAGTGCTGTTATGTAATCATGTGATCAAACCAAAAGTGCTGATGACTGAGCGTTGCGAGGTTGTTTTTCTGCTCGGATGGCTGTCAGCACGCTAACGTGTCTGCTCCTGGTTTCTCAGGATAAGCCCTGGAATGGAGAGAGATTCCTCTCAGGTAGCAGAGATTCAGAGCAGCTTTAGCAGATAAACTGTGAAACGAGAGAGCACAGAATACCGAGCTGTCTGGATTATCCCGCTATGAAGGGTACATTCCTCTAGAGCATTCCATGGGCCAAATGTTTCTTTCTGTGAACCTCCAAGTGCAATCGATAGTAATTATCATTACGTCCACCATCCTCAAAGGCTTGTCAGGCCATGGTGTGAAAACATAACAAGACATGCAATTTGGCCATCAAACCATATGATCAAGCCAAGAGAACTGTAATTGACAAATCAAAGGGAGGCTAAGTGCTACATTTAAACTTGCGCAAGAGAGAGAAGTGGCTTCCAAGCCTATCAACTTACATTCCCCCACATTAAACACGGCAATCTGGCCGACTAATTTAAATTGATACATCAAAGGCTTGCCATGTTGGGTATATTCCAGATGAATTTCAAGGTCTACAATTTACTATTTGAGAGAAACTGACTTCAAGTACCCGTATTAACTTCACTACATTTTGCCATCTGAAAATAATCACACAAAGCAATGATTTGTTTGGAGGGAAAAAGTCTACTTCTCAGCTGATGCAAACCTAAAAATAAGAAGCAGAGAAAAAGTTTATGAGGGCCTCAAAGGGACAATAACAACAAAAGACATTTCAGAACTTAATTTTGTTGGGAAAATTCATGGCAAACTGGTGTCACTGCAAGGACAGAGCAGGTATATGAACGGGTGTCAACTGGTCAGTTTTGGCATTTCATCTGAGGGAAAGGCCTGGCCAGAGAGTCCCCGCAGGGCTGTGGCATGACATCTATGCCAATCTTCTCGGTATGGTCAAAGCACCCAATGCCCTCCGTGCCAGAACGGGGAGGGAGGTCTTGACCATCCGGAAACCCCCTCACCCCCCCATATTCTGCCCTCTCCAGTAACCCCTCACCAGGCAGAGTCTGCCAGCTGATCCACAGCCACAAAGCTCATCCCAAACTATGCCCTGAACAGATAATGACTAAAACCTTTTATGCTTATTTTTCAAATTGAAAGCGTAGATTATACAGTATGTTCATACTTAAGAGCTTATATGGTGAGACTGTGGTCTGGCTGAAGTCCTCACTACCCATCAACCCTTGTTGGGGGTTGGGTGGTGTTGGAGGTCCTCATAATGACTTTTTACTTGAACATAATCCAAAATTGGATCTAAATCCCTAGAGATTACAAAAAGGGCTACAGTTAACATGCACACTGGGAGCCAAATATCACCCAGACTGCATGGATATTTTCTGGCCTCAAAATAACTGTCTGTAAATGACTGGCCAAGAGCTGAGTCCAATCCCCCCCTCATCAAATACATTACGACCAGGGGGGCAGAAGGAATACATAACCAAAAAGCCCCAAAGATGCACAGTGTTCCTCCTCTTTCTTTTTGTCCTCTCTTATCCCTTTCTTTTCTCTCCTGTCCTAGGCAGAGTGGTCAAAGCTGGCAGGTTTTGATTCACCTCTGAGTTGCAGAAAGGCAGGACAGGGTCTGAGGCTGATGCAGTCTGGGCTTAAGGCCAGTCCCCTGGGGAGCACTTCCTCCTCAGCCCCTGCCCTGCTCCAGCAGGGCTGACCCTGTACCCTGACCTATTATGGACCACCTGCCATCTAGCACACATTGGCCAAGCACACAGGAAGTAGGCCTGGTACTGAGCACCTGGGAACACACACAGCTCCATTTTCACCCACTTTCACCCCACTATCAGAGCCTGCCATGGTGTATAGTAGGTAGAAATTACATCATATTCAACAATTCCTATTCTGGAAGAGTAAAGTAGAAGTATATGGCATGCTTGGAAATGCCCTGGTATGCATAAACATTGACAAAAAGGAAAAATGTTGACACTAAGCTGCCACCAACAATGCAATGTGGAAAATTACTAAGATCAGCAGAAGGGTGATGTAAGGTAGTCCGGCCAACCATGCGAGATAAACACACACACAAAGAGGGAAAGGGTAAAATACTCCTTACATGATGGGGTCAGCAGCAGGCGAAACTGCAGGGTGGTAGATGGCAATGCAGAGACCGTAAACTGTGCTCATGACTGAGCGAGGGGAGAGTTGGTGAAAGAGAGGGGGAGAGGGAGGAGCAGAGTTAGTGATCCTGTTCCTCTCAGGCCCAGGAGGCAAGAAGGGGGAGATTAGAAATCGTGCCATGTCAGGATTGGGAGCATGCTGGGCAGTGGGGGAGCAGGAGAACTGGGATGTCGGGGTGGGGGCTGGAGGGTACGATAATTGTGATATACATACACATACACGCACACTCACAACGGGTGGCTGATGGGTAAACAGGCAGGGCAGGGTGGTGGGAGAGAGGAGGGCGGCTGGGCCCTGCTCCTGAATACTGAACAGGGGATCAGGGATGCTACTGCCAGTCCGTCAGGACCCAAAAATACCACTCTCCGTTCCAGACAGCATCAAGATACAAAAAGTCAGTAGGGTAAAGTTTAAAGACCCCCTCCTCTTCAAAAGTTCTTATTGTTACTTCCATTTAATAGTTTACAGTTTTACTGTACAGACTGATGTGTGTGTTAGTCACTAGAAGACTCCTCTGCTGAAGGGGGAAGGCTTCTTTGAGTTTGAGACATGCACAAGCACAACTTTTTGACAATAAATCTAGTGCAGAAGATAATCATGAAAGAACTAATCCACAAAATGCTCTCTTTGGGGATTAGTTTTACTCCTTATATATTCACTAAAATCAAAGTGCAGTAATGGCAGGACAGAAGAACACAAATACATCAACATGACGAAAAAAAATGTCAGGAATTTTATATTTTCATGTTCCCACCTGCAGAGAGTAATGCAAAGGGCACCACAAGCTGCAGCCCCAAGCAGGCTGGCCACCAGGTTGACGCTGTGGGCTGGAGAAAGTGATGGCAGGAGACACATTGCCAGGCGAGCTATTAGGGTGAAGAGAGGGTATCCAGGAGGATGAGCCACCTAAACACACAATGACAGAGAGACATTCAGAGACCCAAATCCAGACATGCAATCAAAGATAAATTCAAAGCCTCAAGAGAACAGCACATAAAGCAGGTAATGTTTCATTGAGGATGTGTATAATGTGGGCAGCAGGCTGATATGGTGAAAGTGCACATGTTGCACTTTGTTCTGAACAGATATGGTAGAACTGAAAAGCACTAAAGACAGACAAATACAAAGCTAGGGAAAGAATATAAAAGGTGACTATTGAGCAAGATTGAAGGAGATGGTGATAAAAATGTGTTTAACAGTTGCCCTTCAGTTGCATATCTAGTTGTTCTTCTGCCCCGCTGTAGAGTCACAGTAAAAGTGAGACACTTCATGCCTGGTCTGACCGCAAACTGACTCTGCTATGATACCACAGTCCTCCTCTCCCTCTCTCTCTCCCTCTTCTCACTTCTTTTCCTCTGGCCTCTTCCCAAGGACAGTGCAGCTCCCTAGAGCCCATAATAGAGCACGTGGTGCTCGCCAGCCCCAGCCCCCAAACCACCTCCAAGCCACAGTCATTCTCGCCTGGGGGATCTCGGCAATCACAGCAATTAGCCGCTAAGTCTCCTCCACCCAGATAAGGGCTCAGTCATTAAACACAGACTCATTCCCTGGCACTGATAACACGAGCCATGCGGGCAGGGAGAAGGGGCAGCTCTTCAAATGAACACAGAGCTGAAAGGTGAGAGTGTAACTACCTCACCGGTCACCTCAAACACAGCAAAGGCTCTTTGGTTACGTTTAGACAATGCAAACAACTTCGCCTAAATCTGAGGGGGAGGTTGGGGATGGAATATGTGGGTCAGGAAAAGTCAAGAGGCAAAAAAGAAGAAGTGAGGTACAGAACAAGAGAAAGAAAAAGGAGAGTGACTCAGCAGACAGTTTGGTGAACTAACTGGTATTGTCACACAGGTAGGTAACTCCACTATAGGAACACAAGCACATTTAATGGACAGATACGCAGCTATAGGAAGAGCTGAGGGACACAGGCCACAGGGAGCAAGGGGAAGCAGAACTCCAGAGCTCTGGGAATAAGAAGGGGGGGCCAGCAGCCTGGGGCCCGGGGACGGCCTGCAAGGCCCTGGGGAGGCCTGAAAGGCAGACAGGCAGGCCACACGGACTGCAGCACTAACGGCAGGATTACTGGCATAGTGACACCGACACAGCCTCCCTAAAAGGATCACAGCGGCGTAATAAACTTTATTAAATAATAAAACTTATTATAACTGTTAACCCGATTTAGTTCATTCTTCGCGGCTTACACACACACACAAAAAAGAGGGGTGGATATAATAAGCCTTATACCGTACATAAGGCAAAGCCTACAAAAGCCATCGCCTTACCATTGACTTTAATTGGATTTGAAAAACGGGTTGCAAATTATAGCATTCTCTATTTGCAACTTAGTAAAATAAGTGTATAGAAAAGAAGGGGAAAAAACCTGTGGACTGAAAGTAAATTAATCTGCTTTCTGCCCATGCTTAATTAAACTTCCTTAATGCTTATAAAAGTTAATGAGTGAATTGATTAAACAATACAGCTAATACTTACCCCCAGCTCACAAGCAGTGGTGATCAGCTCTCCTGTGGAAGAGAATAGGGGAGGAAATTAATGTAAACCCAATAATTATTATTAAGAGACAAGTCTGCTCCCAAAGTTTTCCCAAATCAAATACTTGCACTGGGGTTTTGCATTAATTTGCCAGGATCAAAACCTGCAAATCTTCCCAGTGTGACATTTCCTAAGCGGCACGCTCATTCTCTTCATCTCTCGCTTCTCCCCTGATGCCTCCCTCCCCTTCTCCAGCACATACACACAGATATAAACACACACACACACACACACACACACACACACACACACACACACACACACACAAACCATTAGACTCCCTCTCCAATGCTCTGTCACACAAAGACACACATATGCTGATCTGAGAATAATGCTTCCAGTCCCATCCTCCCCGTGCATCAGGGTCCTTTCCCTTCCTCTTTCTTCTGCCGCTCTACGTGCCTCTCTCGTGCTCCCACACTCCCAATGTCTCAATGTCTCGTTTAGTCCGTTGGGCACAAACAGAAAGGCAACACCGGTGACAGTCACAGAATGAGGTAAGCTGTAAAAATAAGAGCCGGTTGCACAATTTTTTGACAAGCTCTGTGTGAGGCGCAGCACAAAGTGAAAAGAAAACCCCTAAAAGCTATTTCAGGAAGCTTTAATGTATCTGGGCACAAACCCATTTGTGCCAGAATATAACCAGAGCGTTTCAAATTATACTGATTTCTCACCCAATGTTTGCATCTCCCACTCATGAAAATTGAAATTTGGTTCAGATTAAATGACATTGATAAATGTTTGGGTTCGAGACAGCTCCCTCTACTGGTACTAAATGGATAATCATCTCTACACCCTGAGCAGCCAGCGAAACTGTGGCCTTCCTTCCCTACATCAATATTGACAGGTTAATCAGTCTATTATTTCACAAGCATACAAGCTAATAGGATGCCTAGTAAATATAGTCTAGAAAATAAATTACATTAAAAGGGTTACAGCTCTTTTAGCTTTTTTAATGAATTAAAAAAATAATGGTTAAAATGAATTGATCTCTACTGTTACAAATCACACTGGTTTACAGCAAATCAAACAGCATTAACATCAGCAACAGAATATTTCTTGTTATTTTAATCCAAGCAACTGTAAATGTGTTTTTTTCCACATTCAAAATAAACAAATAAAAACTTATATTTGAAGGGCAAGGACATGGGCCATGATGCAGTACCAACTGTTATAGAACACAGAAGCTGAATTTCAGCATTGGCTGCTTCGCGTGTTTTGCAACCTTGCCGATACAGTGAATTATGATGCCTAAATTTCTGCCACACGAGGAGCCCTAACTCTTATCAGTCTAATGGACCATGAAGTCAGAACTCCTCCACCTGCACAGCTTAAATGTTTTCACAGCTCCATTTCACCTGGCATGAGCCGCCAGCTACCTGCCATCATTTTACATCACACTTTCTCATCCTTCATCGGTTTCTCAATTTCACTCATTTTCCCTCAGTAGTGGCACACTTTTACCACCATTCAACACTGAAACTCAAACTAATACTGAGCCAAAAACATCCATCTCAGTGCCACTGAGATGGAGTTCTGCAGCCCCAATACTAAAAAGGGAAAATATTGACTCAACGGGGTAGCAGCACGGGTGCCAAGAGTCTTTGTGATAGTAGAGCATGGGCACCCACACCAGTCTTCCCATAATCCCCATCATTTCCACACTCCACATTCCTAGACAACAGCGTACCCGCGGGGCTGCGCTCAAGCCTCTCCAGGGCACAT
This sequence comes from Lates calcarifer, assembly GCF_001640805.2. Classification (NCBI taxonomy): domain Eukaryota; kingdom Metazoa; phylum Chordata; class Actinopteri; family Centropomidae; genus Lates; species Lates calcarifer. The sequence goes on from NC_066851.1 coordinate 11,209,972, forward strand.
CACACCTAAAGAGATTAGGACACAGAGACGGAGACCTGGAGAATTCGGAAGGGTGTTCAGCTGGCACTATCAGAGCGGGCATCCTGCACCGTCCCTAAACACTGTGGAGAAGGGGCTGGCCATTTTTTCAAAGGCCCCGTTCGCTAGACAGCAGCACAACCAGCAGGGCTACTCAGCGCTCCAATTGCCTGCTCTCTTCTCATCTCTGTTTGCCCGTATCTGGCCGAGCTTTTCATATGCTTTCATTCTGCAAAATGTGCATTCCCCTCTGCAGCAGCTTGTATGCCAGAGCAGTGCAAACTTAACAAGCAGAGCCTTCATGGCCTCAAGTCCACATTTACAAGTTTGTAACCTTGCTATCACTTCTAAACACTGTTTGTAATTGTGCAAGGCATTCCTTCATAAACTGCATTACAAGAATGTTGGGAAACACATTGGCCAACCACATAGGAAGGTACTGAGTGAAATACATTTGGGGCCACTGTTAAACCTTGTTATAGAAGAGCATAAATTAAATTTATGCATACATACATATTTTTGAATTTAAACAAACAAGCTAAATTATCTTGTGAGTCAAGGGCTGTCAACACCACTTTGTCATTACAAATGGTGTCTATATTACCTGCCATAGCTGTGCAGTCTGTAAAAGAAATAACACCGTACTATTTTTCTACTTGTGGCTTCTAAAGAAAAAAAGCAAAGGGAACATTCTAGATCAGTAAAAGGGTTTTGACAAAGTAAACTTTCTAATAATCTTATGAACAACAAATGTTTTGCATAATCTCTACACTGATATACCATATACAATTAAGTCTTTAAAATAATGAATTCCCTCTAGAAAATAGAAATATCTACAAAGTGCAGTGCAGCCAACATAAAGACTGTCACACTAATGAAGGCAATAAATATGGTAAAAATCAATAAATATAACACAATAAGCACAGTAAACACAACATACTTCTCAAATTGTGAACAATATAACAATAACTGTGAAAAATATGACACATTTTATTGTTGTTTGTTCATTAAAATGATGGGGCATGATACAAAATTTCATGCCTTATTCTTTATTAAGAAGTCTATTAATAAAACATTTTCTGACATAAGTTTAGAGATCAAATGCAATGCTGTTTACTTTATATTCTGCCTTCAGCATGAAATTCTCAGCATGATGCAAACTTTGATAAACAGTGCTGGTGTGTGAACTATAGACATTATCTATGACTTTATCAGACAAATAAGCTTTCATTTATGTAGTCACTAAGAATTTGTTCTATGATGTTTGTGGGTTTCAGTACGTTGATTCCTGAGAAGTTCTTGTTTGCGATGTTGGCAGAAGTTTGGGTTTTTCAGCTGATGTGCCTGTACCAGCAGCACCACGGACAGCACCAGTGAAGCTGCAGCAGCCACACCAACAAGGCGCCACAGGATTGGCTACCCAGGAACACAACAAAGCCACATGACCAGAGAAGCGTTTAGCTAGCTGGCTAGCACCAACCTGAGTCTCCACCGGGGACAGTCCGCTGCACACAGGGTACATACAGAGCGGTGACACAAGCCATCCGTAGCGCCAGTCAGTATCCAGCTTGTCCTTTTCTCCGCGGACATTTTATTTCTGGCTAAGCACCGGCAGTTTTCGAACAACTGATAGCTAACGTCGGCTGACTAGCGAGCTAACGTTACTAGCATCCATACACTTCGGACTGGCGACTGTAAACAGGTCTCCGAAGCAGCTTCAAAACCGATGTCAAGACTACACCTTAAATGAAATTAATGTGACACCACGTAAACACTTAGGTTTGTGGTTTCATTTGTTTAGACTTGACAGTTACCTAAGTTAGCACGTTACTGTTCCCGGGGAACGAGCAACAACTGATTCGCGCCGACGAGCTAAACTCGCGATACTTCCCAGCGCGCCATTTTTCAAAGTTACACCGAAGTAGTCGTGATTTATTTAGGATTTACGCGAGTTGCGACGGTGCAAACGACGAGCGTCTTTCCTCGGACGTGCCATCTGTGCAAACGTAATGACTTCCGTGTTCCGCCACGGTGACTCAGGAATGAAAAGTTGAGATTTCTCTTTCGTCTCTTTTGTTCACGTGACAGGCTGTGGGCGGGTCTGCACCTGAAAATAATAAAGACTTAAGCCTGTTCACCTGTTCGGTTTTTGTGCTTTCTTATCGTTATTTTTATACGCATACGCGTATTTGTCAGGTTTGTTTTTCCAGCGTAATATGGATGAGCACTAGAGTTTAAATTAAATACTAATACATTTTATCAGCTGCTGTGTCCAAGATATAACATGAACTTTCAATCTTAAGAGGAATGAAAACATCATGTTTCTTATTATAGCTCTTATTGTGACAGTAGGGAAACAACATCTGCTGAGGAAGATGTGATAAAAAGCTCTAGAACAACTAAATGGACCTTGTGAGATTTTTGTAGTCAGCTGCTGTTTCCAAGGTCAAGAGTGAATTTAACAGTGTTGATTATGAATCATGTATATGTACAAACCTCATTTCAATAAGTGTCATTTCACTTAAAAACCATCAACCACAAAAGAAAAGAATGTAGTAGTCTGACCTCTGTGCACAGTAGGTCTCTCTCAAGTTAGAAAAGCCTCACTCACTGGCACAGCCTCTACGTCCTTCAGTATTGGTTTAAGGCTTGGTCATAAATGTGTGTTTCATTCATTCACTATTGTCCTGTTGTTGCAGATGCAGCCGAAACCTGTTCTCCCAGTGCACAGTGTCGTTGTCGAAGAATCGGGTGAGATGCTCAATGCATTACAAGGGGTTCAATACAGAGGGCCAGCTTTAGCGTGTTGACATTCCAGGTAAACCCAAACTCAAACATAGCTGCCTGCTTTATCCGATTTGGAGCATTTTAAAAAAATGCTGTAGTCACCATAAAACTCTTGGGAATTGAAGTATGATGGATGGATTTGTCTGAAACGATGTTTTATTGCAGCTTTTCTTAAAAACAAAGACAGAATAGTTGTCTTGTACTCTGCCTGTTTAAAGAAACACTTAAAGATCCCTCTGAAAAAATACTTGATCCTGTAGTAACAGTAATACTACTTCATTTAAACATTATACCTGCTGCTAATACGCAATTAATTGTGGCAGAAAAAGCACTAGATTATAACTGAAACAAGATACATGCACTCATAAATGTTTCACAAGTGTCCATATTTCACAGGTTGAAGGGTGACTGTAATAAAGAAATTGGCCTATTGAACTGATAATAATCCCAGCCCACCATAAATGAGTCTGATCCCTCAGTAAATTGAGCCCTTGGTGAGGTGGAGTGGTGTCAGCACCTAGCCAACTCTCAGATGGCTCTCTAATCCTCGCTTCCCTCTCACCACCACCCTCACCGTCTAATCAGTCTTGAACACACACATAACGCTCACACCCATCTGACACACACACACACACAGACACACACCCAAGTACTCACCCTTCCTCACACTCGGGCTCAGCCATCTCTTCAGTGTGATGTCACTGCTAATCCACGCTTGGTTATCCGCTGGGCTGCAGTGCTGGCAGAGGGATATGGGGAGGAGATGCAGTGAATTTGGGAAGATGGAGGGAGGTGGGGGGTAATCAGGCACGTCATAAAGTCTTCTTCTCTAAAACTACCACTTCCATTTCCACCCCGCCACACAGAAATAAACCAAAGTCTTGCGCCCAGCCAAACTGTACGGCACACACACTCACACAAATGCTCAATGGAGTGTTAATATGAGCACATATTCCAGCTCTGATAAGAAAGATAAAACACAGCTGCGAGCGTATTCAGAGGGGCCTGTGGCTCCCATTCGAGGCAGAGGGATCATTAGAGAGTCTGCTGGATTAAGCGCATCTTCCTAACCCCCCACCCCACCCCATGCATCCACAAAATGCAAGGCCCTTTTATTGACAGCTTGTCCAAAAAGAGGAATTACCCACATGGTTGAGGCCCTGGTTCCATATGGCACCAGGCTATTAACAAACATTAGTTGACTGTAACAGCAGTGGTATTAAATTCATTATCTTTTCAGATTATATGTGAGGTGTGTGATTTTGTGTATGTATGTTTGTGTGTGAGTGGTGATGCAGTGCATGTACACACACACACACACACACACACTCAGTATGTGCCAGCATGTGTGTGATTAGAGAGTTCTAATGTTCCAGCTCTGGGGATTTGTACCATGAGATAAGAAAGGGCATTAATGGTGAATTGTGACGGTCCAACAGAGCAAAACTGTTGTTTGAAATGTGTGTATGGTTCCTGTGCTCAGTGCTTTTTTTTTTACAGTAACAATCTACACATTGTCTAATGTTTTTTTGCTGATTTTTTTTTAAACTTGCAAATACAAACAGGACATCCATGCGTGAGCAAGTGGCTTACGAGACCACTGAGGCAAATTCAATCTATTTGATTTTGTATTTTTCTCACTTACCACATATCTGTTTTAATCTTACCTTAAGCATCCTTGAAATGAGGTGTAATCCAGTTAAGCCCTTTTGAATCTGCTTCACAGCTACATTACACCCGTTTTCTTCTTCGTCCCATAAACATTTCTCACTACTAAACAGTTGCTCTCTGACAGTGTCCACAAGCCAAAATTCACAAACTGTAGATGCTAAAAGATGAGAAACTGTGGTATTTGGATTTGTGCAAATGCAAAGCAGTCACTGCTTGGCTGACTTTCAGTGGATTAATTAAAGTTAAAATAGTAAGCAGTGTGAAAATATGCACATTATGATATGGTAGACGGTGAAAATAATCATTTCGACTTGCAAATTTTGTCCTATTGGAAGTAATGACAAATGTACAAGTGACATAACGTTTAATGTATTATCATCCTGTTCACAGACAAGTCACTCTGGGGATCCAATGCTTTCTATCATGAAAAAAGCCACCCTTTCCTCTTACTTAGAAAACCATGGAGCAGTATACAGGACAAAAACTGTCAAGCGAAAGCCGCAAGACACATGACAAGTGTTTGCATTAATATTCCAAACCTTTGATCAAATGCTAGGCCAACACAATTCAACAAAACAAGCCAATTTTCTTGCATTTTCTATAAAATGTACATGTAGTGAGGCCTTGAACCAGTGAATAAGTCTTCAGAGAGATTAATTCTCCTCTGTGATCCTGTTCTCATTACAAGAAGCAGGGGACTCAAACACACGTAATAACAAGGTTGACTGCTGTTCCTTTGTAACATGTGGCTACCTAAATGATCCTAAATAAGATAGATGACAAGGATAAAGCAAATCATAATCGGCATTTTGCACAATGGAACATAATAGTCTGTGGAGAACAAGGGACAACATACAGAGCTCCTGTTTCCACCGCCTGGAGCAGCGCACCTAGTCGAGAGCAATTAAAATGAGAGGATTCAATTTTGTCAAACACCAGGAACCTCAGATAAATCTTGTATCTCATCTTCCAGTGGAGGACACTCCCTCGCACCAGTGCTATCATGTTTGTTATGGTATTTTTAAGAAACAGCATGGCTACCAACAGAGTTGGGTAAAACAAACCCCCGCCCCCACCCGCCCCCACCCCCAGAATGACGCTAATCCCAATCATTTCGGCACAAGACCTAGAGGTGAGGGAAAGGGAGATTCGGGTGAGGCTGTGAATAAAAGACGGTCTCAGGCTGGAAATTTAGACACAGAGCAGGAGAGGGGTGGTGGGATTGGTGGGGTTGGTGGTGATGGTGGCGGTGGGATGGGGGGCAAGACAGCACGTCGCTGCATGGTTTCCATGTGGGAGCAATCCACTTACTTGAACTGATAAAGATTTAATTAACACAAGACTGCAATTACTCCATAATTAAAGTAATTTGTCCCCTTGTTTGGATGAGTAGGCAAGACGCCACATGTGCCTCTGTAAGAGCAGATGAGAGAAAGAGGGCATGAGGGGCTCAAAGAGGTAGACTCTGCCCCACTTTAATGTTTGAATTTAATGCTTGATTTTCCAGACCTATTTTCCCCTCATATGTTCTAATAAAAATATTTGTATCAGTTTCTCTTTAGCCCTGTGTTTATTTGCCTTTTATTTGACAACTCATTTGTTATTCATTGAGAAAGTAATAAGCTGAGTAGGCTGAGTACAAAGTATCATCAAGAGCCACATGAAATAGTAAATAGGCCTGATATAATCATAATCCTCTTCAAACTGCACTGCATACAGCTTTGAATTGTGTAATGTTACTGCTACAAACCTTGCTCAGAGCTAAAGCAGAAAAATACAAAAGGAAGTGTGATGATTTTGTTTGACGAGATCAAACCGCATGACTTAAAAAGTGTGAGGCGTTTGACCTTGGGCCTGAATAAAGAAAGGTATACCCAACTTCAAGCAAAATATCAGTGCAGTGTGGGTAAAGTGATGGAGACAGTCTCCTTAACAAATAGTGACTAACCACGCAAGACAGAAATAGTGAGGAATTAACAGCTGCGTCCAATATGTGCCACCGTGCCATGGCAGTCCAATTTGCCGGGAGATAAAAAAAAAAAAAAAAAAAAAACAACTGCCAAGTTTACTATATTAAAAACCAGGGAGACAAATGCGTCTTGTGTTTGCTTCTGAGGGTTGACTGTGCCTTCGCTTAATTTACACGAGCAGAAGAGCACTATCTGCCATTTACAGATGATGATCTGCATATAATTTGCCTCAGTTGCACGCTGGGTAATTGAGGTAAATATCACAGCCTTCAACTTGCCAGCTAAGGTTTCCTGCTGAAAGCTTGGCACACAGCCCGCAGCCACCTGTGGCATTTCACATGTTAGGTCTCAGGGCAGACAGGAGGCAAAGACACACGTATAACTAAGGATGAACCTTGTAAATGCAGCTAGTTGAAGTTGAAGTTGAACTTTTGCTATGTGGCAACTGGGTGACAGTCAACTGTTGCACATTATATTCCAAAATTAGGTGTATTGTTGTCAGGTGAAAACTCTCATCTAAAACATGTCTAGCTATGGAAATGACGTGATCACTCTTTTACATTTTACACTATATCTCTAATTTTAAATGGAGTCCTCAAACTGAGCTTAAAACATAAATACTGGTCCTACATCATTATGCTGCTGTGCAAATAATTATTAATAATTATCATATATATATATATATATATAAAAGTCAGGGTATTTCAGGGCATCTGTCTTCAATTTTGAGTATTCTTTTTGTGTCACTTGTGAATCCCTCAACTTTATAGAGGTGCAGCACTACATGCTGGAGTAGCCCTTTAGTATCAAGATGTTGTAGCTACACGTCTTGGGGTGCCATTTCCCTGGTCTGTCTACATTAAATGAACAAGAGAGTTTTCATGGGATGGACAGTGGTTGTGTTTCCCCTACACTGCTTTAATTCTGCAGGATGTGTCTTGGGTTGAGCAGCCACTCTGAGGCTGGCTGGAGCCTGAGAACATCATCTCCCTCTTTCCCTCTGTTTTGTAGTATAACCTTAAAAGTACTACATATAGGTTAGCCTCAACTAAATCACGTAATTTATCCAAACACAAATTTTTAGTACAAATATAAATGCAGCTGAAATGTGATCCTATGAAATTAAGTTCTGTGGCTGTGAAAAGTGTCGTCTGTGAGAAGTTAATTAGGATCAGAAAGGTGATAATAGAAGACTATGGTTCATGTCAATCTATTACAAAGCCCAGCATCAGTATAGCACATGAACCTTACTTTCTCATCCAGGAAGCTGGTTCAAGAAAAAAAAATTGTATCATTGCAGTTTATTTGCATAACCCTGCCCCGCTTAAGGCAGGGGAGCCACCGAGCGATCTCAAAATTAGCATGCTGTCACCTTCAGTGTCTCTTCTGTCATTCAGAAAAACAGGCAAGTGTGCAGACATATGAACCCATCTCACATCTACTGCAGAAATGTTAATTAGGAAGCATGGCATCCCACAGCTCCATTCCTCTCCAAACGCCTAACTGACATGTTATGTATTTAAATCCCTTTCATGTGCCCTTATTATAGAGGAGATGAAGTCACACGCAAGTGATGGAAAATGTCATCATCATCGTCGTATAATATTTTTGCATGCACAGAAAAATAAAAGCTGAAAATTGCTCACAACTGTGCGTATTTTTCAGTCATGTCTTGCCTGGATTTAAATCTGAAATAAATCTTAGAAAAGTATAATTAATTTGAAAAAAAGGAAAAGCAAAGACATATGGAATGTGGAAGATTAATCAGTAAATGTCCAACTTTAAAATTATAGCCTGCATACATCTTATGCAGCAGCCTAATTGCACATATAGAGGATTTTCAGGCACATACTGTATATAGGCATGCCAATTTAGTTAATTCAATTTATCTTATTTCAGATGTATTTGTACTTTAGTCTTTTTCATAAAAACATCAAACTTCCATTTCTTTGCTCTGTGTTTTTGGCTATTGGATGCCGCAGGCTCAGTGGTTTGGTGGTCACGGTGCCAACATCTCTATTGTTGAGGAAATAGTGCCCTCCTGTGGCTTCAGAGGGAAACTACAACCTGAACAGAACACCAGGGAATGTTACTCATGCAATCATTTCCTGTGGTAAATATTAAGATGGGGCTGAAGATAGAACATGAAATGTGAATAAAATAGACTTCAAGAAAATTCTTCCCCTTATCTAAAAAATATACTCCGTTTGATAGAGCTATCAACATTCAGAGCCATTGTGACAACCAAGATAGCAAGGCAATACTCACTCAGAGGAATGATGAAACACATATGTAACTGTGATTAAACATTACTGCTGTGTTGTGTGAATACAGCAGAGACATCTGGAGTTCAAAGGCAGTAGATAAATAAAAAGGAGTAAATTCTCATCAACCACAAATACCTTTTTAAAATCAGTGGATCGTTTTAAAATTGCCTCAGTGTCCCCAGAACATTATTTACAAGTAGAAAATGTTGCATGTTGACTGTCAGGCCTAAAATCAGAAAGACAACCAACTCACTCTAACATGTTTTTAAAAAATATTTTATTCTTTGCAAAGGAGGCATTGGGAGCATCAGTGCGTTCTATGGCTTGTGTACAGAGTTCCTGTAGGAGACAAAATCATAGAACAAGCCCTTGGGTGAACTGAGGGCCCCACCCATGTTTACCAAGGAGGAATGTTTGAGGCAGCTACTCCGCAGCTGTTACAGAACACGGTCTTAAGCAACGGGCACAGTGTTTGAGCTGAAAGTGTTAGAAAGGAATGCTACTGTACAGTATGTGGCTTAGTACTTGACCCTGCACGGCAGTTACATAAAAACTGGAAAAATCAAGCGATTCAGAAATGCTCTATGGTATGAGCGTAAAACGTGTAATGCTGTTGATACTTTTAAAGACTGCCAAGTACAGTATGTTTCTCTTAGGAAGGAACCAAAAAGAAAAATATTCCAGCAGTCCACCACTCCTGTTGAGATATTATCTTTTTAGTGAAGTCTGGGAGCCCTTAATCAGGGTGGATTCTGCCTCTCAGCAATACCTCTGAATTTAATTCATCATACCGCAACTCTGAATGCTATAATAGAAACGTTGCCTGTCAACATCTCATAATTTTAATGCTCACGAATGTATTTAATAAACTAGCGGCTTAATGAATGCCTTTGACCACATCTGACATATGGGCACAGTCTGGTAAGCTAACATCACAGAAGAATGCACAGATTTGTCCCAGATTCTTTAGTTTGAATTCATCTGCTACTTTGTTTTGGACAACATGACTCATCCACACACAATGGAACTTACCAAATTTGGCATTGTGTGTGATAATATCATTATTCCCATGGAGCTGGTGCATGCAACTGAACAGCCCTAACTGTAATCCAGAGCTGTCAACACTCCACCATAGCAGCAGTTTGGGTTTACATCTTGCATGTGGAGAGAAAACAGCTCTTCCTTATATTTGGTATAATCTCTGGATGCTGCTGAGACTGTGCCCAGGTTTGAGAGCGTATAAATCATTGGATCAGACCCAGCATGGGATAAAGCTAACAACAGTGCAGACTGAATACAGTATGTGTGTGGGGTAGGGACGTAGCAAGCTAGCAGGCTAGCAAGCAGGTGTGGTTAATGCATATGGTTGTACAGTTCCTATGTTGTCTTTCTCTGCAAATAGGCCTCACCTATACCTTTAACAGCGCAGCCATTGAGAGAGCGAGTTGTGTAACTGAAGCACCACCACTGGGGAGAGTCAATGTATTTCAGTACATTCATTGTCAAACCCTGCGAGCTTGGTTTAATTCCTGTGTTCTCTCTGGTAGCGTTTTGGGTGGTGGGCGAGATCATAGAGAGGGGATTGGGGTGAAATGATGCAGGGCGATTTAAACAAAAGCCCAAGGGCACCCACACAGTCCAACCCACACACACAATCACACATGCACGCACACACACACACACACTCACAAACATTCTCACAAACATTATTTATGCAGGAGAAAAATATATTAACATTTGCATTACAAAACAGTACAAGGGCCTCAGTGTAGTAAAATACCTCTTCTGTCAGATAAAAACGTGGAGAAGGATCCATGTGGGTTGTCATTTCCTTATGTCTACTGTATGCAAAACTACCTCTCCATTTGCCTTCAACAAAATATCTTTTCTCATTTATGAAAAATATTCCCACTGTTTAATGGGATTTGAGGCACTGGATTATATCCCTGTACACAAAAAGTCCCACCCCTTAAAGTTTGTTCAGCAAATGAAAGCCACCTCTGGAGAGCTACATGATCTTGATGCCATCAGGGGTTAAGGCCAAAAAGCCAATGGGGAGCACTTAACTAGTTAGCACTTAGACCCCAAGTTTCTCCTGGGTTTTCTCCCAGCCAACAGTCCAGCTGTCTGGCTCTGTAAAATCTTCGTCTCACACCTTCCAGGAACTATAAACCCTTTCCCCCTTTTACTTTCTCAAAAGGCCCAACGACACCTGCTCTCTGTTCTGCGTCAGTCGGATTCATGAGTAAAAACAATTCATTCCTTCTACAACCTTAATCCTACGGCCCTCTGATGGAAAACCAGCAGGCATTGTAGTTGAAACAGCCCGGTGCTGGAGCTTTGTTTAAAGCGGTTGGTTGGCAGGACAGCTGAAACAGTATTTCAGTCTTGCAGAGCCAGGGATCTGTGGTCCAGTGTGCTCCACATCTCTGTATCCCACAGTGGCTATCCAAACAGCCACAAGAGGCCCTGAACAATCTGTAATGGCTCTCTGTTGTGCAGAATCCACAGTATATGACCAGAAGTTTGAAAAGACATACTCCTTTCTGCAGCTGGCTTACATGAACAAAAGAAAGCACAAAATAATCTGAACAGTTTCACAGCATGTTGGCATTCCTGTCTAAATCTCCTCTGCCAGAGCAGGACCCTTCAGCTCAGTCCACCGGGCCCTGGAAGATTAGCTTGGAACAGCCCTGAGTGAGGCTGAGCTGGGTGGCACAGAAGGGGCAGGCGGCATGGAAGGCATGGGTGCCGTGGGGAAGGGGGATCTCCGCCCAGTACTTGACCGACTTCTCTGAACACACGTGTCCGCATGGCACGAAGGCATGAGTGGGCGCACCTGTGTCCACGTAGAAGGCCGGCTCACAGCCCAGCCACAGCGGTACGTAGGGCCCCACCACCCGGCACATGGGACACTCCCGCTGGGTGTTGGGCTCCTGCTCTGAACGGTGGCCCCAGTTGTGGTAACCGTGCACGTGGCCACACGCCAAGTAGACCCAAGGCTGCTTGTCCTCCAGAGAGGAGAGGGCGCGGCTGCGTTGCATGCTTGGGAAGGCGAGGGTATTGAGACCTACGGGACACTGTGGACGCGCTGCATTGATCTCTTGCCTGAGAGCCTCCAGGTGTTTTTGGGTGGGAGTGTGAAAGAGGCCTTCTGCTGTACGCCACAGCAAAGTAGCTCCACATAGATCCACCAGGGAGCCATCCTGCAGTATATTACTCTCATTCTCCACCTGCAGAGGGTGATGTAGCAGACACACATTTAGTTCAGCTTGTGCTTATGTAATCATCATAACAGTACGTGTGACTTCAGAAACATCTGTTTAATACCCTGATGCTTCAGTTGTGTCACAGTGACACTTACACTGTATATGAAAACTGAATGTTAGATACTGACCAGTTTGCCTGGGGTCTGTGCTGAGCGGGTTTCTCTCAGTGTGTAAACATCCCCACAAACGGAGATCTCTCTCCATACGCCGGGTTTGGACTCTTCTGTGAATCCACCCTTGGGGTGCATTACCAGCACGCCATTGGTTGTTAGACCGTCCATGTGACCGTCAGGGTTTTTCCATTTTGCTGCTTTTTCCTGTAGGGTAAGACAAAGCATGGATGATGATGCAAACCGCTGTGCTCTATGTCATTCCACATTTTTGCATAATGCTACCAAAGACATTGCATCTGTTTATCTGGTTACGAAGACAGACATGTAAATAAAGATACTGTATATCTATTGTACATGTAACTAGTGATTACCCCAAGGAAGATGTTTTTGGAGGAGTCAAACCCGGCTGCATAGATGCGAGCGGTGTAGGGGGGGTTGCGCTCACAGACAACTCGGCAGGCAAAACGGGAGATGGTGCTCTGTGTGATGGGAGTCTCTTCTCCCTCCTGGCCTCCCGCTATTGTGTCAGTCACCACGAAGTCTATGGGACTCTCTGTGGAACGCCCAATCTACAAAACACAACATCATGCTATATTGTTATATGGTTTCTTGCAATGTCTCATCAATACACTGACATGGACACGAACACTGGCAGGGGTTTCTTTTTCATCCCCTGCAGACATTTGCACTCTGAATTGTTCTGCTTCCTGGCACTTCAGCCTTTTGCCAGCTTGTGGCGGTTTGACATTTGAATGATGTCGCACAAGATGTTGCTGTGTGTGTGTGTGTGTGTGTGCATGTGGTAAAAAATGCTGAGACACGATGCACTTTGGTACACAAAGTTCTGTACAGCAGCATTTGTTGTATCAGTAATTCTCTGAAGAGAATCCAAGTTCCATTTTTTGTTTCAAAAAGAATATTTCAGGCCTATTTTACGCAGACCACAGAGTTCAACACTGAAAATGTCCAAACATTGCTAAAGCTGAACAAACAAAGGTAAAAATGAACATTTCCTCCTTTCATTTCCTCATTTTTTATAAAAATCACAGACAGCCCTCAAGTCCTATTTTTGAATGGTTTCCCTTCTGTGCTGTGTCTTTGTTTATTCAGTGTTGTTTAAAAGACACACGGACACAAAACAGGCCTCAACGTGAAGCACGTGTCTGCAGCGCTAACTTCCCTCTGGTCATCATCTCTTTGCTGTACATTCAGATTAATGCTACAGACAGAACAGCTGACAGTACGTGTACACACACACACACACACACACACACACCACACACACACACACACACCACACACACACACACCATAACTGCATAACTGGTGGAGGATGAGCTTCAAGAAGAGGACAGATAGCAAACTGTGCATATATTTGGACCACACAACCACATAGCAGTTAAAATAGATCAAATGTAGAGGATCTGGTGAGCTATTAGAAAACAATAACACATACTGTCCTTTCATGCAATGGTAAAATTGAACTGGCTGTTACCTGAAACATGTCTGTGTCTTTATCATGGCTGTACTCCACCACTACCGTCTGGTTCCTGGACAATGTGTAGGAGATGCTGTGTTGGCCTTTACAGTTCACAGCCTGAAATATAGCAAATGGACAACATATTACACACAGTATATTTCTGTTATACCATATTAAACACATCAAATACATGTAATCTTAATGACTGAAGTGTAAGCACACCACCGACAAAGGAGCGTTCTATTGTTCTGTGTCATGGTGAAGCCAGGAGAAAACCTTTGATGTCTCGGTTTGTGGCTTTAACAACGGATGTGAGGGTGCCGGAGGTTCACAAACAGGAACTGCTCTGTCAAATGCTTTATGCAATCATTACATTGTTGCTGAGGTTAAATCAAAGATTGGGGGGGGGGGGGTTCCAACCTGACTATTAAAATGCATAGCACTCAGTTGATGAGTCAGATCCTAAGAGTCGACAACAATCCTGTTACTTAGAACTAACAATTCCCCAGGCTTTTTTACGATGATGAATTATGTTACTGTGCTTTCACAACATAAGCTAAAGTAAGGCCTCTTGTGACTTACTGCCGTTATTTCTTCATCATATTACCTAAAACCAAAGAGCTATGGCAGGAATTTCTGGAAGAGGAACAGAGAGGAGCGTGCAAAGTCACACTCCCATGACACTGACCATAAACTGCCCGCTGGCCTCAGTTAACACAAGCTCTTCCACCAGCTGAGCTGCCTCAGTCAGTGTAGTGAGGAAGGATGGGTTAAAGCCACTCAGGCCCAGCTCCCATCAACACTTTACCACATGCCACTATCATCCCACTCTAATCTGCGAATTCCATTTTCCAAACACCCCACCCCCCTACCCCTCCTTTGTCACATGCAGGAGGGAAAGAGTGAGAGAGGAAAGTGGGTCATCAGCAGTGCCACACTCTGCTGTAACATCAGAGACAGACGGGGACAAATGTCATCATCACATGCAGTCTTGTCTCGACTCCACTGCTACAAACAAATGGCGCTCCACCTGTTCAACAGCTAAAAGAAGTTGATACGCGCTCCAAACAGAAAGATATACTTTTGCAAGCGCAATGCCACAACCCCCAAAATGTCACACACACACCCTCCCTGACTTGAAGGAGTAAAAATAAAAACACAGCCCCCCCCCCTTCTAAAAGAAGAAGCCAGTGCAAACAATCACATGCACAAATGGAGTAATTGAGATCAAGTGGGGAGATGAGAAAGCAGGGACAGGATTTGAATAGGAGGCTGGCAGTGGCATCATGGGAGCTCTTCATTATCTGTCATGAACACCAGAGTGTGCACAGACACGTGAGCTTCCCCTATCAGCTTCTCAGCTGCAGAGCATTCGCAGTTCATTTGTATGAGACTGCTACACTGCAAGGGAGCAGGGGTGAGGCTGGAGAAGGTGAGGGGGGTTGCTATGGAATATAATATAATATTAAAAGGAGGCTCTCCTCACATCAGGCACACCACCCTGCTTGTCTCATGAGGAATGGCTATTTTTGATCGTGTGTACAGCTGGGAGCGGAGGGCCAGCCTACAGCAACAACTTCCTCCTCAGTTTACCCTCCTAATCTCAGACCTGGTAGCAGAGTGGCAGAGAAGAACAGTGGTAAAAGGGGAAGGAGGTCACAGCAGTTCCCATCCTTGAAACAGTCTGTGACTAACTGTGTAAATGGCGTGCACTGCTCAGCTGAGCTGCGCAGTAGGAAAAAAAGGTCCAGAGCAACGTGGTTTTCTGAGCAGTCTGAAAAACAACTTGTAGTTGTGAAGCAGCAAGAAAACTCAGCTCAAATATGAATGGTACGATGCACAATCTCTGCCATGAAAAAGCCTCAGTCCCAGAGAAAAAAAAACCTCTAAGCAGATATCAGGAATCAAGTTCCACAAGGTGAGAGTAACCTGAACCAGAGGGCCTGTGGCCAGCGAGCTAAACTCTCAACAAATGTCTGAAATATTGGCCTCCAAGAGGTGCAGAGGTAAGCAGGTCCTCCAGCTTGTTTAGCAGTTTTGCATGGGAACCAAAGGCAGGAATGCAGGAAGGCCAACATGTTATACTGGATGTGGCAGTTTCTGGCAGGCACACTCTGCTGCAATAGTAAAAGAGCTATGAGGCCCCGCTAGGAACTGCAGTTATTGTACTGGAAATGTCAACATTAAGGTCTGCCAACAATAATGTAAAGAGGCTTACTGTATGTTCCGTTAAGCTACTAAAATTATTTTTTAAAAACACCACAGTGCTGCTATGAAAGACTCTGTTTGGTTTTTCAAGATCTAAAACCTGCTGAGTTTAACAGCAATAGGAATTCAGAGCTACTTGGGTGCAGTGACAAAATTACTCATCACTTTCAGTTTCAATTATTCATTTGCATGCTTGTGTAAATTTCTGTCTAAAATATACATCAAAAGACAAGCAGGCATTTGTTCATTCCCACTGAGCGTCTCTCCATTAAATCACTCATTCATCTTCTGATCTGTTCTGTACCTTGCTGGCCTGTGGTGTGTTGAGGATGTGCACAGTGCTCGGCTTAACACCATTGGCTTTGGTCCTCCTGTATAGCGCAAATCTGCTTTTCCGTCTACCCCGATCTCCATTGGGCAGAGAGCCATTGTACCTGTCACAGAAAGAAGGGGGGAGGGGGGATGGAGGGAAAGGACAGCAAATTCACTGTTAAATTGTTTATGAAAATGCAAACAGTTTCTGTAGCTGTAAAAACGATGTGTCCAATGAGATTTACAGGCAAAAATTCTTGTAATCATATAACAAGTAAACATGGAGAATTAGAAACATTTGTGCATTTTGAAAAGGAGCTTTGCCACGCATTACATCACTGGCAATCTAATGCACCCTATTAGCAAGCTACCTTGGATAATGTCTCTTATTACATAATGCACTCTGGTGCTTGTGATTTTGAGCGAGCTAGCTCTGTGTAAACTGCAGCTGTTCTTTTGCTCTGTGACCCAGGCAGGAACAGGTTTTAAGATGCACGTCAGGTTTGCTATCACTTTGGGTACACACACGGTCTGGGTGGAGAACTGGCTCACATGACTGAAACACATTCTCTCAAAGCTGAATTTTATACACTGATACTTAAAGCTTTAAATACTTGATTTTAAAGCCTCAGCATATCCAGTGAAGCACCTAAGAGCCTTCTCTGTTTTCACCTCTCAATACTAGATTCTAGTTTTGCCCTTCTGTCTGCTGGGAGCCACCTAGCCTCGGCTGCTCCTTGTGAATGAAGAAACCACCTTCCGGTAGGACTGGTTCTCTCCCCATCCACCAGCTGGTTCCTACAGCTGGGACACCCCATGCACTACTCCCATCCAACACACAGACCTTCTGTCACACGTTTACATGTAACCACAGTGTGCTGAACAGACACTTCTACTCAACTGAAATATCTCTATTGAAAGCCTCAAGTTTGCATAGCAGTGCATTTCACAAGGGAATGAACTCTACCAACCGCCACATAATCTGACATTTCTACTCTTTGTCGCAACACAAATGCGACGGTAGCAACAAGAGCCTCCTTCTGCTCCCCCTACCTCCCTCCCAAGCTTGTCCACCTGTCCCATGTCTCCACACGGCTGGCCAGGCATGGAAACACATGGTCCCAGTCAGCACAGTGCACAATGCTGGCCTGTAGGACAAGCCACCCACAGAGAGATATGGAGGCACTGGATGACACTGTGGACAGAACTACATCTAATACACTGACAGAAGGAGGAAAATAAGAAAATAATAGTGGATGGATTTACTGTTTTAGTGTTTAAAATGTTTAAATTATCTCCTGTAGACTTCAGGCTTTATGTCTACTGTTGGTTGTTGTTAATGTTAAATTTGCTCCTGTGCTGTTTCTTAACCAAAGCTTGTAAACATATTAATGATCTTGATCGTAAAGAAGAGCCATAAAGGACAGAAATATTGATGATCATTCATTAATAAGTACACTTTAAATCTAATTTAACAGTGTGCCAACTCGATACTCCAGTGTCATTAAGCTTGTCCTAGAAACTCCCCACCTAAATAAAGAGCAGCCACAGTAGGCCTACATATTGTTCAGATTTCTATTTAGTTGAGGGGGCCTATCTGCTGGATACCTGTGCCTGAATGTCTCACACACAGCACACAATCAGATGATATGCAGCTTAGCATTTTCGCCATGATGAATTCAAACTGCAGAATATAACCGTGGCTCTCTGAGAAAAGGCACACATGCCTTCTATTATTCATCATTACACTGAGCAACAGTATTCTGTCATCCAGGAACCGCCACCGTCACATTAGCTAGGACAGGCTCTTTAAAGCTGTGCTCCAAATAATTGTGATCGCTTTCCCTTTTGACCTGTGCCAGACAGACAGCGGATTTACCTTCCAATACTTAGGAGCAGGGATTAGAAGACTCTGGCGTATCACCTATCCTCCAGGGCTGCACTAAGGAGCCAACAGCACCTCCTACCTCTTATGCTGACATGAAAGGCTAGTGTTTGCAGAATGAGGAAGAGATATGCTGAGTTGTTATAATACTCATTAGCATGACACAGAGGCAGGGCTGCCTTAAAGGGTCACAGAAGATGGCACAGGGGTCAGATGATGCTGCAAAGTAAGACTACAGGTCATTAGTGTTCCATATAGGTCAATCTAAACTTTACAAATTCATCTCCAGTACACCCTCATTACATGGAGGCAGCCAGATTAGCAGAGTGAGTAAGGAGAGCATCAGTCAACTGACTCAGATTCAAGTTGCCAAGGCCTCAAGTATCCATCTGACTGATATGACCTTGCATAAGACACTGACACCACACCAGCTCCACCTAAACTCTGGCCTTGAGTTGTGGAGGGCAAAAGGATAACGTCTCTCCTTGGATGAATAAAAGAGGCCTCACCACGTCTCAAAACCCAGTGCCAGTTTGTACCAAAGATGTCCCCAAGTTGATTTGTACACTTCCTTTACCGAGCGTTTCTTTAGGGAGAAATATACAAAGTTCAATCAATAGGCCCAGTCTCTCAGTCACAATGGACAGAGGAAGCTGAGTGAGGAGAGGCAAAGGCTGGGTCTGGATCAATCCATCCTTTCATTTCCAGGATACCCACACAGCCACCACCCCCCCTTCACTGACCAGCACCAAGCCAATCCACCCAGGCAGAGATGGGGGGCAGCCATGCAAGTAATAAGAGCCACCTCGGTCATGGCAACAAACCACTGAGGGAACTGCTGCTCAAACAAGCTTTGTTCCGTGCTGTCAGCTATCTTGTCTACCATCAGTTTTATCAATGGGATGTGATGACATGGCAGTGATTATACACCCATCACATCTGATTCAAATATGTGTCTTTATGTCAGGAGAGAGAACAAAAGCATCAGCTTCAAACACGCCACATGTTCAGCCTGGGGTAATAAGCAGTCAGCACTTTGTGTCCCTTGTAATAAGCAGTATGACTGTGAGTGTATGGGTGGAGGGCAAGGGACAAAACCACACTCTAGCATGGCTGTGTATAATCTACATAAGCATCTCCTTTCAAATGCTTTAACAAACACTATCTAAATGCAATATCCCCCAGAAAAGACACCTAAAACAATGTTCACTTTAAGTTTCAATAACTTTAAAAGGCCAAACTCCAATCACTGATGAAACAGCAGGTGTTTTCCATCATCTGCTGCAGCTGCTACCCATGACAGTTTATCAACATAAACATGCTTGTTTATAATGATAACTGGCTGCAGTTTTTCCTGAACAAGTCCAGAGAGAACACAGTAGAGGTTTTGAAATAATTCTGACGTAAACAAAGAAAGGCCACACCAGTATTTACTCTGTGGCAGGATGAGACACGTATACTAATACCACTATAACTGCCTTGTTTCTTTATTTAACTTTAACAGATTAAGGCTGTGTATTGTTTAAAATTTTGTAAGACAAATGCCAACATAGTTTCAGGACCAGTGCCAAAACTAGTGAAACTTTATTGAAAACAATAACAGTGATTTTTCTAGAAAAGGCTTTTTTTTACTTAACAAAGGAAGCAAAAGTACCCACACATCAAATGTAGTCTAAACACAAAGCAAAACCTTTGCCTTAATAAAGTGGTTGGCAAAATATTGCCCAGGACCTTTTATCTATCTAATAAAAGAAAAAGTAAACAAGATCTGGCTAAGAATTGGTTCCAGCTTCTTAGTTGTTACGGTTTTCCACTTCTCTTAGTTTTACTGTAAACTTAATATGTTTGGAAACTGTAACTGTTGTGTTTCAGACATATCTGGGACCAGACAACTAATCAAGATAGTAATCAACAGACTTGTTGATAATAACATCAATTGTTAGGTGTAGTCCTATTTGACATTTTACCATACTCTGTTATGTTACTCTGTTATGGACTCATTTTATTTGAAGAAAAAAAAAAAGTATTGAGGTTCGATATCCAGTCCTACATAAGATTAGTAGCAAAACTTTAAGCACCAAGATTCTGGCGTTAACATAAAGTACTAAACTCTGAGACAAAAAGTACTGTCAGGTTTACTGATATAAACAAAAACATACAGAGATGAAAACTACTAAATTATTCATAAGTACTCGTTATCACTACCTTGCAGAACAGGTACCGTGACTAAAAAGAAGAAAACTGCTCTCACATCTCTGATGTGACAATACATACTATGAGAAAATATCTCCACAGAGACTTTACCATACCATTTATCCTGGGGTAGCCTACCCTTTATCATCTGGGGTTATATCAGGCCATTGAGGGCAATATTGCAAATCAATGCACAGCACTGTTTTATGTCAATATTTTTGATATGATTTTGAATGTGATAAAGAACTTGATTTAGGAAGTGTTTGGTTTGCTGGATTAGCCAAGAACATTTATAACTTTGATAATTTTATCCATAAACAGTTTCTCAACTAATTATATCACAATATACATATACTATTATAGAGGATATTATCTATATCCCCCACTCCTTGGGCTGATACTGCAAAGGCCTGGCAACAGTTAAGGCCTCCTACCTGACCAGCAGACATTAGAGAAAGTAGAGGAAACATCTTTTTGTTGGGATAAGCAAAGTACGTGATTTAAAACCATTCAATGTAGCAACAATCTGTGAGACAAATCTGGCCTGTTGAAAAGAATACAAACCATGGCCTGGTAGTACATGTAAGCCAGACTACAGGAGTTGAGTGTTATGCAGATGTACAGTTGTATGGTCTGAGCTACAGATAGTATTTTAAAAAGGGAAGAACCCTGGGGGCTGGGGGAGGGGACCATTACCACTTCCGAATTCCTTAAACCCCATGAATCCAGCTTTAAGGTAGGCAGGAGCACCCCGGTCAGAGTTGCTGAGTGTGAGATCCATTTCACCCGAGTTACTAAAGTCGCCCTGAACGTATCTATTTCCTGGACATCGGTATAGTCAGATGTAACGAGCCTGCTGTTTTACTCATTCCCGGTTATGAGGGAATTAAACGTCGCCACAGACTCGGTAAAACGAAAATGTACATTTCTGATTGCGCACGTGTCTGATTTGTGGAGTAACGTGAGCTGCGTGAATTTCTCATCGGGGCTTGATGTATTTTCTCAAGAATAGCTTTAGGTTTGTTTGTGTTTTAATAAAATCCATCCTCGGCTAAAATAGAATCAAATGACTGCAGATTCACACTTTATTTTTAAGAACTTACAGTCGCGTAGCTAAGTTGGCTATGTAAGTGCCCCCTTGAGAAACTTCCTAAAGATAAATACTCACTTTCACGTCACGTAAAAGTGACTACCAAGTAAAATTATACCAAAATAAATACCACAACGGCTAAACTTACCCCAGCACCACTAGCTCCCCGTATTTCACTGGGTCTTTGGACGGGGCGCAGTGCTCCTCTTGGCTTGACGAAAACATGAGGCTTCTGGCTTCACTGTGTAACGTTAGCTATACAGTAATAACAGCGGCCCAAACACCACCAGGAATTCCCTTCAAAAAACACGACACGCTCTCATTTCAGGTAGTAGATCCAGCGGCATATGTCTGTGTGCCCCCAACGAATCCAGTTTTCTATAAATGAACTGGTCTCAAACTTCTTTACCGTGACATAGCAAAATGTAACTTACTTGGCGGTCGAATCCGCTCTGAAGCAGATACAAAAACAGCGAGGAGCAGGGCCGGAACGTACCATTCTCTGCTTCTTTACTTTCTGTAGGGGGACTCCTTACCAACTCTAAATTTAAATGAGTGCTTCTGACCAAACTATATTGTATAGAATTATTTAAAGTTATTCAGCACAAGAACTGGAAAAATATATTGCGTTTAATTTATTCTTCAGTCAACAAAATAATCGAACTTAGAGTACAACTCTCATCTTGTACCACCTCACATGGTCCATGGATCGTACCTTGTGTTATGTAAACAAAGAGTACAATCTGGGAATTCTTAAAGGGATCATACTTTTCCTGATATGTTTGCAAAGTTTCCAGCTTCCTATATCTAACAAGGAAAAGTTTTTACGCACTTTTTCGTCCCGACATTCTCCTCATATGCACATTCCAGGACACACCTCTGTTTCAGCAAACGGTTCTAAGGATCACATAATTTTATGAGAAATGAGTACTCTGTATAAAGTTTCACAGGCCTAAGTGAGCCCACTGAAGGTGGAGCAGTAATAGTGAGAAACACATGGTGAAAATAATCATCCTAGTACATTTCCTGACTGAGATCATTTGCAGAGTAAAAGGGTGGTGAAATTAAATTTGCTTACTTTGTTGGTGGCCCCCCAACCTCCACCCCACCCCAGGCCTTTTCAATGGCTTTATTTGATTATGACTTCACTGCAGTTGACTAATGCATGTGATTGATTATGCAACCTAATGACATCACCATTTATCTGCATGCCTGGAAGTTGTAAATTTTCACATTACCATTGCTGATTTTGACAATTTCATGCTGTTGTCAAGCTTCTTGTTTTCATCTTTCCTTTTGGATGAAGTTGGTTGCAAGCCTACAGACATAGGCTTATTTTTTCTGTGTATCTTATTAGTCACATAGCTGCATGGCCATGTGAGAAGATGCAAATCAATCTAATAATAACACTAATGTCTAGTAATTACGTTACTGCTAGCTTAAATTGCTTCTTCTGAGAATGACTCACAGACTTTCTAATGTAACCAAATGTCCACACCTTGTGTGAGGATGTCAAGAGCTCCTCAACCTCCAATATCCCACATGTCCAGTTGTTCTCACGCCTTTCTGATGAATGTGCCACTTCATCAGGAAGGCGTCTCATCAACACTTTACTGCCTCTGTCTTGTTTTCACAAGAACCTATGTGGCTAGAGGTGCCCTGACTGCTTCAGCCCCCCTCAGTGGTCCTATGGCCTCTGCAATTATGTTTGAACTGGTGTTCAGTTTCAAAGTGCAATAACACCTGACATAAAAACAAAAGGTAGTAGGGTGTCACTGGGGGCCCAGGGAGGTACTTGCCTCCCCCACTCTTCTGTACCACACCTTAAATTCTGCAGTACAATAAGATACAACTTTGATGTATTTTTCCATTTATAAGCAATACATCTAAGATTAATCCATGGCATTTGTTGGTTCTGTTCATAGCTGCACATACTTGTCCATTAATAGTACAGAGGAGTGAACTCCAGCTTCTTCAGCAGTTGTGCACGGGGATCAAGCTGCATTAGGCCTTCAACTACTAGGCCTAGGGGCTGGCCTTAAAGCCACGGGTTTAATGAATGTTTACTGCTCTTTTGTGTCACTGTCTCTTTCCGCTTTGCTTTCATCCACTGGGTATTGTCTGTGTAAAAGAGCACTACAGTCTTTTCTCTGTCTGTTTGACTCACCCTCCTGTATGCAGACACACACACACACACACACACACACACAGTAGAGTTGGGGGGTGGGGATCAAAGACTCTCTAGCACATACCACACTGATGGAGAGCAGATGCAGGGAGTGGGCTGCTTTGCTGAAGTTGCGCTGGCCTAGTGCAAGCACAAATCTATGTTTAGGAGGAGTCAAATGTTACCAGGCAAGAAGCATACAGAGCAGAGGCCTACTGCAAAAAATTGAGTTGTGCAATTGAGACTAATAGCGTGAGCAATGGTGACATAGGAGACAAAGCCCCCATTAATTTCCTCACTGCTCTTTGGCAGACTTAACACATCAGACGTTCTATGGTAGTCATGAGACTGTAAGTGTCTGACAAAGTGTAACCTCATATAGATTTACAATATCTCTCTGATTTCCCCCACAAGTTTGTCATTTACTGGCATAGGATGACATTTCAGGTTTTTCCAAGAACTGAGGCAATTACATGGAATAAAAAAAGAAAATGTTCCCCATCATAAATTTGTCAGTTTTTGAGATGATCATACAATGAAATTTTTTACAAACAGCTTGTTACTTTTATTAAGAGCGATCACATTTAAACTCATGACTGTATATGAAGGATCAGCCACTCAAATGGGACTGTGTACATATGGTGCAACAGCCTCCAGCAGCAGGCTGTGAAAGGCGCTCCCTGTGTGAGCTGGTTAACGACGAGTATGTTGAAGATGAAGTGCCGCCTGTTTCGTCGCGAGGTTTCCATGAAGGTAAAAACCAGATCTCGAATCAGCTGACTGCAGCATGACAGTGTGGTAGAATGCGAGGAATGTGCTGATCCCATGTTGCTCGCGCCCCTGACCTGACCCCCCCCCTGCCCGACACACACACACAGACACACAGCCAGCACAACAGTCCTGTTGTTTTAAAGGCCTTTTAACATGCAAAAGATGAGAGCAAGAGCTTTCTGTCCAGACACCCAAAGTCGAGTCCAGTGACACAGAACCTGTATTTATCCTTTCAGTATAATGAGCCAGTAATAGTAAAGATCAATCTTAATAACATAAGAAAATCTCTACTCCTAGCACATCCATGCATCTTTGTACATCTCCTCATGTACTTTATGGGCTTACGGTGTATTTTCATACTCATCCACTCAATGTCAAGTGGCCACAACAGAGTAATGTTTTTCAACACCAAGGCAGGAGTTGCCCTTGGTAAACTTTGGATTATTTCAGATACCAGTTGCATTTTCACTTCCTTCACTGATGGGAAATATTTTGTAAAACCTCATACAGGAGCTAACAGAATCCTGAGGGATTATACAACACGTTACCATCACAGGAAACTGGTCACACCCCAAATGTTCCATAACTGAGGCTGCGCAGAGGTGTCAGCTATTGTCGGACAAAACACTTAACTGAAATAACACCACCGCAAGACAAACAAGTTTATGAGAAGTGTACAGAGAAGTCAGGTGAATATTTTGCCAAGCAGAATATACCTGCCGGTAAAAGCTACATGAACGGAAACTTTGTAATTTCCCTGTGCACATTTATGTAATTCAGGAAATTTCAACTAAGGCTGTGTGCTGCCCCACAGTGGCAGGGAGAAAGAAGTGCAGTGGAAGAAAAAGAATCACCACAGGACCCTGGGCAGATTTATCAAGCATCCCTTTTATTAACATCACCTGTTACAAAAAGAACAAAATCTTCAGTGTTAATGAACTTAGCAATAATATAGCGAGTGTTGATTACAGATGATATGGGACGCTTATTCCTAGAGTAGTTGCAGTAGGATTTCAAAACCTCTACACTGTTGACCTGGACTTCTCCTTCCACAGCCAGGGTCATAGACTCCCTTCTCTCTGGAGCTGCAGCACAGACTTGACTACAATTTGTCCATGCATCTCCATAGTTACAGTCACGTAGTGACCCATCTGATATGCTGAGACCCCTACTGATCTCCCTTCTCCCACCCAATACTGAGCCAAGGTATGCATGGAGCTATGAATTCATGAATGCACAATGATGCACAGGTTGTGATAGTTTTCTGATCAGGAGGCAAACAGATCAACAACATAGTGTATTTCAGCAGGTACTAACTGGTACATTTAAACAATACATATCTTTAAGTTAAGAAAAAAGGACTGAAAATCCAAAGTTTGTTTAGTCAAGTTGGAAATTTGTATCACTGCCCTCTTGAGACAAATAACAACAAAAACTACTGCAGAATTCAAAAAGGATTTCATTGAAAAAATACAGGTGTTTTAAACAGGAATGGTTGCCACGCAGTTTAAATTATGCTGTATGTCATTTTTAAGTTTAGAATAAAATTAACCGGTGATGTTGCTGAAGAAGAGGAATGTGGTGGGAGTGGAGTAGTGTCTGTTTTGGTACAGTGGCTGGAGTGTTTGGAATTAACAGTAACCTCTGCCTGCTCCTTTGTGGCCAACAGTGAGTCTGGGAGTGGTTTGCCAGCGCCTCGGCCAGAGTCAGTCGGAGGCTGCTTACAGTACAGGTGAGGTGACGGAGGTTGGGAGGGAGGAGGTGGCTGGGTGTGACCATATGGTGTAAATGGTGATAGTGATGAGACCAAAGGTCAAAGGCGGTCTCTGTAGTGCAGTCAGGGTGGCTGCGTGGTGGTCTGTCGTCCTCTCACTATACCTTGGGCAGATCTTTATCAGCCTCCTGGAAGAAATCACAAATGTAAAATGTTCAGACTCCATATTTAAATACACTGTTTTGTTACTATCATGTTGCTTTATTGATCAGTAAGAAAAGCATACTAATGGGCCTTACCCCTTCCTGTCCCTTGGCGAGTTGCCGGCTGACGGCGTGTAGCAGCTGCTGCAGTTCTCTGACTGTTTGGTTCAGTCCAGCAGTCATCTTCTCCTTTCTGTCAATCTCCTCCTGCCAGAGACACAATGAGTGGTTTAGAGCTCAATGTATGCACCTAACAGATACACATGCAAAGACCCAAACTGCCCCAGACTCACTCTCTGTGATGAAAGACTGCTGTTCTCTATCAGGTCATCAGCGTTGTCCGTCACTTTTGAGAGCTCCCCCTGAATCAGATCAAGAGACTGCTGGGCCTGTGCGAAGAACCAGAAAGTTCCACTTGTTATTGATACAGCTTCGAGTTAGACCCATATCAGAAGTGGAACAAAATATACAAATCTCAATTACCTTATACAAATCGCCAGCCACTTTTTGCCTCTCGTTCTCTTCTGTCTCCAGCTTGGACAGAGTCTCAGTGAGCTGGGTTTTCAGCTGGAATCACAACAGACACTCAGCACAATTTGTACAGCACATTATAGCTTCCTAATGACACCAGTGGATCCCATTTTGACTTAATCACTGCATGTACACAAAGAGCTCTTATTCAAAACCTCAAGCCAGCACAATCTACACTCAATTCCTACATTCAAGTGCTCAGTATTTGCAAAGATAAAACAGTTTTTGCTTGTCCTACTTAGGCCATGATCAAAACCAAAAATAGCACCATGTAAAAGAGTGTGAGGGGCTGCGCTACTGTGGGCATGTTGCTACAGGTACTGGTGAGAGGATGAATCATGACACAGGAAGTCCAGTTTGAGTAATACATGTGTGAGGCTTATCAGACATCATGATGCTGCACAGTCATAAGTTATCACCGCTGCAGTCATATTTTCCTGTGTCTCCATGATGGCAAGATAAACAATATGACTGAGTCATCACTCACCTTTCAAAGTAACCTACCAGGAATTATACACTTGTGTGTGTACCCAATTGGCCAATGCATCATGGCTGAACAATGTAGCAATACATATGATTGTTTTTTTTGGAACCCTTGCCAGACTGAATGAGGATGTTGCATTTTTTTGACAGTGCTATTGTGGGTCTGAATGCAGCCAGTGAAGACCCCTGAAAGATCTTCAGTGACATTATGGCAACACAAAGACTATGAGACAAAACAGACAGACAAGGCTCGTTTGACAGCTGAAGAGGGAACAACAGTGTGACGTTCAAGGTGTGGAGTAAAGTTACAGCTGAAAAGGACAAATGGAGCATTTTCTGGCCCCTGCAAAAGGAGCAAAAGTTGACTAGTAAGCCATTTGTTAGATGGCATTGAGATGAAGTGGAATGCCAGTGCAGAGAGAGGAAAGGGTTAGTCTTGTAAGTATCACCGAGTGTTAAGATGAGTCATCATTCACAACCTCTGATATTTGCTACTTCACAACATCACATTCCCAGCACCTCCACATGACTCCACATTTACAGAGGTTATGGACGATGACCCACAGTTTGTCCGAAGATGGAGAACCCCGGTCCTGTGGCAGTCAGTGCAGAGCCACTGCTGAGTGCGATAGGGATAGGTTTAAAAAGGAGCTCTATTTCTAGAGGGTGAGCAACTCTTACCAAATTCAGCTCCTCATTCTGTCTGATAGCCTCTGTATATGAGCCATCAAGTCTGGTCTGCAATTCAGTCAACAGATCTTTGAGCTGAAATTAAGTTTGAGATGATGTGTTTAATGGGAGCCTGCAGGAGTCAGTCCAGGACAGCACCACTAGCACACAGTCTACGTAGTGATATGAGCTGATCGTCTGAGGCATCTATAAAAAGTGAATCCTCTCACTATTCAGCAGAGCCATGTAGTGAGAAATAAAGTCCAATTGTGCGTCACGCTAAATCACCAAATTAAGTTAGTCTGGTTGGTGGTGTGACTGTGTTATTTCTAGAGCTGATTAAGTGAGGCATGTGTACTTCTAGTTTAACAATACTTAAAGTGTGTGTTCTGTGAATTGAATGTACCTCAAGTAAACAGTATACAAGATGTCACAAAAAAAAATAAAAACTGAAACACACATAAAAGTGTAACTAACACACAACAAAGCTCGTCCTTTTGCTGCAGGAGGATGAATGCTGTGACAAGACTGAGGATCACAAACAAAAAAGGGTCAACAAGGCCAGTTTCTGCTCACCTCTCTGACCTCCGTCACATAGGTGGCACTCTCACGCTCTGCCCTCTCCAACTCGGACTCCAAATGCTGCTTTTCTCTTCTCAGCTACAGAGCAAAAACAAGAGGTTCAGAGATACAAACAACTGAGACAAATACAAGTTAAAATGGCAGAATGTTTTGAGTTTTAAGAACAATGAGTCTTAGAGGAAATCTGAGTGAGTGAGACGAACATTTTCCAACTCTGCTCCATCAGTTAGTCTCTCGATCTCCTGCTCCAGGGCTGTGACTTTCTGGCTCATCTAATGAACAAGAAATAAGAATGATGCAATAAAAAGAGCAAACACTGCAATATATCACCTCAGTGATTTGATATTCGACCTGGGAGTTGTTTCTTGCTAAACTTGAATACATACCTCTCTGAGCTCTCCCTGCGATACTTCCAGCTTCACCCTCCAGCGAGACTCCTCCTGCTCCACACTGCTCTGAAGACGCTGCAGGATGCCCTCCTGTGGATGCAGCAAGAATGACAGCTCAGTTTGGCAAGAGATGACAGTATCACTGTGCACCCATGAACGCAACACAAAACACATCATCTCACCGTCTCTGCCAAAACCTTCTTGTACGTCTCACAGTCTTTCTGTAGGATCCTTTGGGTTTCTTCAGCTTCTTTCAGCTTCTCAGCCAGTCCCTGGTGAGAGAAACTTATTTATTAATACCCTCAGTTACAAAAAATAATCCCATTGAATTTATATTTCTATCTTTTTTACCTCAGAGTCCCCTGATGCAGGGGTGGACTGTTCAACTGAGTGTTCAGCTGCTGCCCTCTCAAATCTGTGGAGCCATTCCTGATGATTCTAGTAGAAAGAGGAGATTTAAAGTAAAGAGAAACATCACCACACAGGAGGAGAAGGGCACGGCGTAAAAAAGGAGTATTCAAATTCAACTGGCGGAGGTAAAAATCCATTACTACCCATACCTGTTCAGTAGGCAGAGGCACATGGGGCAGAAGTCTGTGCAGAACATCTCGACACTCGGCCTGAGACATTGCCAGTGCAGTCTGGTTCTCCTACAAGGTGATGGGAGGGGGTAAAGTGGGGGGGGAAAAAAAGATGGGACTATTCAAATGACAGTTCAAATAATGTGGTCACTTCGAAGACAAGGTCCAGTGGTCATATGAGCAGATATGACCACAACCTTTCCTTTTTCCTCACTATAATCTAAATAATCCTATTTTAAACCAGTCATCATCAATTCATCCATCATGCTGCTGCAATCAATGTCACAGGAATGATTCATTTAGCATTTTAAATTACAACTGTAGGGCACTAGGATAAATGCTGTCTCACTCCCACATCCAATTAGCCTGAGCAAAAATCAGCATCTTTCAACAGGCCACACCTACACCAAATGTCTGCAACCTCAGATTCAGAGCACATCACATGCTACAATCCCTCTTGAACCACAAGTACATCAATCTGCTTTTCATGAAACTGTACAAAGTACCTTGAAACTCTTCAATAAATAAAAAGGTAGCTATCAGTCCTCCCACAATAGGCCAGCATCATGCACTGTCATTCTGGGGCCTGAAGGGAGAACGCATGCCAGGCACTAGCCAGCTGGCACTCTAACCGCTATTCACATTAACACACTGTGTCACAAGGCAGCTCTGAGATGAGTGTGGAGTTGAATGCAACCAACCAGCATGCACTGACAGTACACAACAGCTGCCAAGGAACTCCCTGGCTCAGCTCTGAGAAGGTGCTTCCTACTGTACTCAGATGACAGAACAGCAGCTGCTAATAGTTCAGCATGTACCCTTCCCCTGATGGAGAGGGGGAAGATGGCAAAAATATACACGTCACTGCAACTGTTAATAGAACCACTATCTGGTAGCCCACTCTGTCTACAGGAAGAGACCTACAAGTACATGAAGTATACTGTAGATTCTGTTTCACATTTACTTACACTTGGAACAAAGACATTTCAGTTGTGAATACAGAGCATTGAGAAACATAAGTACACTGCTACATATCCATTACAAATTTTGAGTGATCATACATCCTTAAAATTGAAGTAAATTTAACAGATTTTCATTGACTGATTGACTGGTGATATTGACAGTATGGATGTCACAAAGCAGAATGGGGGAAAACATGCTAGAAATGAGTCACATGACAGAAAGACAAGAAGCTGCAAAATGATTACCATGAATCTCAATCTAATGATATCTAGTGAAATCATTTCTAGGTCACTGCACACTCATTTCCAAGCATCAGCCTGAGCTTTGGGCAAAGAGAAATCTTTTATATTTCAGAGCTTAAAGCAAAAATATATCTGCTAAAAAAAAAAAGAAAAAAAAAAAGAAAAAAAAACAATATTTGTTAAGTTAATAAAGTCTGAGATTCCCAAGGGGAGTAGCATAGTTCAACAGCTCAGCACACAGCCAATTGAGAACTTGAGGCCAAAACACAAAGGGGAGGGGGGAGAGTGAGGTAAATGAGTATGCAGCTTTGTTATGGATGATGGTGGAAAATAAATCTCACTGGGTCAATTATGGCAAAAAACAGCATTTTTTTGGGAGGGGAGGATGCATCAGATTGGAACTAGAGTGAAGACTGAGGTGGGGTGTCGAACCTTGACAGCTTTGCTGAGTTTCCCTTGAAGCATGGACTCGGTGGCTGACAGAGCTTCCATTGCACTCCAGTTTTTCTCCCGAAGCTCCTGTTTTGGTCAGTTCCAGAGAGATACTACTTTCAGTTTAGCCTCAGGGAAAATGCATTCAGTGACCCTCAAATACAGACTGGAAGAGTAACAGAACAAACCGAACGCATTTCTTATATCAAAATGACTACACTCTGCTTTTCACCCATACTCCAACCGCTAAAAATAAGTATGAGCAAATCGCCTCGAGAGTCTCAGTCTCACACCTCGTATTGGTAAAATCAACATGCACAGTACGCAAGATATGTATAGTAACAATGTTCTGTGAGTACTCTCTATTCAAATTAAGGAAATGCTGTCTACAGACATATATCAGATGCAAAAATGAAAAAACAAAGTCCACATAAGTATGTTTTTCAAATCAAATGAGCCTCTCTCAAAAATAAAAGGTAGGCGAGTTTCTAATGCTCTGAATCACCCACAAGCACAGACAAGCTTGCTGAAACATCATGGCCAACGGCGAGCATAACAAGAGTAGGTTGGAAGCCCTGTTATGCAACACTCAGCTTAAGCAATCCAAATCAAAATAGACATCTGTACTGATGTGTAAAATCATGTCGCAAACACAACCTTAGCTAAATCTTTCTGTTTTGTTTTAAAATATTTTTCTAAAAAGAACAAAAAGCAAAACAAGTGAGACTAAGTGGCAGTGGACAACAGGGAGTATGGATGTATGCAGTGTATAACTCGAGTGTGACGGGAGTGTTTTGGGATACCACACAAGGGGAGAGGGGTGATGTCTCGCAGGGCTAGACCAGAGCAGTTACTGGTGTTATACAGCTCAAGTCATCACTGTAGGAAACCTACATTGTTCTTCTTCCTATGAAGCTCCAGTGAGTCCCTCAGCTCAGCCAGCTCAGCCTGCAGATCTGAGACCTGCTTGTCCTTCTCTGACAACCTGATAAACAACAACATAACAACTTGTTATGAACATAATTATGTAGTTAAGGGTCCTTTAAAATGAAAATAAAGGTGTGTAAAAATGATCATGTGTCATGATATAGCATCCTACATTACTCACGCTATAAGAAGCTCTGGGCTTGGCACTGCTGTGTTTGACTGCTATTTGATTTGAGGAAGTTAAAAAAAAACAACACTCAATTAAATCTAGGACTGAATGAGAATTTAACATCAATATCTGTGAAATCACATATTCTTCATCAAAAGAGTCAATTTCCTCCAACTAAATTTGTTCTTTTACGCTTCAGCAAATCTTCTCAATTGAAACCATAAAATGTGTCAGCAGTTTTTGGAAACCCTTCCTCACCTGTTGGTGTACCTGCTCCATCTTCTCACTCATCTCCTTAGTCCGTGACTCCAGCTCAGCCTGCAGCATCTGGATCTCCTGGTCCTTCGCTGCTAGCCTGCGGGTCAGATTTGCTCATCATAAGTCTGATTTGTGAGAGCTGCGCTGGGAGGACTGCAAGGTGATTTTGTTGGGTTAACTCACTGTGCCTGGAGTTCTTGGAGCTGGGTACCAGAGCTGGTCAGCTCTTCTGGCATCTCCTTCTGTCTCAGCTGCTCCATTTCTGCCTGCAGGGCGGCCAACTGCTGCTCCAGAGACTGTGAGACAAAAGCTGCTTCAGACACAAGAGTTCAAACTAGGACAAAATGACAGAAACAACATGAAGAGTAGCATTTGTGGTCTCTTGAAACACGCACAAAACCAGTATTTCATCGATAAAGAAAAGCCCACACCTCAACCGTCTTCTCTCTGGTGGAGCTGCTGTCTTGTGCTGCCTGGAGACTCTTCTCCATTGATTTTAGCTTCACTTCTTTCTCTTGGATCCTACAAAACACAGTGAGACAAGGATTCATTATACAGAACCTTTTAAAGTCACACAGAATCTGCTGATATCACCATATATAATGATACCCAGTACAAGAGCACATTTAACAAAGCACAGCCACTGGTGTCAGCCAAAATCTAGTGTTAAAAGAATTACTATCCAGAGTGTGCATAGGGAGTGTCCTGAAGGAATTAGATTTGATATGCCCACAGTACAATACGTTGTAACCTTTAGTTACAAAATATGTAATCATGACTTGCATCAGTTGGCAAAGCTGCCACCACTGAGTGATTAGACTTACTGAGACTCAACTTAGATATTTTTATCTGTGTGCAGACAGGGTGGGTGAACATAAGACTTTGTACTACTACATTATCATGATCTCTAAATACCAAAGACAACTCGACTGATCTTACTTGCTCTGTAGTTCCTCCACTATTGACTCTGATGACGCCTGTGAACAGGGGAAATGGAAATGTAAAACAAGTATATACAGAAAAAGATGCAAAACTCAGGAAATCTATTTTTATACAGGTTTTAGACCAACTCGCCTGTTCTGCCGTCTTTCTCTTAAGGCCCTCTACTTCTTCTTTCAGTGCCTCGTTCTCTTCTCTTACAGCCTACATCAGGGAAATAAATGACTTAAAGACTCTGGCCCATTAGGGATTGTGATTACAAGGCAGCCAGTGAAATGCAGAGTCACTTTAAGGATGCTGATGTCAGTCAAATGCAGGTCTGTGTGTGACACAGCACGTTTTCAGGATTTGCTACTGTTAGCCACCCCCCTTTTTTTAACCCAGAGAAAACAGATACCTTTAGCTCTTCCTCCTTGTTGGCCACTTCAATCAGCCCCTTCTCCAGCAGGTCCTCTACTGTTTTCATGTTCTCCTCCTTCTCCCGGACACTGCATAGGAAGCAATGTTTTACAAAAGGTCATTATTATCTTTAATTAGCCGTGATTGGAGTAACAAGCTTAACCAGCTACTGTATTCAAAATATGCTAGTTTCCACACACACCTCTTCTGGAACTGGTCCAAAGCCAGCTGGGAGGCAGTCTGCATGGGGAGAGGCAAAGGCAGGTAGAAAGACAGGGTGTGTCAAACAGAAAAACACACAAACACATGGGAGACCTTTTAAATTTGAAAGGGAAAAAATAGTCAGTGTATATATCTAACCTGATCAGAAATCTGTGCCTGCAGATTCTGAATCTCTGCCTTCAGTGACATGTTCTCATTGTGCAAGGCCTGCGCAGGGGAGAAGACAGAGGCAGGAGTGAGAGTCAACATTTATTTTGCCAAGACAGGATCTGACAGGCCGTGCAACAGTTTCAACAATGACATAATTCATTTTTGCGTTTATAAAACCAGGAGAAAGATTATACTGCTTTGGCCTCCGTAAATGTGCACCATCATGCCATCTTTCTGGTAGGGTGGTATAGATGGTTTCCAATCCATATTCCTGCTCAGCATGAGAGGCTTAGAACATGTTTACCAAATTCCTGCCAACTAATGAACCAATGCAATGTTAGTATAAGAAGCTGTAGATGAGGCGCTCATGGCTATACCTGCATGTTAGTTTCTCTACTGGCTCCACTGCTCCTCTCAGCATTGAGAGAATCCTCCAGACTCTTCCTCTGCAACTCCTTTTCAGCCAATCTGGACAAAGCAGGGAGAACACATTAAAAAACAGCACAATGCAATAAACACAATCACTAAAATTAAAAGGGGAGCATTTTATTCTTACAGCTTCTGTAGCTCCTCAATGTGGGAGACATGGGTGGCCTAAATGAGATGGAAAGAGATCTCATTAGCCTACACGCAGTTACGCAGGTGGAAATCTTATTCTATGAGGTTGACCCATATACCTGTGAAGAGATCTGGGCTTGTAGACTCTCATTCTGGACTTGCAGTGTTTCATTCTGGACCTGAAAACCTTTGTTTTCATTCATAAGTTCCTGTTAAAAACAGGACTGTATTAGCAAATACAAGAAGTGAGTGTCTGCTTAAGAGAGAAATTCACTCTGCATCCCAATATGGAATAAACACCTTAGAGCACTAAAATGCATTTTAAGAATCCATTAGTGTAAAGCAATGTGACTCTCAATTCAACTCTATTTGATAAAATTCCAAATAAGATGTACAAATAAGACAGACTAGTGATGGAAATTTTGCTGATGATTTTGAGTACGTGATGTTGATGGTGACTCACCTGGACCCGAGCCTGCAGTGAGTCATCAGGCATACTGTGCTGGGACATCTCCATGAGCTCGATCACTCTCTGTTCCAGCCGCTCCTTGGAGACTATGGCCTCGGTCAGGCTGCTGTGAAGGGTCTGGATCTCCTTGTTCTTGCTGTTCATCTCTGTCTCGACCGCCAGCAGCTGGCTGTGGAGCTCTGCACCCACACACAGAGAGGCATTAAGATGCTGAATAAAACTCTCTACTCTTCAAATTTGTTAGAATTCACAATGTAACGTTTTAGTGTAAGGTTATGTTTTAACACCTTGCTTAGAGGCTTGAAGCTTCTCTCTCTCAGCATTGACATTGTGGAGGAAGTTCTGCAGTTCTTCCCAGCGTCGCTTAGCGTCCTGCAGTTGAGCCTTTGGATCGAGAGATATATTCAATTAATGAACACTTTTCTTCCCCACATTACACTAGCACACAACATTTTTAGCCGGGGCGGCTTAAAGGGGAATTTAAACCCTAAACCTGGTAGTGTTAGACTCTCCCTGGACTTGTACCACTGTGTTAATAAATAATATCCTTCCATCTTCCTCTCAACGTCAATACCAGTACTGTTGGGTCACTGATGGAGTTTGATTTGAAAAAGGCCTCCAGACTTACAAAAAGCCTATGAACCTCTAGTCAGCGTTTTCCCTAAGAATTCAAATAGAGTTCTATATCTGTCTAACTAAATTAATGCTAAATCTAAACTGCAAAACATCTTGTGGGCTTTGTTTCATTGATTTTTCAAGACAGTGCAACTCTAAGCTCTTGGCATCCTGCTCAAGTTCTTTGCTGAGACTCGTCTGTGTCG
Source organism: Lates calcarifer (assembly GCF_001640805.2). Taxonomy (NCBI): domain Eukaryota; kingdom Metazoa; phylum Chordata; class Actinopteri; family Centropomidae; genus Lates; species Lates calcarifer. The sequence continues at coordinate 11,245,874 of NC_066851.1, forward strand.
AGCCAGAAACTTAGATTTCCATCTTTGATCGTGGTCAATGAAAAGACAGGAAAGCCTGACCTGGGTGTCTAGCAGGAAAGTGTTGTTTATACACAGCACAAAGCCTCAAGCATTCCAGCTTCCAAAGCCAACACAATCCTCCCAGCCTAGGTTCTATTTCCCACAACCCTCCACAGGACTTCCACTACAACCTCCTCCCATTTCCCTGGTAACTCTACCACACCCATGAACCAGATTTGAAGCTGCGCGGTATGCTCAGGTTTTGTCCAGCTCAGTTCATTTTTTGTCTCGGCTGTGGAAACTGAAGCAGAGGCTAAATAAACACATTGTGCATCTGGATTAGCGTACCTCCAGCTGGGACACATTCTGCTTGTAGCTGACCTCCAGTGACTTCCTCTGGTGCTCCTCCTGCTGCAGCTTGCTGTTGTTGTCTGCCAGCTCTTTCATCAGACCAGCATACTCAGAACGTAGCTTGTTAAGCTCTGCTGAATTCCTATCAAGTAACATACACACCAAACACAAATGAGTGTTGTGAGAACTGTTGATAGGGCTTTATCAGAGCAGAGGTTGTTGATGAATTAAGTTACAAATAGTCTGTACAGGGCATTTTATACTCATATTCTGCATACTGTGTATGCAGATGGAAATAATGTTTATAATAGGAAATCTGAACTAAAAGGCAAAGACAAAGAACTGAAATTCTAATATGAATTGGATCACTGAATGTTTCACAAAGCTGAACATATGAGACATGTATGAAGCTCTAGATAGGATGGCCAGTAGATTGTTATCTATTGTGGTGTTGCACTGACTTGCTCTCCATCTGGTTGGTGGCAGAGCTGACTGCATCCCTCAGGATGCCGTTCTCCTGCTGCAGTCGAGTGATCTGGCTTTCCAGCTGCTCCCTCACCTGCTGGAACTACACATAAACAACAGGACTCAGTCTCAGTATAGTCCTGAAAAGAACGCCATAAGGTATGGGTTCCTTCACATTTTTTTTTTAAACACATCCGAATTCCTCTCAGTATGTATGCTAGAAATCAAAGCCCTCACCTTTATCTGCATGGTCTGGAGCTCCTGGTAACTGCCCTGTGCTTTGGCCTGCATGCTACCTAAGTCTTTCTCCATGGCTGCACGTTGCTCCCTCATCATGGCCTCCACCCGCCCTGTCTTTTGCTTCTCCACCTGAAGTTCCTGCAACACAAGGAAACAGGGCATGTTAGCATTTTGCTGTAAGAAAGGAAGAGATTCCTGAGGTATGAAGAATAAGCTTTAAATAAATTACTAATCATATTGTGTACTTCATTACGTAGAACATAGGAATCTAGACCTGGCTGAGCTGTTTCACTTTGTCCTTGGCAATGGAGGCCTCTTCCTGAAGAGTTGTCAGGAGTCGTTCTCGTTCCTGGGCAGCTGGGTCAGGCCTGGCTGCAGTCTGGTAGTGAGAGATAGAATTTTAAAAAGTGGGCATAGTACATCCAACTACAAATACCAGCTCTACTGCCATATAGTGTCACTTGTCAAAAACACCTAATGCAAATGTTTCACTTATTAATCTCTCACTTTGTGCCAGGCATCCAAGGCATTAGGACTCTTTTCTCGGAGCAGGGCCATCACACTGATAGCCTCGGCCTCTGACAGAGCCAGGCTGGACAGACCAGACAGGAGCTCCTTCAGCTTCACCTCTGAGTTCTCTGTTAAAACACAGCAGATAGGAGATGGAGTTGAGCAGGTTAATATATGGCTGGACAGTAGGATAGCGAGACGAACCAAAAACAGGAACAGACTTTTTTTTTTTTTTCTTTTACCTTTGTCAGTCTCATTCTTCTGTTTCTTGCCAGACCCTTTGGATGGTACATCGTTGTTATGAGCTGCCTGGTGGTTGGCAGAAGCTGCCGAGTCAGCCAGAACGTGGGCTTCATCTACTGGACGTGAGAAAAATAGTTGATTACCAAGTCAAAAGGTCACGCACCAGTTTCAGCACATGTCCTGATATGTTAAAGAAACAGACATAATTTAGCAGGTAGGACCACTGTATCATCATCATTACCAGGCTCTGTCTTTTGTTTCTTTGCAGAGTTCTTCTTCTTGCCAGAGGTAACACTTGGTGCTGCACCATCCATAACTTTGGTTTCAGCCACAATGGGAGCCTCCTTCTTGACTGGTGCTGGAGCCTGCTCTGCTTTAACCTCTGTTTGCTGGTCATCCACTAGAAAAGGGTCAAGCAAGGGGAGAGTTCTGTCAGTGTCAGGCAGTCTGCCTTGAGACTGGTGAAAAGAATATATTCAATCACCACTGAAGCGACTGGGCTAAAGCTATTAACTTGATGAATCAGCTGCTACAGCTTATTTAGCTCCTCACACTTTTCTAGCAAAACTCACTATAACTTAAAGTATTTATTGAATGAAACAGCCAGTTAGCAATTTTCATGTTTTCCAAATAAACACAGCATCACATCAACGAGAAACTGTACTCTTGGTGACTCACCAGGCTCTGCTTTTTGTTTCTTCTTCTCCTTCTTCTTCCCAGAGATCTGGGGAGGGGTCTGAGCCTGAACAGGAGCCTGGGCAGCTTGGACCTGGACCTGGACCTGAACCTCAAGTTGGGGAGAGGGAGGGCTGGACTGTTTGCTCGCAGCTAGAGGTGGCTCTGCCTTGCGGCTGACCGGCTTGGAGCCGTTCACTTCTGGTTCCTCAGGGGGAGGAGCTGTAGCTGTAGCTGTAGCTGTAGCTGTAGCTGTAGCCGCTGCTGCAGCAGCTGCAGCAGCCCTGGCAGCCTTTTTCTCCTTCTTCTTTCTCTCCCTCAGACCGGCAGGAGCCTCGGCTAACAATGGAACAGGCACATAAGGAGTGGGTGCTGGTGGAGCCGGATCTGGCGTAACCACAGGTACGGGTTCCTCCTCTACCTCTTGAGTTGAACTGTTGGCACCGTCAGCCATATCAAAGTCCCGAAGGTCCTCTTCTGACTCTCCTCCACCTCCGCCACCTCCACCGCCTCCCCCACTGGCACTCTCCTTTTTCTTGCTCTTCTTCTTTTCATTCTTCTTGCGGGTGTCTGGCTTGGATGGTGGTAGCTTGAGGTCACGTTTCTGCCTGGCCAGCACCTCATCATAAGAGGTTTCCTTCATGAAGAGCCAGAAGAAGAGGAACATGAGGGCAATGACCAGGGAAGGGGCCAGGATGAGCAGGTACTGAGAGTCGTAGATATCCACTGCCATTCTGAATTTAAAAAAGGAGAAAGAAAGGAAGAAAATTAGTTTAGGCCATACAATCAATACCAATACTGTGTGTGACATTATGGTAATAGATTCCTACCAGCAAAGGTAACTGGCAAAGGCTACTCAAATCCAGAGACCACAATGTACATGTCATGTACATTCAGCTTGCTGCTCACAGTCTATCCAAAGTAAAATCCTGCTGCACTTGCCTGAGCTCCTGAGAGAATATTAGTTGCAGGTCAACCACTGCTACTGGCCATGAGGGCTACTCTGTGATGTGTGAACTGGTGAGAGTATGAGATATGAGGGGTGGAGGTGTTTGTACATCAATAGCGCTGAGAGGGTGTGAGTGAGAGGACTCTTGCTGACACCCTGTCCTCTCTTAGTGATATGATCCAATTAGACAACACCACCCCTGCTACACAGCTTAACATCCTCTTTACCTTTATATAGTATAGTATAGTAAAGCGCATCTACGTGAAACATGGCTTGTAAGAGCCAGACAGACAAAAGAATAATAAAAGCCATATACTTCAGTCACATTGGCTTAAAAGGGTACAAAATAGGTCAAGAACGTCAGAGAGACAACTAGGCTAGGAAGAAGATGGCTCACTGCCTCATTTAGTCACTTCCCTCCTTCAGCCCCCACAAGGGTGACATGGTGGTATTCTAGACTCATATCAGAATGAATTTGCAAGAGGCAAAAATACACCCACATGCAAGTGTCACCCGCTGAAGTCTGCTGCAGCTGCAGTTTGGCCCCTGCCTGCTTCAAGCCAAAGGAGAAGAGGCTCTTCTTCCACTGCAGGCAAAGTTTACAGAGTCAAGAGGTCCTGAGATTTTGTCAGTTTAGCAGCTGCCAAAGATATTCTTAGGAACTATGTGTTGTCTCCTCAAGGCTACAGAGTAAGAATGAACTGAGGTGGAATCAATGCAGATAAAGCAGTAATAATTTAATACACAATGTGTTTTTTTTTATCTCATTAGAAGAAACTATAAAACCAAACCAACTGTAAGCATTATCAATCTCTAACGATTTGCCTTTGCCGTGGCATAAACAATACTGAGGAAATGCCTGCATGATGGCTGTTAAAGATTATTTGTCATAGCAACTGCAGCCTATGTATATCATATGTATAATCACTTAATGCACTTTCTCAGCTGACCAATCTGATTAGTCAAAGAAATGTTCCAACACTGCTGAGAATTTCAATAAAAAAATAGAAATAATTTCTATGGTAGGTGTTAGAATACACAGGGATCTTGCAGCATTTCCTTTTTTTCTTACTTTATTTTTTGATTAAACATCTTAGACACCACGTTTTACATGACAAGCACTGAGTTGGTTGTGAGGCAGAATCGATAATGGTGTACCTGAAGAGTATCTACCTTGAGCAAACTTAGTCACTTATTACGAAAATAAAACCAGTGTTTGAAAACGGTGACAAGTTAAGCCCTGGGTGACGACAGCAGCATTGTGCTGTCAACAATACAGAGTGGCAGCAACAGCAAGTGACGTGAAGTGCTGCACAATCCCATCCTATACCCAAGATCTGTGCCAGCAATATAGTGTAGGAGTCAGTGTCGTAGAGCAGACCTCTTCAGTAATTTGGATTAAGGAGATTACCCATGATAATACATTTAAGAATAACTTTCCACTGCAGGGCTTCCTGTGGACTGACAGGCTTAGGCTATAGTATAATGTTGACTTGGTTTCACTCCCACCTCGATAACCTCTCATTACGTCTTCCACAACACACAAAAAATGTACCAGACTTGTTAATATGTTTAATATTTAAATTATCTTATAGTGAAAAATGATTCTACCTTTCAAGCACCAACCTTTTCCTCTGAGCATGAACTAAAAGGTCCTTGTTATATAACATTTTTGAAACTATTCTTTTACAAATTTTCATTATATAACATTTTTTTGAAGAGTATTGACTCTGACAAATAGATCAGATTGGCTGTTCTTAACTAGTTGAATATGTACAGTCTATTTGCCTTTTACATTTAACACCTATTCTTCTGGGGTGTTTCTGTACATTCCTATACACTCCATAGGCTACATCTGGGGGCAAACACATAAAAATATGTTGATTGTGAGCAGAGTGCTAGCTGTTGGTTTCATGGTGCAAACTCAGCACAGAGTGCCCAATGTCAGTACAGAAACCACTCACTAAGGTTAATAAACAGCAAGCACAGATTGAAAAAACTTTCAGTGTCCTTGATTGTTTAAAACCTGAACATAAACAAGCTAGGCCACAAGTTTTAGAATTTAGGACCAAAGACATAAAGAAGCTATAGAACAAAATGTACTACAGACACACCATGAATGAGGTAAGGTAATATGGATTGATGGCAAACTTTCAGTGGCTAACAAATCAGGAAATTCTTTTTTATGTTACATTGACTGTATGTTCCAGGAAACTACCATGTCAAATGAAGCTGCGAAACCACTCTTAAAGCAACATAGCCTCTTGGCATATAAAGTATGGGTGGAGTAGGTAGTGTAAAAATGCAAAGCCTGCTCATTTTCTTTCAGTAGCAAGCCTCAGAGTGGAAGGTGTGTGAGTTTCCTTGTGCAGCCTGAGCCTTGTCCCAGCATCAAAATGAGCCCGGAGGACAAAGCCCTCTCGGGCTGTTGGCTCCCCGGAATCTAGCCACTTGGCTGGCCAGGCCTCCTGATTTGGCAGGCATGGACACAGAGGGAACTCCTCATAATTATCAGGCCCAAAAAGCAGTGTAGACAGTGCTTGAAAACCAGGTCATGCAGCATTCTACACTTAACATCTTGAAGATGGCAACAGGACACTAAAAAGCACACTAATTATCCAGGGAAGAACAGAGTTACTCTAATGCACAGTGTCTACAGTATGTGTCACCAGCGTTTTCCTGGCTCAGAATTAGACTAAGATGGTGCTTGTGCTTGGCAAAATGGCTGAAAATGTTATCACGATACAAACTTTCATATCAAATGATGATAACATTTGTTTAAAACTAAGCATATAGCTTCTGTACCAAATGAATTTATGGCAGAGTTTAACACCCAAATTGTGAAAAATAAAGGTTATAAAAAGCTACACTGGCAGTCACTTTATCCCCTTGTAGTAATACTGTAACCACTTTCAGAATGTGGAACAACTGTTACTGTCTAAAGGCAACAGCTTTTATCCAAAATGTTTCAGCGATCACAGGTTACTAAAAATAATCTAGTTTAGAGTGAGTATATCTATGGTGTTTAATGACCTAACCACACATCTCATTTAAGTTTTTTATCTTCTATACTATCTGGACAGTATTTCCTCAATGATTAATTGTATATTTTGCTACAACTTAATACATACTTTATATTTCTAAAATTATTGCATGGTCTTACATTGTTTTAATTAATAGAAGAATGACAAAATAAAAACGTATAGCCACTGGGTTTCAAAGAAATTTAATGTCAAGTCAAGCCAATCTATAAATATAATATGCCCAGTGATGATCATCAGACACTGATCTTTCATCTTCCTAAGTGGTAGAACAGCTGGGAGTTGGCTCTGTCTGAGTAGTTTAACTGTCAGACTAACAAACTGACACTACACCTTTATCAGGATTCAGGTAATAAACTAAACAGAAAGTAGCAAAGTACACAGTAGAGCATCTGATTGTAGTGGTGAACATTAACAAATGGGTATTAGTAGTCTGACATGCTCTGGTCTTTCTGGTGAGACTGTGACAAGGAAATTGGAGAGCATGGCGCATCAAGTAAAACCAAGACACCCTAGATAAGACCTTATCTATAGACAGATCTCAAGGAAATGGGCAATGCCAGACGGATCTGACACCATGCCGAGAGAGAAGGAGCTCAGGAATACCTTTGTATACTCTAAGCCAAAGTTTCTTCAAGGAATGGCTGATGAGTCTTTGAGAGATAGAAAAGTACTTCCGTTCAGAGTTAACTTAGCAATAAGCTCGGTTAAACAAGTCATAGGGACACAGTGTGACAGTTATATAGTCATATCTTAAGTCATCGCCTCATTTCAAGTAACAGAAAAAATAAATACCACCTCTACGTGTCTTTGAGATAGGGTGCTGTCCAGCAAGTCACTTCACCAGTCAACGAGGGTAGACCACTAAGGTTGAGAACTGAATGTCCCAGCATGCTAGGTCATGTCTACTCGTGGGCCTTGTACAGACTACTGAACCAAGATACGTAACGGCAGCTGTTCTTACACCAAGAAAAGGCTGCTTGTGGATACAGACCGTAACCACAGAGAAATCAGAGCTGATCTGATCTGATCTTCCTAGCTAAGATAGCCCAGCTAGCTCTGAAGTCACACGTTATGATCAGAGCAACCATGAAACCGACACACACGCCGACGGGAAGCTCACTTCACCAACATGACTAACAAAAACATGTTTAACAGTGGGGGCTAACCAACGGCGTGGACATGGATATAATTGTTACAATAGCTCAATTCATACAGTAAAAGGCTTGGTTGCCACTCAAGTTCGTATCTCTGAGTGGCTACTACTCAGCACTATGAATGAGCTAGCTAACATAAACGCTAGCCAACTAACGTGAGCCGGCCAATCCAATTATTAGTATAGAGGAAGTCTTCAGCGATAAAAGTGACCCGCAAAAATGTTAACAGGGCCGCCCAAGTTTGTTTCTCTTTCACAAGCTCTCAGCCCGTCTGGAGGCGTGGACGTTTGCCCCAGCGGGCCTCGTCTCGCTGGTGACCCAGCCTCCCTGTCTCCTGAAATCTCTGACCCGGTCTGCTGCTCCATTCTTCCGTTAAAGTCCTGAGGGCCGCTCCCAGGCCTGGGTAAAGAGCTTAGCAACGCTAAGACTGGGGTGAGCGGCTTTTTGACAAGAAATAAACACAATGTCGGTGTTGAAAGCTTCTCGCAGCATACCTGTAGCTTCAGTGTGCTGTTCCCTTAGCTAGTGGTGAAATGGCGTTGTTCTGCGTTGACTCCAGCAGACTCCTGACTTCCCAGGGCAGCTCCAGCCTGGCTTTCTTCTGCGCTATCCGTCAGACTATCTGCTGTTTCTGGTTTGCGGGGGCGGGTCATAGGCAGGCTGCTGGGGAACGCTTGATTTGTAACTCGAGGCGCACCGAGCGAAGCCGTATTTGCACAAGACACGACAAGAGATAGCCCCGCCCTTTCGAGACATCCTTGGTTAAAAAATCTTACAATTGACAAGAGCAGTCAGGGGAGTGGTCATTGCACTTCCCCAAAGTCCGTAGACACATGAGTACAAGAAACTTTAATATTTCTATGGGGACTTCCAGTGTATCCGGGGTGTATTGTGACCTAACCGCACAACTTCTCTTTTTTATCGACCATAGTATTAGGACAGTTTTTCTTAATCAATTAAACGTATATCTTGCCACAATTTATATACATTTAATTTCTAAAATGAACATGTGGTATTATATGTATGAATAGCAAAAACAATAATAATAATAAAAAAAACCCACAGGACCAATGACTCTCAAACAAATCTATTTAATGTCAAATAAGCCTATCTATGAACACAATATGCCCAGTAATGGTCATCAGACACTGATCTTTCATTTTTTTAAGTGTCTCATTGCCCCTCCCCATCCTAAGGCTGAGTCAGTCATTCTTCCTCTGTATCTACAGATGCTGGCTGCCACACGGCCTGCAGCTCTGCCTCATACTGCTTCCTCAGGCCTTTCAGATACATTCGCAGGCTGTCAGGGTCCAGTCTGGAGTTCCTGGCAGCCTGCAGGAGGCGGGTGGCCAGGTGGTACACAGCTCTCTGCCTCTGTGTTTCCGGATCACTGTGATGTTTGGCCTGAAAGTAATAATGAAACACACCCTGGGTTCTCGTCTATTTATCCAGCACTTCTCTATCATAAACCAAATATTTGTGCTGTCATGAGATGCTACAGCACAACATTTGACTCTCTTAAGGTCTAATATTAGTTTCTTGTCAATTAAAGCTTGTTTTTTCTGTTGCACACAATGTATGTATATAAAGGTACACAGGACAGACTGAGGCACAAAAGACAACAGAGGCAAAATCTGATCTTTATGAGCCATACCAGGAGCTGCTGGCTAACATTGGAGGCAATTATCTTTGCCTCTTGGATTAATCCTGAGGGAAGGGCAGTCATTTCTGCTGCTCGCAGACCTAGAGGAGCAAAAACAAGCTCTGTATGAATTTTTCCTAACCAGTTTTAACAGAATTGGATTTGTATTTCACCCACTCTGTACCATAGTGTCTTTCCTCAGAGCATCCACGATACAGCAAGTATGTGTACAACACGCTCTCAGCACCAGTGTCGCCACTGCGTGTGTGCTGAACCTCCATGTGCTGGTTCTCCACATTGGGATAAAGAGACTCCAGTTGGCACAGCTCAAGAAAGTGCGTGGCAAACAGGGTGAACGCCTGCGAACGGCAGAGAAACAGCACACACCTTGAATATTAAAACACTGGACGACATGTGCTATTCCTGTATTTATTTTACTACTTTACTGTTGACCTAAGAAGTGTACCACATCAGATAATAACATTGATTAATACACCCTGTAGGAATCTGATTTATCTGGTTTTCATTTTAGAGAGAGGAGTGGCAGCACCTGACAGCACTAGCTTGTACTCTACCTTGAGGCTAAGGAGGAACTCACACACTGAGTGACAGATGCCAATGCCCTCCTCAGCACTGGTACCACGTCCCAGCTCATCTATGATGATCAGGGATCTGTCACTTACATTGTGGATTATGTAAGAGATCTTTGCAGATAAAGAGCACAAGTCAATGACAATTCAATGCTTTTCTCCCTAATAAATGCAAATAAGAATGTGTGCAACAAAGAAAACAAACCAAAAACACACACCTCCTTCATTTCCAACATGAAGGTGGAACAGTTAGTTTCAAAATCATCATCCACACCAATTCTGGTGAAAATCTGATCAGCAACACGAAAGGAGGCGTACTCAGCAGGGACAAAAGAGCCTGGAATAATGACGCAGGGGGCTTTACTCAAAAATCAAGTCAAATCAATTCACAGCACTTTGCAGCTCTGATTTTCTAAGTCACATGACACTGGCAGGTTTGGCTGCTGACCTATCTGAGCCATGATCTGACACATCGCCACCTGTTTGAGATAGGTGGATTTGCCACTCATGTTGGGCCCAGTGATGATGACAAAGTTGCTGCCCTCGGAGATGTAGCTATTGTTCGACACAGGCTGCTGTCCAGCGATTCGCTCCAGAATGGGGTGACGACCCTGCTTGATCGCCAGCGTGTCTGTGAACTCTGGACGCACTGGCAGACACAGCAGAAATAAAGCAACAACAACCAGAAACACCTTGATTTGTTGGTATTTGTTGGTATTTTGTTTATATAATGCATTTCCACAGGATGATCAAAAAGCATTAAAATACAGATACATTGTACGAGTTGGCATTTGGCAAATTTTGTTACAAACCTGTATAGCTAGTAAACTGTGGCAAAGTGATTATCACTGCTGTGAACAGTGCATATCAAAAGTACAGTATATGATTTCATCTATAAAATAAAATTAGTATATAATTAACTGAAAGGTGTGTCACAATATAATACAAACTGATTCCTGAGAGATGAGTGTGCAGTGTTTAAAGGCAGTTAGCTCCACTGCTAGGGAGAGTTGTCTCTGTAAATGCAGCGCACCAGTGCACACTTATGTAACAAGGGTAATCTGAGTACAAGCTGGCTGGGATGGAAGGGGGCAGGCAGGCAGCACGTGTCTATGAAGAGACACTTTCAGACAGCTGAGGGCCAGCGCTCACCACCCACGTGGCTGATCGGGGCTGGTGCTGCCCACAACCCACACAAAAAAGAACTGAGGCTGGCAAAAGCTGCCAGCTCAGTCGAGCCCTCTCTGGCTGTCGTGTGTGATGTTGGCCTGGGTGCTGCCTTATGTACACGCAGCACGCCCTCAAGACAGCAGAGCATGCGTCACTGAGGTTAATATGACAGTGTGATTTGTGGATGGAGCGCGAGGAAGTGTCGTACTTACCATAGTCTGAGATGGTGCATGTATTTGCAAGTGAAAGCAACATATCCAGCATGGATACAGCATCAGAGAGCTTGTAAAGGCAGTGGATGTGCTCGTGGATGGTGCACAGCAGTTGACATATCACCCTGTATGGAGACAGGTTAGATGCTGCAGGGGAAAATCACTTGAGGGAAATTATAGCTGGTACAGCACCCTCTAGTGGACAAAAAGTAGAGCAAAAACTAAATTAATCTAGATAAACTTTCTGAGATGAAAACTTACTAAACAAAGCAGTTTTGCAGGTTTTCTCTCTCACACAATTAATTAATCATTCTAACCCAACTGATCAATTAGTTAAAGAAATACTGTGATTAATCATATGATTACTGTGCATGTGTGTAATCTATCATGATCTCACACATAGGACATGTGGAAGATCTCCCTCAGGGCCTCATCGCAGCGGTCATTCATCTTCATCAGGTCTGCAGTGGTGAAGCCGTAGTTGTTCTTGTGCTTGGTCACCTGAAGTAGCAGGTGAAACTGTTTATTTGATGATAAAAACTGTATTATCCCCTTGAAGGCATTTTAGCTTCAATCATTTCAAGCTGATGCTGAGTTACCATTTTTATTCTTAAACACTCTCAGTGTTCTGTTTATCCAAGTCTTTGGTAGACATTACCTTGATGAACTCTGAGGGGAGATTTCCTTCAGGCAAAACCACTCCTTCAAGCTTCATCTGGATAAAGAACCCTCGAGCTGTGCTGAAGCTGGTACGCATTGGCAAGCCATACTTCTCCCCCATCTGGTTCACTAGCCCTGTGCAACACAATGTCATCTAATAAGCCTTCAGTTATGAGCACTTTATCCAAAGACTTCAAGGCAAAGATATTTACTAAACAGCCGGAATAAACACCTGCAATGTCATCCACTATCTCGGTGTAAGCTCTCCGGGCAATGTCGAGGAACTCGTTGATGTTAGGGCGCACAGCATAACACTTCTGGGTGCGCATGTTCAGACTCCCCTTCAGGTATGTTGTGTCATCATTAATCACTGTCTTGATCTGCTCTAGGATCAAGTCAAACCTGAGGTGGATGCAAATAAACAAAGCAGAACAAGTGTGCAGACAGTCAAAAACAGGCAATTTACTTCATAGGCACAAGGCTTAGTACCTGGCGTCTTCCAGTGAGGTGCTGTAAGCTTTGAGTAGAGCTGTGTTGCAGTTCTTCAACACCATCTGTCCATACAGTGTAATGATTAAAGGCTTGACCACCTCCATTATAACTAAGTAACAAGTAGTAAAATTATTTTTGTGGAGTAATTTTATGATTTTGAACTTATGACATATATATCAAGACACAAACCCTTAACCTTGGCACCATATCCAATGTGTGTTTCAGCTGAATGACATGTGTAATCTTTGTTTCAGCAACCTGAACCTATAGAAATACAGAAACAGCACTGAAATAGCTCAAAAAGAGAAAGGCAGAACAATATTTCACGTTTTGGCATTTACTTAGTCTAGCATTTTAAAATACACACATGAATTCACTTAATGTCAAGACATTCCATGGCAATGAACAACCATGAGTAATGAAAGTACTGTACGTACTGTTTCCTGCTTTGGGATTTGGACAAGAACAGAGAGCAGCTGGTCAATGTCAAGGAAATGACCTATGGCTAAGGGGAGCAAAAGAACAGATACTCAAATTCTGCGTCACGCTCTCATCATCAGTATGCACAATATTTAAAGTGTGACTGAAAACTGTTTGTGCTTGTTCCTGACCATTCTTCAGGCCAAAGAAGAGCTCCTCATCCTGTAGCAGCTCTTGGACGGCATCCAGTCGTATGTTGATGGTGTCCACATCAAACAGTGGCTCCAGAATATTGGAGCGCAATCTTCTAGCACCACCCGGTGTTTTTGTGTGGTTAAGTACCCCTAAAAGAGTATGTTCACTCCTATACACAGACAAACAAAGATAGGCAAACTGAGCATATCTGTTATTACACGAGCACTACATACAAGGATGGTGTTCTCATGGTTTAGCCATTACTGACCTGTGGTCTCTGTTATTGACCACCAGCTCCAAGTTAGTGGCAGATGCTGAGTCAATCATGGCTGTCTGTTCACTCCCTTTAAAGGTGACTTTAAGAGACTTGGCAGCATAAACAGAGTTCTGGATGAACTCTAAGTATTTCAGCAAAGCAGCTGCAGCTGCTAGGCAATAATACCTGGACAAATCATGACATAAGACAATAAAAAAAAAAACAATATAGTGCTACAGTATATCTATTACTATACATTATCGTCCTCTGTGGCATACTTAGCTTGCACTTCCATGAGGACGGTGCCAAATTCTGGAGCACACAGCTGCTGAATGTACTCCAGTCCTTTCCTCTCATTAAAATACTTCCTTTGTATTGCAGTGAAAGCTACACCCTGAGAAAAAAATGAATAAGACAAGCAAATATTACCTCATACTAACATTTAACAAAAGCCCATTATGTCAACAGCTGGGATACACCCTAACCAGTTAACAGTAAATCTAACCAAGAATGAATCAATGAGTGAATAACTGGGCATTAGTGAGCTACTCTCTGCTTTAAGATGGTATCTGAAATTATGGTGCATTTTACTCATAACACATATTCTGGGTTGGTACCGGGAAGTTCTCAGTGATGAGGTTGAACAGCTTGGTCCCTTTCCCCTTCTCACTAGCTGTGTCTGGCATCAGTATTTCCAGTGGCACCAAGATGTGAATCTTGGTTATGACCTTCAGAAGAGTAATATACGACTGTAACATGAGTTTGCTGTATTTCAGAGTCTCCTCTGAGTGCTGAGTGATTCTTGTTAGCGAATAGCATGGGTGGGTTACCTTGGCATATGTCCCAGTGTCTGCAAACTGAGAGAGTACAAGCTCTGGACATTTCAAGTTGAGACTGGCCATGCCAATCTCTCCCCTGGCCAAACCACGGCCTTCAACCACAGCTACAATCACAGAGGCAACCGAGGTTGCAGTTGCTGAGGAGCAACTTGTTGCTACAAAAAAAGAAGAAATGTGAATGAGAAACTTTCCCTCAAACGGTTTTGACAACTTACTCGACACATTATTCATCTAGGGTTAAAGTACCGGTGTGATCAGTCAGTGGTGTCCGTGCAGGATGTGAACCTGCGGCCCCAGCAGATCCCGGGGTCCTTCCGAGTCTGGGTGTTCCTCCACGGCTGCGGAAGGAGGAGCTGTCTGAAGTAGATGCAAGGAGTGATGGATTTGTCCTCCCTAACGTCAAGCTGCGATGAAACTGACCTATGTCAAAGTAAAATATGAGGAGGGTCTTCTGTCAGATATTATTACCACTGTGCCGTGCCCAGACACAAGGTTTGTAGTATAACAAATGTCTCTCCAGTGTCATTCTATGATCTACTATCAAATCAAATTCAGATATTTGAGAAGTGTAATGTTTGAAAAAATTTTTGTAATTGCATTTTACTGCCTCTAACCTCAATTAGTTAGCCTCCACGAGACAGTAACACAATATGCTAATATTAGCTGCAACTTCTCTAGTTATCCATAAGATCACCTGAGGCCATTCGGGCCTGTGTTGGGCCATGGCCGGAGCTCGTACTGCCTTCATCTAAACTCTGGCGGGATGAACCGGAGGAAGCTGATAAGGGACCGTACGAGGTAGTTTCGTTCAGTCTACTTCCGTCCACTGGGGACGCCCGCCAGGTTTGTCCACATTTTGAGATGTCACTGCCGGTTTTCACCTCCTCTGTGCTGCTACAGTACATTTTAAAGGCAGGTTAATGAATCTATATCACTCAACTCATTTATACAACTGTATAGAGGCTGTCGGAGGTTATGCAAAAAACAATAAAAAAGAGGCCTCTGTGAGATATAAAGAAGTCCCACAGGTAGCTAGCAAAAACTGCTAACACGAATATGATGAATGTAATGGTCAAATGGGCGCGCGGTCATATCTTCATTACGTCAACAGCGAGTATCTGCGCATGTCAATTCTCTTTCTTTAGAGTAATGTCCCTGTTTGACTTTATTCAGGTCTTAGAAATCTCTTCTATTTTTCTTTCCTTAATGTTACACAGAAATACATTTTTAAACAAATGACAATTGACCAAAGGCCAGTTGCCAGTTGACCATAATGTTAGAAAGTAGGGTGTTTAAAATTAAATGAAACAGCTCTCCAAGGGCATAAACAAGGCATGACTTGGCTCATTAGTTGCTTTGCTCCTTCACTTTCATGTCAAGGAAAAAGCTGAAATTTAACCCTGAGGTCGTTTTGTCAAGAGGAGGAACTGAGAAGAGTGAGGAGGAACCACAAGGCTGAAAGGAAAGATGAGGAAGAGGAAGTAGATAGGAAAAACATGAGAGCATGCTTGTATGAGTGCTTTGAAAAATGGGATATCTTTAGAGATGTAAGCAATAGATTTTTTTTCTCAAGATATAGCTATTCTTAGCTATATATAGCTATAAGGGCCTTGAGAAAGTGGAGGCCTGAAGAACTGTTGAATTAACGTTCTATGAATGTAATCACTGTATATCTCAAAACACAATTACTTTTATTATTAAACACCACAGACTGTATTCTACAAAGTTAATAGGTGCACTTTGCTGCTTAAGAATTTCTTCTTGTGTAAATATGAACTTGTTTCTAGTCATTTTAATTACTGTTTAATCAGTGCCCTGATAGACGTCACGCTTTTATTCTGGAAAAATCAAACCGGAAGCGCGTTTTTGTTCCTGTCGCGACCAACATGGCGGCGGATGCAGACGGTAGTAAATATTTTGTGAGAGAAATTGAGAAAAACAACGGTTGTGCCTTGAAACTGAAACAGTGCTACTTAGGGGATGTTGGTTGTGTGGTTTGGGATGCAGCCATCGTTCTTGCGAAATATTTAGAGACGAAACAATTTTATGATCCGTCCAGAGGAGTGAACGTGTGGGCCGGCAGGAGTGTGGTGGAGTTGGGAGCTGGAACAGGAGTAGTCGGTCTGATGGCAGCAACACTGGGGTAAGACGACTTTCAATTTGTGTGGAACAATACATATTAATACACTTGCATCACCAACAGGTTACAGTTCAACACTTAGTTAGTTGCTTGTACTTTGTTGCACTTAGTTTTGACGCTTTGATTAAAACTAATGACAGATAGAAAGCCATACGATAGTTTTCATTGTTGTGTCTTAATTCCCATAGAGCTCAAGTCACTGTGACAGACCTGGAGGATTTGCAGACCCTCCTCAGGGTGAACATCCAGGAAAACCAGGCACTTATCAGTAGTGGATCCATAACTGCCAAGGTACTGAAATGGTTTGTACTTAAATTTACTATTAAAATACTGTTTCAGTCATATATCTAAGGTGCATGTTTAATATATTGTGAGACATATTCAAATGCTAATTGCTTGATTTCTACTCTCCTCAAAGGGGTGAAGATGTGTCTGAGTTCTTGCCTCCCCCACATTATGTCCTTATGGCAGACTGCATTTATTATGAGCAGGTATTTTACTGTAGTTCTCTACTTGAACTTTTCAGTCAAACATGACCCTTTGCAAGATTATACTATCACTATCATCATTCTAAAACAAGATCAAACCAAGAGTGCTGTGCTGTATTTCTCATTGTGACTCATCTCTTATTTCCACACAGTCAATTGTTCCACTGGTGGAGAGCCTGAAGCTGCTCTCTGGACCAGAAACCTGCATTATTTGCTGCTATGAACAGCGAACTGAGGGCGTCAACCCAAAAGTGGAAAGGCAGTTTTTTGAGGTGAGAGCCCAACTGTTTGTTTGCTTAGTTTTTTGGGGGATTTGTAAATACTAGCAAATAAATACATTTCAAGAAGTTGACATATTTAGCATGATCATTTAGTGAGTCATTGTGGTCTTTTGTGTCATCTTCTAGTTGCTGAGAGAACACTTCAGCTGTGAGGAGATCCCTACAGACAGACAGGACCCAGAGTTCAGCAGTCCAGACATCCACATCCTGCACATCCGGAGGAAAGTCTAAGTTTGTCTAGTGAAAATCATGCATACACTAAATTAGTCCTCTATGGTAATATCACATGAAAATCAGATTGTGAAATAGTGTGTAAAATATTCAGTGTATCTTCATGTCTGTATTATTCTTAAACATTTTTAAAGTAAACTATTTTGCAATAAAAACTTCAGTAAAAAAAAATTAATAATGAACCCATTGTAAGAAGTATTTTTTAATGTACTAAATCCACTGTAAATCATATCAGCAGTTTGACTGGTCTGTGTAATTGCAGGACTGTGAAGGTGCAGTAGATGGCAGCCATGTAGCCCATGTGCAGGCACAGACAATAGAATGTGATTATGTTTGGTAGAAATGAATCGTTAAAGCTACAGTCATCACAAACAGAGACCAGACAGGGACTGAACCATAGTTTCTTTGTGTTCTTTGTGTCGAGCTTGAGGATTAGCCTTGCAAATGTTTGTGATTTTTTTGTATTTATGCAAAACACAGTGAGATGAGAACATCTAGAGTTTGCACCTCTGCAAGAGACCTGCAGATATGAGACATGAAACTATGCCTCTGTTCTTGAGCACTGCAATTTTTTCTGCCATGCATGATACAACACGCATTGCTTAGTGGGTTATTACATTAAGATGATATGCACAGTTATGTGTTTATTAAGAAATTTTGAACATAAGGCCACATTTTCTCCTTTAGACCCACGTACTCCAATAACTACTGACAGTCATAAGTTGCTGTCAGTGGTTTTCACTGTAACCTACAGGATTTCCTCTAATTGTGAATAAGATATGTAAATTGCCCATTCAGACCACTAGGGGGCAACAGTTGCTTAAAATCCCCCCCAAAAAAGTATTTTACTGTGTCTAAATGTTTAGTCTGTGCAATAAAACTGTAATCAGATTATTAATCTGAGGGTCACACTGATTATTTTACAACCAAATATTGACTTAAATTGTGTAGTCAGTGTTATCATTACAACTATTAAAACATACTATTCTAAGAGAGATTGGAAAATAAATCATGACTAACATTCTCATGCTATATGTTTATGTTGCATACTCGCTTTTTAAAATTGGTGCCAATGTTGCATATGCCGGCTTTTGCCCTCCATGCAAGGGGAATTCCACCCCAAGCCCCAGATTAGCTGGAAGATTATGGCTCTTTTACAAGTATAAACCATGAAGTACGCCCCACACTCCCACAGGCATGCAGGGGCCCCTCGTAGCCTTTCATGCTGCTCTCTGTTTACACAGTGGAGCTGGAGTGTAATGAGCAGGGTGGCCTCCAATGCTCAGGCCAAATAAAAATGTTAATGCTGATGTTGACCGGGTGGGGCCAGCACTTAAGATACCATTAAATATTCAGATCACTTGATAAAAGAATACAATGGGAACCAAGTTTAATTATGCTTAAATATTAACAAAGATGCTCATCCTTGTATTTCTCTATAGGGATCCAGGAGTGCAACACTAACTTGCATGCATGAAATCTGCTGATGCTGTAAGGCAGGAACATCTGTGATGGCATAGTGCCACACCCATAAATACTGCTGAATTTAATGGTTAGATTTTTTATTTAAACAGAAACAAGTATCACTTCAAAATCCAGTTTTCAGCAGATGCTTTAGTATTGTGCTTAGAGTTAATTAACACTAAATAGTTGATCATATAACACATCTGATCTTGTATCAAATATTTTTCTCCACTGAAAATGCACATTCACACACCGCCCCAGCTAATAGATTCATTATTAACCAATATCCCAACAGTGATTGTGAAACATTGGATGGAGAAAGACTGAGGTGTGGCTGGGTTGAATCACAGTTCTGACCCTCAAATCCCTGTAGGCCTTGGTTGATGATAATGCCTATCACAAGAGGAACAGAATGAGATTAATTACCCCCCCCCCCCCCTTTTTTTTTTTTTTTTTAAAAACAGATACTATAAATAGCTACAGCGGATCATTTAAGATAATCACTCCCTGTGGCCCTCCCTTGCCCTTTTACTTCTGCCTGGGGCAGCTGGACAGCTACACTCAGAATCAGTCGTCTATTGAGGTCTCCTTTGGCTCTGACCAGGATATGTTCAGCCAGTTAATTTGATTCACAGTTGGTATTAAGTTCATGTCCCCCAGTGTGGTGGGGACAGGACCCAGAGGGGTTATGGGCAAGATTAGAGGGGAGCTCCACCATTCTATGTCAACATTTTATCCCCCTGCCTGCCCTATAGCTCTCCCAGTGAAATCTTTTAGAATCTATTTTCCTGTCTCTCTGGTGTTCTCTCCTCCTTACATGTTACCCAAAAATAATTTAAAATGTGTAGTTATAGTCTTCTTGTGGTTGGCTAATTAGGCTAGCACTACAGGGGAATACAGAGAGGCTCACAGTAAATGAGGACAGCCCACAGTGAAGCAGTGGTGTGTCTGTAATTCGTTATCATATACATTACGGTTGATTCTGGTAACCGTAAACATTCATTACTGAACATGTGGCATACATGCTGCATACGCCTAGACAGAATGGGGGCATTTTCTGCCAACAGATGGTGCTATTAGTGGAAATACGGTAACTCTTACCTGTGTGGAAAACCTGCAGTAGGAATGACACAGTTCAAGTCCTCATAAATAAGTGGATAAACTTAGTGGTGCACTACTGGAACACTGCCTGTTCATTACTTGTGGTATGGATGATGAAACTGAGCGTCTGTTGGGTGTGATTAGTTTTATGGCCATGCATAAGATTCACATGCAATTCATCCCCAGGCCGCTCTGCACTTTCTACACATAAAACATAGTGACAAATATCTGCCTGGACTCTGTAATCCACTTGCATTCCCCAGGTTCTTTTGTAAAAAACAAGATAACATGAGGCAGCAGTGCAGTGCCCCTCCAAACCAGATGGGTGGAGGAGAGTCTGACTCCGGCAGCCCGTGTGGTGCGCTCCACTCTGCTGCATCACAGCCAAGTGACACAGAGGATCCTTTGTGTCACCATCATCACACTGCCTGGAGCCAAGAGACACTGTTCCAGAAAGGAAGACTCATTTTCTCACTAAATATTAGGGAGTGGCTCAAGAATAGACATCAAACTGGGCTGATTAAAAATAGAAGAAGGGCCGCATAAATGTGTGACTCCTCTGATCCTGCAAAAGGTGCCCACCCATCCTCTCCCCCTCCTCCCCTCCCTCCTTCCACTCACTGATCACCCTTCTCTCTTTCACATGACAAACTGAGAGCCTACTGAACTTCATGCTCCACAAAGAGACATCAGGCCGGAGCTGCATTCCGAAACAGAGCATGTGATTGGTGTTTTTCGGCTCTCTGTTCCCGAATAATGAGGCGCAACAGCCCTAATAATTTTGCGGACACTTTCTCGTTCAGTGGATTTGAGAGGGAGAGGTGGTGCGGCGGTGCCGGTGAGGCAAAAGCCTGACAGGGCAACTAGCTTGTAGAAACACAATGCTGGCTGGCTCCACCCTCTCCCCTCCACCCCCACCCCCCTGCAGGGGAACAAGGGGAGGGCGGGGGTGCTGTTAAGACAGCTGTGCTGCAGTTGAGAGGGGACACAAAACCCAGCACTGTGAGAATATTGTGCACACTTGCCCCTTTCTTCCATTCCCCTTAATGAAATAATATCATCACTGTGAGACGCCTGCAATTGTTTGTGTCCAGTCTGTGCTGAAGCTGTAACGACATTTGACAATCAAACAAAACAAACAGTGACTACTCAGTGTTAGGTTTAAAACTGTTTGTGTATAATGCTATATGGTCAGTGTATTTGTCAATGAGGGATGGACTCCAACAAGGCATCAGTAAAAATGTAATAGTATATTGATCTATTGTTTGAAATACCACAGGTTTCATGGAGACTTGACTCCCCGTGGCTGCTGTCCCGACAGCATTCTAGTGCAATGATGTATTTGTCATCATTAGGATGTGTGATGGCCCAGCACCAAGGGGAGAATTGCAGAGGGGAGGGGAGCAGCATGTGTGTGTGTGTGTGTGTGTGTGTGTGTGTGTGTGTGTACTGTTTCCCTGAGTCATTACCTCTCAGTAGTCTGAATCTGGACTCTGTGTTTGTGTGTGTGTGAGCAGCAGCACCTGACTTGCCATAGATATGAGATTTCCTTCCCAAGCCCAAACTGTTGTCTAATCCAGACGCACTGTCACTCGAAACACTGAGTCTTCTGTAATTACAACGATCGTGTCAGACACACGGATGTAGTCAGCCGCTGAGCGTGACAGTGTGGTGGCAAGCTGCTGAAGGAAGCCTTTGAGGTTACTTTGCATGGATCTTCATCATTCTGTCAGTCAAGTGTGTGAGCGAATCCATGTGGCTGGTGGAGACTGCTGCTGGCCCGAAAGACTCCTGTCTAAATTCACTGAACACTTTGATGTTAAAATCACCCCTCAGTGTTCCTGTGAGTGTCGAGGAGGTTATGTAAAAGCCAAGTAACAGATGCCACATGGCTGAGGTCAGTGATCTGTGTGTACTGTATGAATAAGCTTTGGGCAAATACATTGAACAAACAAATGATCTGAGAAAACATCCAGTAGATTCTGTTTTGCTACAGGAACAGATGCACTTAGATTTCTGTTCCTTGCAGCCAAAATACTCAAGCTGCAGCACCAGCTATAACTCCACCTCCCACCCCTCCCTTTACTGCTGCTTACATCTGAAGGTAAGATGGTTAACAACACCCAGCTATGATCCTCTTTACACTCTGTGTGCTACAGCTGGAAAAACACATCAGCGTATGAGTCTGGGGACAAACTGGTTCACACTCTCACACAGCTGTGTTAAACATCCTGCAATCCTCAAGAGGAACCATGTGGACAAATTTCAGGTTTTCACATAATGGAACATAAATAGAAGCCCTGAGGCTTAAAAAATGTAACAGGACTTCGATTGGATGGTTTTTAAAGTGGAAAAACAAACATGATTATCAGCCACTGAAACTGTATGGTTAGTGGTTTAAATTATGTTGTTAATGCCTGCATGAGCACTTTATCTAGCCATTAAAAAAACTGGTTATGTCATATGGACTTCTAACACTTCATAATAATTTTCTGCTTCTCTGAATTTGTAATTCCACCACAGCAAGTAGCCTTCAGTTGCAGATATGAATGGAATGTATTTTGGACCAATGCCCAGAGTGCACCTTGGACTTCACAGCCTCACATTTTCAACCTTGTTTAGCTGCTCCAAACCACACTCAAGTTCCTATTAAAACCACAACCACTTTTTAAAATATTGTTTGGGGTATAAAACCTGTTCTTAAACACCTGCAGTCAAAACAAACTCAAGTCACACCTAAAGTATAGATAGAAAAGAATGCATCTGTGTAACCAGGAGTTTGCATTTACTATGGCATTCAAGAACAGAACGTTAACCACAGCAGGAAACCCTGAAACGACTTTCAGCCGCTTCCGGACCTGTTTTAAACCACTGCTCTGCGTGAGTTCATTATTAACAGCTCACTCAAGGAGGCTACTGGAGTTACAGGGGAATTAACCTGAGGACAGACAGAGAGAGAGCGGTTTCATAACCAAAGGGGCTGTTTTACTGTCCTTGAGGATAAGCAGCTGTGTGAACTAAGCTGCATGAACTGTGGCTTAGAGTAGGTGTTCCCTCCTACCATTTGGCAGATAAATAAACCGCTTTAATAACGGTGTTCGTCTATGTGCACAAGAGTATGTGTGTGTGCATGCATCACAAAGCCTACAGTGATTATCAAGCCAGGGTGTGGCTGCTGAACTGTAGGCCAACATCAAGCCCAGCAATGACTACAGTCACAACCCACAGGCATAGATGAGTGTTATCTCAGTGCTACCTGCACAAATGTTTCTCCGAAACTGGAGTTGAGAGGAAATGAAGACGAGTGAGGGAGACAAAGCCACACCCCTGAAAACCACAAACATAACTAAGGTTAGGTTTGTAGGCATGTCAGGAGCACAGCTGTAATGCCAGCCGCCACAGTTATTCCTGAGCTGTTTTAAATCTTTGTCAAGTTGGCTAACGAAGGGCGAGCCACTGTTGCCGCAAAACGGGAGGGGAGGGAGAAAAAAGTGTGCGTTCCAGTATTGCAGAACTTTGCTCACAGAGAGTGGGGTCTCTTTCGATTTTTTTCCCACTCTTCCTCTTTCCATGCAGAAGAGAGGAACTGACTGGAAACTTGCAGTGCAGGCATTCAGTCAGCCACCTATGTGATACCAAAAACACCAGGCCACACTGGCAGAGATCCCATCAGGCGGTTGTCATGGGGACTGCCCCAACAAACAGGCGTGCTGGCCGCCTAAGACAAATCTGTCATACACATTCTTGTGCAAACCACTGAGAGAAGTTAAGCAGTTTGCCTTCTTATTTTGTGAATCATGACACCAGTGAACTTAGAGGAACAAGTGTTAACATCCTGTCTTCAACTACCTGTCGCTTTGGTATTCAACCCCACCTTTGCAAATGCAGAACACTCCATGAGCAAAAAAAAATATATGAGGCTCATTACACAAAGCACCTATTACTGAGCTTCTTTCTATGACCTGAAACCCTTTCCTAACCTCTCCCCTCAGGAAGCGTAAGGAATTCCAGCCGAGCACAGAGGGAGTTGACAGCAGGGCCAAGAGGTCGCATCTTTACAGAGGAGAGGTCATAAAAACTTGCTTACAGTCTCTGTCCTTGCCCCAGGGGCCCCCCAGTGTTACCAGTAAAGCTGTGAGGATCATATGGTTGTAATGAAGTGGTGGGAACCAAAGTGGCCATTACAGCCCAATTAAACTGCCATCAGCGTCTAATGGAGGCCCTTGACCAAGCCCTTGCTGAGCACAAGTGAGTATTTACAAATACACTCTGATACCTCCTCGACTTGCAGTGTTAGCAGCAAGCAGTGTTTAATTTCAGTGAACGGCTCTCTTCTTATTGAGTATTGAAATCACAGCTGCGTGAGGTGTGTGGGTTGTGTGAGCCATCTTCTGTAGCTGTGGAGTCATATCTGTCTATGTCACCTGACCTGTCTGACGGAAACCTCTGTGGCGCTAAAGCAAACATCCTGAGGCCTCTACAGCAACTTGCTAAGCACCAGATTTTCCACACAGCAAATGCCACCACGGTTAAACAGTCGAATGTCTGTGGATGCAGACACATGTATACACAAGGATACACAGCATCTGATTGTCGGCGAATGCTACAAATGATCTGCTCTGAATGCTTGAGAGGCAGAGGACGTGCGTCCCATTCTTGTAAATGCAAAACAAAAATGCAAACTCTGTGCTTTTTGAACGGCCTATGTAGTGCCAGTTTTTTCTGTGGATGTGTAAAACAGTGAGAGACACAGAACCATTCAGTATGCTGAGCAGAAAAAAAACGCTTGGAAATCTGTGGAATAATATGAACTAATCTTTTGTAGCCCTAAACACAGGAGTCAGACCACTTGTCACCATCAGTCCTTTCTTTGTCAGAAGTGAAAACACTTGTTAATCAGCTTGAATGGAAACTAAAACATTCCTCTACTGTGACTCATTGGTGTACTGTCTCTAACAGATTTACAAGTATTGAGCTGACAGATTCACATCTACTTTTAAGGGAGAATTTTACTAAAATACAGAATATGAGCCCCTGAACCCTCTTTTTGCAGTGAAAAGGTGATGTAGTCATGCAAACTTGAACTACGAAGAAATGACTACTCAGCAGTGGCAAAAATGTCATGAGTAGTATTTTAGCAAAGTAGAAAAGGGGACTAATACAATTCCCCAAAGGGATCACACTCGCTTGTAAGAGATTGCATTTAGTACAGGAAGATGACTGATATACTCTAAGTATTATCCTTATTACACACTTTGTTATGCACACTATTAACATAGTTGTGAGTGACTGCTTGTTTAGAAAAGTGGTCCCATCAGCAGGTGGTATCTGTGAACAGGTAACTCATATGCATTACTATCAAACTATGATTTAACTTAATTACAGAACATGCCTGACAGGAATTCTGAGCCTGTGTGCATTTACTTTCAGTTTCTCAACACCAGCCCTGCATTAGTCAACTTGAACAAACTTCAGACTTGTCTCATTGAATAAAAACAACCGAGGCTCACTTTTTGATGCCAGCCCAAACCAAAAGCAAACTCAGGAAGTCACAGCCGACAGCTCAGCATCAACTCAACTATGGCTCACGACCAACATGCAACATTCAAAAAGAATTCACAATTCAGCTGTATATCTCCACTGCCCCCCTCCCCTCAACTCTCATGCAAACTATCATGTGGCTCTGTTGTTGTTCCAAAAAGACCAGCAGTTGGACTTCCTGTTTTGTACATTTTCCCATTTACTGGCAAGGGAACTGAGGGTGGACATAAAGCCTTTACGAAGAATTTGCCTGACAGCATTAACACCCAGGAGAATTTTAACACATACTTCTACTTTGAACCCTGAGCATTCTTGAGTCTTTCGTGTGTTTATTCCTTTTTTAAATCACTCCTCTTTTAATAAGCTAAGATAAAATAATCCTTTATTAGTCCCACAATGGGGAAATTTATAAGCTACTTCTGAATGATAAAACTTTCTTTGACAAACTTAAATTGGTTTGATCTTCACAAGCCATACTATGCAAACTACCTTTAATTCTTGAAAAAACAGAGACATAACGGATTTAAAATCACTTTTTTAATAAGACATTACAATGACATTGTTCTGTACATGGTTCCCCCTGGTCAAAATAGGAGAAAGAGCTGCACCACAAGGTGTCTTTCAACATTTCACCAGTAAACAGCTCCCTCTGACTGCACGACAGATGGACTCTGATGTAGGGTTACTGTACTTTCGTACTCATGCTACAGATATAGGCTATCATATAATGTCCCAATACTGAGACTAATCAACTGTAGTATCAGATTGAGAGAGCTCAGAGCTGAATGACATTCCTTTGGAAAGATTGAGTCGACTGACTACGTGTTACCCAAAAAATTAAAAATGCATCCCAACAAGCATGTTTAAGAGTTACTGGAGGCCCATTTGTTGAATATTCAGCACAATTAGGTATCAAGACATGACACAAAAGGTCAATCGGTTAACTATATAGCCCACATAAGGGGATTGGGAGGGGTAACAAAACATGTCCGAAATAATTTTTTTTCTGGTGTCAAGACTGATGACAATGAAATGTAAGCAATGGTGATTTTTTTTCTCTTTTTTTCCCTTGCTGCAGTCAATACCATTGAGAGGAAATACTTTTCATCACAGTACTGTGTTAAAACAAATGTCAAAAGTCCTTCCAAGTAGGCTACATGACATTAAAGATCCCACCTTAGAAGAAAAAGAATAAGATCCAAGTTCAATGCAACGGAGACTTAAGAACCTTGAAACAAGCTGTAGTCCAAGAATGAAGATAAAAACTTCAGCTTCATTAGAAAAATTATATAAAACAGGAAAAAGAATAGGCAAAGGCGGTGATCTCTGTGGCTTTAACATTAGGACCAATTAATTCAATATTCATCAAGCAAGCCCTGAAATAATGAATGTGATATAGGCCTGCTACAGAGTACAAGCAAACTTGAAGCCAGAAAACCCAGTTAAAGATAAATTAGTCATGGGGTAAAGGTAGTATTAAAAATAAATGGGAAATAATCAACTTTTTCTTAACCATACTCATTTTGAGAAGTTATTTGTTACTTGCAACTTTATTATAGTTTTGACCTAAAACAGTCAGCACTCAATCATTAAGATTTGTAATTTGAGGTTAGCCATGTCAAGCCCTCATACAGTCCATCACCTGTAGTCGCACAGGAGGGCTGAACATACCAATTCCTATCTCTGATGCGGGTCAATCCGAGCTTCTCTTGGATTTCGTGTGGCTTCATGGCATCCGGGAGGTCTTGCTTATTGGCGAATATCAAGATGATGGCATCCCTCATCTCCCGGTCATTAATGATGCGGTGAAGTTCCTGCCTTGCCTCGTCGATGCGATCCCTGTCCGCGCAATCCACCACGAAAATTAACCCTTGGGTGCCCGTGTAGTAGTGTCGCCACAGAGGACGAATCTTGTCCTGGCCTCCGACATCCCAGACGTTGAACTTGACGTTTTTGTAGGTGACAGTCTCCACATTGAAGCCGACTGTGGGGATTGTGGTGACAGACTGTCCGAGTTTCAGTTTGTAAAGGATTGTTGTCTTTCCAGCAGCATCAAGTCCGAGCATTAATATTCTCATCTCCTTGTTGCCAAAAATTTTTGAGAGCATCTTCCCCATTTTGAACTCTTGTGCATAAATACTTTGTCCCTAACGAGAAAAATGTCTGACACCGTGCTGATGATTATTCACTTCAACTCTTAACTTCTGTCTGATTATGAGCTTACATGTGAAAACATGACTCACTCAAGAGCATTTGTGGGGGAAAAGTCAAAAATGCACACTCATGTTAAAAATTAACAATAGTTAAGGACTTTTTACTTGAGAGTCTGTGCGTCAGGATCCTGTGAAGTGCAGGAACATTTACATTCAGTGTATCACAATGTTTTCAGGCCCTATACTCAACATGGCACGGTTAAACTAAGAACTTGGCAGCAGCTGTTGCCTGACGTTCATTGTGTTGCCAAAATCACCATAAATCTGTGCGACAAACACAGGCCGTGGCGATTGAAAACTGCAGAAAGCAGACACGGTGTATATAAGGCCCCGAAAAAGCCGCGGTACTTGTGAATTCCTTCTGGTGTTTGTGTCTGGCGGTCCGCCTCACCGGGTGCGCCCTTGTTCTCTTCACTAGTACCGGAGCAGAAAAGCAGCTTTCTGCGGTTATTCCATTAAGCGTCCCGCCGGGTAACTTCACCGTACTGAAAGGGACGTCTTCGAGAAAAAAAAATCCTCGGTGACTCAGCAACACATGTATCCACTCATGAAACTCCACTTCTCGTCCCCCTGAAAAGAGATTTAGAAGGAGGGTCAGACATGCCAAATTAGCAAGCTACCGCTCATGGCTGCTAAAGACGGCTAGTGGGCTAACATGAGCTAGCTGGTTGCTTAGCAAGCTAGCTTTAAGCTACCTAGCTAACGGTACTTAGCTGTCACAAGCTAATCATATCTGGATATAAAAAATACAGGCGCCAGTGACAAAATGTTTGGCTCACATCTCTCTGAATTGAACGCTTAATTGAAATCTAAGCAATTTACCTCCTATCTCCCCCTCCTGTCTCGATAAATACACCCAGCTCTCGTCTTTCTCCTTTAAGTCGAGCTGGTCGCAGTGCTGCTACACCGGAAAGGTGTGGAGCTGCATTAACCGCCACTTCCTCCCGTCTACTTCATTCAGCTGCTGCCGCCGAGCACAGCTCTCGCTGTCTGGGGCATACACGACTCACAGGGTAAACAATAAAATACACTGACTGTCATGAAATACACTGTTCAATCTTTTAAAAGCATGTGTGTCGTTTTTTGTTAATATTATACATAACAGCAATTAATATTACAATGTAACGAAATGTTTTATTCTAAACTGTTCCTACGCACGACACCAGTTCTCTAGATAGTAGCTTAGCCACCCTTTTAATGACTAAATTAAATATGAAAACATGTTTATTTACATATTGATGAAATTGCACTGCATGGGTAAAACTGTAGCATCCAGTGTTCTCATCTGACTAATCCTTAGACTGTATGATTCTCTAGGAATAAAAAAGGACAACATCCCCCCCTTGTGGTAGTTGCAGGCCACCTAAAGTTACTCATCCCAAGTATGATTCCCATTCAGTCTGTGCATTTTCTTTTGTCTGACCAGACAGTTCTCTGCTGTGGTGAGGGATGCCAGTCAGGTGTTTTGTAAACATATATAACAACCAACTGATGACCCCTTAAACTGCCCATTTTCTATAAAAGTGTGATGTGCTTGTGCAATTTCAAACTAGGAGGAAAAGACTATTCAGCAGTGATAATAAGTTAAGAAGGGAAGTATCTTAGTAAAAGGGAATAACATAGAGGCAGGGTGGAGCTACTATGTATGTTCTGCCAGCATACCTAAGCTTCTGGAAGAAATATTCCCTTTACTTAAATAAAAGTAGCAATTCAATCATGTGATGTGGGAGTATTAGAAGTCTTTCTTACACCCACTAAAAAAACAAATGTGCTAATTTTGTTCATATATTTTCACTGTTTAATGTTTGACAATCTGTATTCAGTATTTAAAATTTCTAACATGTTTAGATTAAACCAATTCTAACTACATTAACAATAAGTTTAGTTTTACCAAAATGTAGAGTAAGAAGGCTACAATATTTCCATATGAATGTAGACAAGTTACAAGCATAGAGTTTCCTAAGAACAAACATAACATGTTTTATTCATCTAGGTAACTGTTAAAATATATTTTATATTTAAATGTTACTATCTATTTAACTGCAGTGTATGTTTTACAGTTACTAAGATACTGATGTCAATAATGCAGCGATTAACAAGAAGGTTTAATAATGTGAACTGAATGTTTATTGGCCTGTACACACCCTTTTCTTTTATTTGATGAAACCCTTATGGCCATTTGATGTCATATGGCAGATAGGTGTTTACCACCATGTGCACCTCCTAATTTGAAACCTGCCACACCGGCACGATGATTCAGTGTGGTTACATTGATTAAATCATGTACTTGTTACACCAGGCTTCTACAAAGTAGTGCATAAAAGTTTTTGCTTCTGTACCATTATTCTATACACATCAAACCTGTCAATCACAGGCTACATGGGTATTATCCCGGGTTTTTCTTGGTATCCTCTCATCATGAAGTTGCAATGAAAAATTCTTCAAGGACCTCTCTGTGTGTTTGTCTGCATTTATCCTTCCCTCAATCTTGATCAGTCTCCCTGTCCCCGCTGCAGAGAAGCTCCCCTTTAGCATGATGCTGCTACTATCATGCTTCACCATAGAGATGGTATTAGTCAGGTGATGAGCAGTGCCTGGTGCTCTGCCCAAATGGTTCAAATTTTGTCCCATCAGACCAGAAAATCTTTTACTTCATGCCCTCAGAGTCCTTTAAACGCTATTTGGCAAACTCTAAGCAAGCTGTCATTTGCATTTTACTCAAAGTGGCTTCCATCTATCCACTCTAGCATAAAGGCCTGATTGATGGAGTGCTGCTGTCGTCCCTCTGGCAAGCTCTCCCATCTCTGCAGAGGACTTTTTAGGCTCTGTTAGACTTACTGTTGGGATGTTGGTTACTTCCCTGACCAAGGCCCTTCTTGCCCAATTACTCAGTTTGTCTGGATGGCCAACTCTAGGAATAGGCCTGGTGGTTCCAGACCTCTTCCTTTTCAGCATTACAGTGGCAGCTGTGCTCCTGGAAACACTCAAATCTTTAGAAATGGTTGCAAACATGTTTTTACTTCATTATGGTGTACTAAGCAAAAATGTTATCCTTTTAAAATTAAATCTACAACACAATAAAGTGTGCAAAATACTTTATACTTTATTTACTTTCTGAAGCAACTGTATTTGCTGTAGTAACTATGATTGAAAGCACATTTGTCTCTTTCTTAAAAATTGCTTTAAAAAATGTATAAAGTTACATTATTGAGACATTTGTACATTTGCTCACCATACTCTAGGAGGTATATCTTTTATTTTATGTCTCTTGTTGTCAAAATGTTGATGAATGCTGTTTTTTTCCAACTTTTTTCTAATGAGAAAAACTGCTCACTGGCTGATTATCAATTATGCAGCCATTGTCCACTCAAAATCTAGCACTAAGCAATATAGCAACTAAGCAGATTTCTGCTGAGGCAGCAAGTTCATCAGTCTTTCTTTTGTCCAAAGACGCACTGTAAAAACACAAGCGGACATTCTTTAACACAAGTAAGGATTACAAGTTATTAGAAATTAGTTACAAGGGTTTAAAGAAAAACAAACCAAGCTAGTCTATTGCATTGGTACATGAGAGAGTTGTTTCAAAGTAAGATATTAATCTCTGTTCCATAATCATATGAGACTCATATGAGGTTTAGAAAAGGTTCATCTTTTTGTTCAAAATCAGGTCTGATTATCACATTCAGGACTAATAACCATGACTCTCATCACTGTACATTACCTGCTTAACACTGAACACCAGACACAGTTAGACATTAACTGATGAACATACTGGAGCAAATCGCAGTCAATAGTTCCCGGAAGTCGGCAGAGAACAAAAGCAGGGCTAAAAGAGAGTAAATATTGGACTTAGAGTTGCCGTTGGTCTTGCTCCAATGAATGATAATGTTGCTTTCTAACTGTCGGCTGTGTAAATAAGTAAACTGTTTGTTAACAAACTCACCATGCCAACTTAAAACTAAGCTTGATATTATCAGTTGATTTGTTTACTTTACTGTCAGAACATGCACTGGGCTCCCCCACTTTTCAACTTCTATACTTTTCTGCATATGCTCACTTTTTGAGGAAAGTCTAGACAACTATGTCTTCTAACACAAAGAGTCACCAGACGCTTCTTTCACATGCCAGTAAGGAGCTTAATAAGAAACTTACATGTATGCTCACAATGTCCCACCCGATCCCAACTCACTACAAACAGCTGCTTTGACCTGCTAAAAGTTGTTAGTGCAGTGATGAAAACAAGATCCAGTTGTGTTTGAGTGCCACTCCAGATGAGTGTTAGACAATCTGTTTTGCCACTGCACCACTTGCAATATCAGATTCTGCTGACTCATGCTGTATCTTTACGGTAACTGAGTCATTCTGAATAAGAGAAAGTGATCTCATCCAAGCCTTTTGGCAATCTGTGATACATTTCTCATCTGTTGACTCATGCAGATGTTTTATAACAATTTGTACCCACCTTTACCAAACTACAGATTTCTTTTCTGTTTACCAAAATGTAAAGAGAATTTTCACTTCTTCCTTTAGTCTCATGGCTATACATTTGTGTGATGTTTCAGATTCTTACTACTGTTACTAATCAGCTGGCATGGAATACACACACTGTAGCTACTTCATGCCAAAAACATAATTCAAGAAAGATAATTACTGAGTCATTGGTCATATCAGATATGTGTCAGATTAGCATTGGTAATCATATAACCAATCATTACTCTCCAATTATACATTTTCAGATCCATGGAATGCACTCTGGCAGAAGAAGGTAGAGTCACTTCAGTGGCAGACATTTTGATATGCAGACAGTGAAATCCGTGTGCTGTTAGGTTTTACATGTCATGTTGACTTACCAA
Source organism: Lates calcarifer (assembly GCF_001640805.2). NCBI lineage: Eukaryota > Metazoa > Chordata > Actinopteri > Centropomidae > Lates > Lates calcarifer. Next base: position 11,278,293 of record NC_066851.1, read on the forward strand.
ACAAAGAGCTACTTAAACAGTTTTTTCTTGATTCACAAATTTCCCTGTGTACTGTGTTTTATCAAGTTTGTGTCAGAATAAGATTTTTAACACAATATTGGATCAATCAAAGTTTAGTTTACTTGAATTCTTTAAAAAAAAAAAAAAAAATCAAATTTCAATCAAAAAAATCATTCATTCTTGTAAATTTTTGTGTGTGTTCAAATTGAGAGCACAGGTGTAAATATTCTCTGTGGGTACAAACTCCAAAATGCAAATAATGCTCTTATCCAGTCGTGTATGCAATAAAAAGAGTTAAGAGATGCAAAAACATAAATGTCCCAGGCCACAATCTTTCAGAGTAATAATACATATCCCCTCCACAAAGCTGTTGTATACAAAATTATTTTTGTGTGGTTATTATTATCCTTACAGAATATTTTTCAAAACGAATCTTTTAAAATCTACTTTGCCGTTTTGGGTTTACACTGAACCACATTCAGTGTAGTAGAGCTTTTCACTGTGGTACCAGAATACATTCAAGTGCTGTAATGGTCTGAATGAAGTTTGTTGCATTTGAGGACACGCCCACATCACTGACGTCAGAGTGGATACTGTCCATCAGTCTTTCAAGGGCAAAACTACGGAGAACCGGGAAAGAGCCAAGCGCCGTTGGTTACATTGAAATATAATTAAACGATGGTTCCGCCCTCAGTTTGCTGCACCACATGATTACCATGGAAGCTGCTTTTCTGTACATAAAGAAGGGGAAACCGTCCCTTGCCTCAGGCCGCTGACAGCACTCGAAGACCCAGCGGGATTTGAACACTTTGAGCAGACGCTTTTAAAGGGGTAGCACCGGCTAACTTGTAAGTCATCATGGCGGACACCAGCTTCAACAACATGACATCCCTTGCCCGGGCATTGTCACAACCGAAGCTAGACCTGATAGAGCCGAACGATGTGTTTACTACACGTGCTGCTCAGGTGTATCCGTGTCGGAGGAGAAAGTTATCGAGCTGTAACTCAGTGGAGTCTCTTGAAACGTTGACACCACCTGCTGCCGAGGCACGAGTCCTGGTCATCAACACCGGAGGAACCATAGGAATGACGCTTCACGATAACGGTAATTGCGTCTAATTGAGCTCAATGGACCGTTATGTGTTTATCCTGTGCTCTGTGGCAGCTGCGATGTGGCAGTTAGCTAGCACAGCACATAGCTTGCCTTTAGCAGGTTGGGTGCATGTTGCTGAGAGCAAGAGGCTTGGAGTAAGCCCGTGCGTGTCAACAACATGAGAGTGTATCTTAAAATAGTCCTACCAACAGCTTACCTACACAGCTGAAGCAATGTTACCACAGTTAGCGAACTAAAGGAGAAGCTATATGGTGTGCTAAAGAGCAAACTGTCCTCCACTTCTTCTGAGAGTAAATGTAAGGACCATTATTTCAGTGATGACCAGAGCCAGCACAGTTAGCTTTATTTAATAATAATAATTAATAAAAAAAAAGTTAGGCTATTGTGATCATAAGCTACACCTACCACCCACACAGGTGACAACCAATCACAGTGGGAGAATCTCTGAGGTAGACACAGTTGTAGGAGCTGTCCCTCTTGATGCAGTTTGAAGTAACATCACAGATCCTCTCAATGAATAACTAGGTGTTTACACTAGGAATTGGGCAACATCTGGAGCATGTAGTGAGGGAAAATAATATTCAAAGGTCCTGCTCCTACTAGCTGACCTCATAGAGCAACATTGTTTTGCCAAGTGCTATATGACAAAATGTTTTTGTTATTGCAGGCGTTTCTCTAAATATGATTAAAGGCCCTGGAGGTGACACTCTCTTCAATGAGTAAGATTATGTGACCAAACCTTAGCTTTATCCAGTTATTGAAACAGTTGAGTATACTTTGGATCTTGGATATATGTTTGCTTTGTCAAGTCAAGTCAAGGCAGTTTTCTTTATGTAGTGCCATATGATAACAGACATTACCTCAGTGCACTTTTCATATAGAGCACGTCTAGACCATTCTCCTTATGATAATGGTAACATGTGTTCAAGGGTAAAGACTGCATGACCACATCCACTTTACTCTTACTTAACAAAGTCTTTCAGTCTTTCTGTCATGATTTCCAGAGGTAGCTCTCCTGATGTCTTCAGGGCTTATGCTCATGTGCCTGTCAGCCGCCACGTGTCGTCTCTCATTTAAGCTGTAGTGAAGAATTTCTGCTGGCTTTCATTCAGAGTGCACAGAACCACTGCTCCTCTGCAGCAGCAGTGGTACCCACAGTACTAACAGTTCTTCTATTTTATCATAAATTTCAGTATTAGCTGAAAAACTATTAACGCAGTGTATGTTAAGTGTATGTTAAGTGTATGTGATAACTTAAATGGATTTTTCAGCATCTGTAATATGGCATTTCTTACATTTACCACTAGGGTTCAGTATGAGACTGATCTGTGGTGGTGTTGTGATGATGGTAAATTCTCTGTGCTGTTTTCCTAAGTCATCACTGATTAACAGCAATCACACAGTGAGCAAGCTATGAATTACTACAATAATCCACTTTTTTCTGTCTCTGTAACCCACAGTGCTGGCGCCAAAAGCCAATGCGTTTGTTCAGAGCCTGCGCAAGCTGCCCATCCTCCATGATGAGACATATGCCCAGCAGACCTGCCTGTATAACTACTATGGATCTGAGAACACCCTGGTCCTGCCGTAAGTGCACCCAGAATCCCTCCCTGCGTAGACAGTATTTTAAAGAACTGCTATAACTCACATTATGCTTTTCTCCTTTTTGTACGGTAGAGTGTAAGGTATCATGTTTTGACTGTATGCGTAGCACATAATTTTGTATTACATATGCTCTTATAGATGCACACAACCCCTTATATTTAATAAAACCCTTCTTTTTTTAAACAAAGAATGAAAATTTACTAACTGTTTCACTGCAGTGTTTCAAATACTCTGGAGCTGGTCATCATCATCTAAGGTCACTAGTAATCACAGAGACAACAGGCGTCGGTGGCTATGCTAAGGAGTAAAATTATCACTTGTAAATGCAAAACATTTTTACAATTATGCAGTGGTGTATTCTTTATTTTTCTTATTCCTATTTTATTGCATACATAAAGTAAGGAAAAACAAGTAATTAAGAGGGCCTAGCACACTCTGCATAGGACTTATAAGATTATCTGTCTTCATAATGAGAAAAAAATTGCAATTCATGTATTTTAATGTTGTTGTCCTAGACAGCTAATACTGTGTTTGAGAGGAGCTTAACAGGTCTAATCATATTGATATAGGTATGTGCCGACCATTGCAAAGAAAAATGAAATCATAGATGTACTTGTCTGGGTTTTTTGCAATTCAGGTTGGTGATATAGGCTAAGTGATGTTAGAATTGATGAGTACTGCTCCTTATCATCATGAATATTAGTTTATACTCAAGAGTATGGTTGGTGTTTTGGTCATCATACAGTGGAAGATCCATTTCATAACTGAAGAGGTGGAGAGTGAATGGAAGTGACTCACTGTCCACTCCTAAGAATAGCAATGGTTTTAATGACTCTAAACTGCTTTTGTTGCTTTGACAGGAAGCCAACGTCCCATTGTGACCATCTATCTCACGGGTGCTGTAGTACTGGTAGCACTGCGTGTGCCTACACTGTGCTTGAGAGTGGTTTGATGCCTCCACTGCCCTTAAGACCAAATGTTAGGGTGTGCTTGCCTGACGGGAAATGCATGCTGACGTGGCCTTTGGCAATAGGGAAAAAAAACCAGGAAGGATACAGGAGCTCAGAGATGTGTATCATCTCAAATATTTGTGTGTGTCTGACTCTGCACTTGATAATGTCATCTCTGTCACCAACAAGCCAGCTCATTTAATATAGTCTAACAGGGGTTAGCTCAGCTAGGGTATTTAAATGTTTTTTGGAGGTTTAGTTGGTGAAAAGCTGCTGTTGGCCTGCTGGTAAACACAAGGTTAATCTGCTCTATTGCATGTTGGATTTTACACAGTCTTATTGTCTGATGCATGTGCCATGGAGTAGTGAAAGTAGAGCCCCCTGTGACTGAGCTCCCAGCTGATCAGCAGTCTCTATAGGGTCTTCATTAGCAATGGTGGGGTCTGACAGAGACGTACCTCGGCTCACAGACTTCCCTACTTCCCTTCATGTTGACTGCTGCTGTTAAAGGCAGCTGAGCAGCAGGGTGTTTGTTCAAGATAAGCAGATGTTAGTGAACTGTTTATCGATAACCTAGAAGTTGTAATTGAGTTAGCAGTTTTAGATCTGTTGTAAGGACTGTTCAATCTGACTGTCCTCAGCCTCACACCATGTCCACAACTTCAGCAATTACACAAGAACTCACTGTTATTTTATTAGGTGCAATCAGTATATTTTGATTAATATCAAACCTTTGCTAACATAATATTAATATTTATTTTAGCATGACTGTGTGAGCATGTTTTTATTAAATTTTATGGTTCAGCATGACCTAATATTTGCTCATCCTTGAGTTTATACAGTATAATTATCAACTGAGTTAGTCTCATATGCAAGTCTAATGGGCATACTGATGATAGTATGCAGTTGCCTAGCCTATGTTGAATACTTACTTCTGCAGAGGGAATTAGTTTATTGATTTATTGAAGAGCTTTATTCATGCTATGTTAGGAGGCAATGCCACAAGGTCGTTTTCCCCCTACCTCCACCCACCTTCTTCCATGTCTTGAGTCCCCAGTCACACATATATACACACACACACGTACACACACACTCATTATCCTTAAGCTATGAGGCATCTTCACATGAGTATGCTAATGTTTAGCTTTGCTATACCTTCGGGTACACTGCTAGATAGACAAATGACTGGTGATTTGAATAGTGTTTTCTTGTGGCACTTTGGCTTCAAGATTATCAACAACATATGTTCTAGGGTCGAGCGTGGACTTAAGGCTAATTAGAGGACCCCTGGTTGGATGGACTGGGGCTCGCCCGCTCTTCCCCCTGCTGTTCCATTCAGTTATGAGACTGCCCTATGGTAATGTGGGGGGTGTCCTACCCTTTTTCTTTAAAAGGGAGATTAAAAAGAAAATCTCTCCATGGCTGTTGAGCCAGTCATGCTGCTTTATACGGCGTGTCGCAGGTGGGGCTGTGGGACTCCTGAGTTAAACTCCATTTAGAGGCAACATAAATATGCATATGTGTAAGGCTCCCTCCCTTGTAATTGGAATGAAAAAGAAACTCAGGGTTTTTCCCTAACCTGAAGTGACTCATCAAATAACCTTCAAAAATATCAGATGGGCCGTTTTATGTCCCTCAGCCCTGCCTGAATTTACAATAAACAAATAAAAAGCCCCACAGAACATCAGTACTTTGCCGTGGAAATAAAATTCAGTATTTTAAAGTGCTGCTCTCTCGAACAGTATCCCTGCCATGCCCCTCCCTGTTACGCTTCCAAAAATGTCTGTCTCTGAAACAGGTTTTGGCACCCCGCTGCTTAGACAGAAGGCCCGACTAAATAGACTTTGTGTCGCTTCATAAAGTCAGCTTGGTTTTTAGCATTCCCCTACCCTTCTTTAAACTCACTTTTCAGATTTAACCAGAACTTGATCCAACTTTGTTAAATGAGCACAGTGAAAGCAAATGATCGTTTGTCACTGTGAAGATAATAATCATTTGTTTAACCATGAGTCTTTTATGTGTTTTGAAGTGAACAACTGCACTTGCAATGACTAAAACCACAAATTTATTATGGGCTGTTTGTTCTGTCTGTGTTTAGGTTTGTAAATATGATGATTTCTTTTTTGAATGCAATTACTGAAAGTCATAAATAAACTTCTCTATCTTCCAGGATGAGTAAAAACAATAAGAGGATAGTCTACACAATCTTAGAGTACAGCCCTTTGCTGGACTCATCTAATATGACCACAGATGACTGGGGTCGAATTGGAAAGGACATTGAGGTATTTGCTGCTGGATTTATTTCATTGTTAGTTTTTTTTTTTTTTTTTTTTTATTGGTTCCATTGCTAAACAAACACCATATAATTTATGCTTTTAAAAGCTAGGCTTCACATGATCCTACAATAGTCACAACTGCTCATAAAATAGAGCATATAATGAGGAGGAGAAATACTAGTGACAGTGCTGTTGTAAATTAATTTTTTTTTTTAACCTCTTGTCTGACTCCAGAAAAACTATGAAAACTATGATGGCTTTGTGATCCTTCATGGCACAGACACTATGGCTTACACAGCCTCTGCCTTGTCCTTCATGTGTGAACACTTGGGAAAACCAATCATTCTCACAGGTGCACAGGTAAGAGCTATTGGAGACTAACAAACAAAAATGTGTCTGCAGCATTTTAAGACTGTGCCGTATTCTAAAGATGGGACACTTTCTGTCTTTAGGTGCCTATCTATGAGATGAGGAATGATGGCAGAGGCAACCTGCTGGGGGCACTGCTGATCGCTGGACAGTTTGTCATTCCTGAGGTGAGGAAATAGAGATGGCACCTAAATGCTCACACACATGGTTTTCAATTATTAAATAAGATATACTTAATTTAGCTGCCCCAAAGAAGAAAATTTAAGAGATGAGCGGATGTATTTGTGAGAGAGACAGAATAAATGTGATTACTTTTGGCTTTATTTTTTAAATCTATTATCTCCTATATTTTTTCTGTGGAGTTGATGAATAAATTATGAAAGAATCATAAATGAAATAATGAACGTAATCTCATGATATATATATATATATATAAATATATATTCATTAATAGGCTGACATGATCTACAAAGAGGTGTGAGCACTTTTGGAATGCAAAAGGTAACAAAAGGTCTCTTAAATGACTTGTCTGATGAGAATTCTTTCTAACGACAGTGAGATGTGTTTCGCAATACCGAAGAACAATTACCAGAACAGGAAGAACACTGAAAAGTGTTATCAGTGTCTATCTGTGTGTCACTGAAGTGCAGTAAAAATGTATTTTACTGCATTAGAGGAGAACGCTAAGACAAACTGATATTTTTTAATTGACAGGTATTTCTTAATGAGTGTTGATAAAACATTGTCATCCTTAGATCAATGTAGTTGACAGATCACCTGTTTCTGTTGTTTATTTATGGTCTGAGTCAGGGACAGGCAAAGATTCATCCTCTCCCTTCGCATTTGTCAGTCATGCAATGTGTAAATTGTATTAAGTTGTAATTTAATACAAATGTTATTATAAATTAAATTTTCTTCTGGTTTGTGCATTACCATGAGAAACACAAATACAAAATGAATCAGTGAATGTACACAGTTATGCTGTGTAAAAGGGATTTTGTTATTGTAGAAGAGCAAATGTTGTCATTAAATGTTTCTTCTTCTCTGTTCAGGTGTGCTTGTATTTCTACAACAAACTCTACAGAGGGAATCGCGTGACCAAGGTGGATGCTGGGAGTTTCAACGCGTTCTCCTCTCCTAACTTGGCTCCACTAGCCACTGCTGAAGTGGATGTTACAAGTATGCCAGTGGCATAATGGATACTGTCTTCATGTAGCAAATAAACCGTAGATTGTAAATAGTTTTTTGATCTGTTTTCTCCCTTTTCCCCACAGTCAACTGGGATACCGTTTGGAGGGCAAACACTACAGCGAAGTTTCAAGTCAGCACAGAGCTGAACCGGAACGTAGGCCTGCTCAGGCTGTTCCCGGGAATAACTGCTGCTACTGTAAGTTACTATTGGAAATATAGTTGCTGTAATGCAGGCGCCACTCGACTGGAGCACAGACGTTTATTCTGTCTTTGTCATATTCACCAAATGTGTAGAGGTCTCTTGTCTTTGGTCTTGGTTGATGTGACACCCAACAGAATAATTAATAGGTGTCTGTTTTTCTCTCTTAGTAATTACAGATGTGTTCCTCAAATATAACAGATTGCTCAAAGACTCAGGTTGTTTTGTCAAACTGCAATAAAATATAGTTAACTTTAATTTAATTGTGCTATTACCTGTCTTCCATTACTTTCCCAGTCATGTAAACTGCCATCAAAGCTCAGCCTAGAGAAAGATGAGAGGGAGTTATGGGCCATGACCAATCACCCTGTAAAGAGGGAGGACTGGCATATATACTGTAACATTTAGCTGCACCTCCCCCTGCAGAGGCTGCTGGTAGAGTGACTTTACTGTCTCAATCTGCTCCTGCTGCCCAGCTCGGCTATCAAGACTTCCTTACAGCCTTTAACTGCCTTTATGAGGCACCGTTTTGATTAGGCACCAGACTCTCGTGTGCCCACTGTCTCTGGCTGTATGAGAGCTTCATTGGTAATCTGCGTCAAACATTTCTTGTCAAACTGCTTATCGCATCAAAAAATACTGACTGAACCTGGCACTTTTAATGTCACCTTCTCCACACATTTTACGGTAACTGCCGTGGTCTTGCCAAGTGACTTTATGCTTGCTAACACCTTCAGATTAATTGCTCTCCTTCCTGCCATTCCAGTCATCTGCCATTCCAGTCATATGCCATGGCTAATGATGTGGTATAGGGCCTCCCAGTGCCAGCCAACCAGTGACTCAGATACTGGTTGCGTCGACGGCACCAGATGGCTTTTAGGAGAGTGGATGGTTGCATGCATTGGAGTGAAAGGGGCTGCAGGAAAAATAACATGGAATACTAATTCCTCAATTTGATTCTACACAGATGAGCAGCCAGTCCAGTTAGCCATAAATTGTGAGTGTTTATAATCTGAAACTGTGGTCATATCCATGTCCAGGTGAGGGCTTTCCTGCAGCCGCCCATGGAGGGCGTGGTCCTTGAGACCTACGGCAGTGGTAATGCCCCCGATAACCGTCCAGACCTGCTGGAGGAGCTGAAGAAGGCTACTGACTCTGGCGTCATCATCATCAACTGCACCCAGTGTCTGAGGGGGACTGTGTCTACATCTTACGCCACTGGCAAGGTAGTTCATGTCATCTTTTAGTCAAACATGAGCAAGAGGAGACTCAAATCAGTTTAGAAATAAGGAAACAATCGGATGACATATTCCCATGACTCCTCAGGTGTTGATTGATGCAGGGCTGATAGCTGGTGGTGACATGACCCCAGAGGCCGCCCTGTCAAAGCTGTCCTATGTGTTGGCCAAGAAGGAGCTCGATCTTGAGGCCAAAAAAAAGGTTGGTGTCTCCATGCGTAGATGACATCACTTCTATGATCTCTGTCTTCCCTGTAGAGCTGAAACAAAATACAGTTTTTAGAGTGACAGAATATTTACAGAGAAGAAAAGAAAAGTGAAGCCATGGTGTGTTTGTGTATGTGACTCTGTCTAGCTGATGAGTCAGAACCTACGCGGTGAAATGAGCGCCGACCTAGCTGGAGCCAAGCTGTGTCTGAGCGACAGCCGTTTTATCCAGGTCATCGCCAAGTCTCTGAGCATCAGCTGCAAGGAGGTGAGGGCACCAGCAGCAACACACTGCGACTACCAAACCGCTATTTATAAATTTTCACAGTTCACTTCTTGTCAGTTTAGCCTCAACTGCTGCCAAAGCACTCAACTCACATAGAAGTCCACCATTTCTGCAAAGTTAGTTGTGATTTTAAAATTGAGGTTCAGTCATTTCATATTCAGACAAGTAGCATTTTGTTGTTGTTGTTTTTATTAAAGTCTTTATTGTCTCCAGGAGCTAGAAGCCATTCGTGATGCTCTGACTCCTCCACTGGCGTGTGCTGCTGCTAAGATCGGAGACATAGAAGCTTTAGAAGCCCTAAAAGATATGGTAAGCAACACTATGGCCTCTTCCACACACATGTCCAGTTTTTGATTGTCAAGACAGTAATAACCCTTTTATACACACACCATGGGATTATTATGGTTTGTTTCAGGGAAAATATCCTATAACCTGTCAATCTTTCTGTATTCTCATCAAAAACAGATGTATCAGCCTTCTGAAGCTCAACATGCTGTGACAAAAACACAGCTTAGTGCTAAACTTTTATGCAAGTAGAGCAGCATTTGACCAGTCTTATCTTGATCATGTTTGGTTCACTAACAAATTTCCAGGGTCACTGTCTCTGTATTAGGGGGGTGTAGGAAATGTACAGGCACACAGCCAAACAAAACATGAGGCAGGACTGGTAAGGCAGGCCCAGCGTTGTCCCAGCACTCACATGTACACATTTTTATGACTTGTCTGGTATCTGGTCACTGCTTACACAGTTTTGAAGGACAAATTTAAAGGTTTATCCTCGTATCTTTGCACTTAGTTAAAGGCTTGACACCTTATTATTATCATTCTTATTCTTATTCACACCTACAGTCACAATTAAATACATTTTCCCTGCTTGTAATGAACTTTGTGGACCTACTCCTCAGTTGTTTGGTTGTCAGTTTATAGTTTAATTTCCAGTAATTTGAACAACAGTTGGGCACTATACTGTGGAATGGTCTTGTTGTAAACTACGTTGGCCGTGTTCAAGAGGGAACATGGCACCCAGTGCAGTGGTTTGGCTCGATATGTGTTCAGACAATAATGGAGGTCTGTGACACAGAAGCTAAAGCTATGTCAGGCTTCAGCTTCACAGATAACATTTATTAGTAGGGTCAATTGATGGTTTGTTTTGGTCTTTTCATTTCATTTCAGATTTGTTAATAATAATAATAAATAATATAAAATATCACCAGACCTATCCTTTACCCACCAGGTGAAATACACTGATGGTCTCGTGTTCTCCTTTGTCACAGGGCAGTAACTTATGTCTGGGTGACTATGATGGACGCACACCCCTGCATATTGCCGCCTGCGAGGGCCACCTAAAACTGGTGCAGTATCTACTAAGTCATGGAGCCACAGTCTATGCTAAAGATCGTTATGGGGATACACCCTTATGCAATGCTGTACGCTTCAGGTAAACCTCGACTTATTTGAAACAATAAGGGTTGGTCTGTTTTGTTTTTTGTCTGTCTATTATGATAATAATGTCATTTACAAAGCTGCAAACACAACATTCAAAATCCCCCTTTTCGTCATTAGTAGCCATTGTTGTTCCTCATAGTCATCTAAGTGCTTCTTGAAAACATGTTGTTAATAGCTGCTATAGAGGACTTCATTAAATGAGCTGCAAGGTAGGGAATCTGGCTCGGCTTAAATGACAGGAAAGGAGCAGCGGCTGTCAGAGGGGGGTTGAAGCTAGGGGAGCAACTCATAATGGAGTTTAGGGGCCAGGCAATAATTATAAACTAATTAGGCTAATTGTCATCTAACAATTTAGACAGTGTTTATTTTTACCGAAGATGATTTCTTAATTTGTGTCATTCATTGACTTTGCTCTAAATGGGAAAAGCCACATTTAATGTTTCTGTTATACAGTAGTGCTATGTTGAGCCTCAGGGTGAAAACGTTGTGAGTGTCTTGCCAAATGGCTGTTGTCCTATTTTAACGGTTGGCACAGCAAGTGTGGACTTGTCTCCCTTGTGATGGGAGAGGGATGCACTGGAGCGCGAACACCTGTCGTTACACTTCCTACACTAAACCTTCCTAAACCTTCCTAAATGTATTTAAAGAAATGACACTGAGTAATAGAACTGGAGTTTTGAGTTGCTACCAGGATGTCAGTATGTGTGACGCACTTTGAATCACCGACATTTCAGTGCACGACAATCTAATGCCCATATAAGGAGTGGCAGAGAGCAGAGAGAAAGAGTGTTAAAGGAACAAATGTGGGGAGTGTTCTCTGAACCAGTCCTACCAGCCTGCTCCCAGTTTCATAGATGAGAGATACTGACTTCTTAACCCTCTACAGGAAGTCTTCTAAGTCCTTTTAATAGTTTCTTTGGCTGTAGCTCAACATACCTTTTAACAATGAAGCATCAAATTGACCTCTTGGGTAACTTTATCTTATGGCAGGCTCCGCTCTTAATTATAAACTCAGCAGCTCAGTGGTGAACAAGTTTAGGCCTTTAGTTTTAGTTTTATTGTTTATTCCTGTCATTGCAAATGTCACCGCAGGTGACTCCTGCGTGGGCGGTTCATTGTGGGCGATAAGGAACTTGTCCTGACCTGTCAAACAACAGCCACTACTAAACTGTCTCTTTCAATGAAAGTCGAAAATTGAAAGCTTCAGAATTGATGGCATGAAATTTAAAATGTTTGAAAAACACATTATATCCAAGTTATACTTAACAGATCTTTTAACTTTTTTTTTTTTTTTTTTTGGGTGATTGTAACTGAGTGATATGCTAATATTATTTATAAGTTAAATATACAGCAGTAATTATACCCCCTCATTGCATGTCTTACCTAAATAACTTAGGCACAAGGAAGTTGTGAAGCTTCTGAGAAAGACTGGTGCCCACTTCTCCAGAGACAAGTTGGAGGAAGCAGGAACAGAACTGTGCAGGTGAAACACAAAACGCACATCTTAAAACAATCGCAGAGATACAGTCACAAATTTCTCAGGCACTCAGCCATCCACAGTGACCCATCCTACATAGCTGACACAAGTACAACCAGTTGTCCCACTGTTACACAAACTGTAGGAATGCTCCCTGGCAGCATAGTTTTGGATCTGCTCTGCATCTCTAGCGTCGGCAAGTACACATCACTGGCTGGCCCCTGTTGTTTATCTCCCCAAGACACTCAACAGGTTTTGTCGAGGCTGATCGAATGATCGAATTAACAGTTTCAGAAACACGCCTCATGTATGGTACGATAAGTATAGCTTGTGTCACTTTGAAAATAAAACCCAAACATCAGGGAGTCATAAAGTCCAACATCATTGATCCCCCCCCCCCTCCGTGCTGGCCCAGTTTCAGAAGAGTCGTATTACACAACCTGTCTTTCACCCAGTGTCTGTTTGATTATGTTAATAATAGTAATAATACTGATTTTAGGAAGCAGAGCCCTTCTCTGTAATAACTCTGTCATTTCCTGTGCAAGCCTGGCAGCCAGCGGTGACCTGGAGGGTCTGGAGATCTGGAGCCTTGCCGGAGCAGACCTGAATAGACCAGGCTATGACGGACAGACAGCAATTGAAGTGGTGGGTTGTGGGGAGACATACTCCACCTTAATAACACTCTCAACTTCATAAAGTAAAACTTCTTCTTATTCATTCTTCACCCGTCTCAGGCCCAGGCTGTAGGCAAAAAGGAAACTGTGGCATTTTTAGTCCAGCTCATGAGTAAAAACCCCAAGGTAACCACTATTTTCCCCTCCAGCTATTTTACATATCTCTATTTCTTTTGTGCCAAACAACAGCTTCAACTTAGTATGCATGCTAGTTTAACACTCAGAATGGTATAATTCTCTGTCTGTAATTCCCAATAAATTACATGTTTGTCTTGTTTAATTTCAGAAAGTATTTGGTGAATTTAATACGTGTGATGAATATGATGATGATGATGATGAGGTAAATGAGATATAGTGCATGTGTGTGTGTGCGTGTGTCCCAATTTGCGCATTTCCCATAGTGAGCATGAGATCCTCTGTGGCATGCCTGCTTTGGCCTTTTTCTTTGTGTACTGTCGCCTTGTGCCTATGATCCATCCTTTCATTCATTTTATAAACCGCTTATCCTGGTCTCAGTTGTTTGTTTGTGAGTTGTGTGTATCCCAGCATGCACTGCACAAGTAGCAGGGTAGACCCATGAACCCCTGAGTCACCTTGTCCATTCTATATTCCACGTAAAACATAAACAGCACACAGCAAAATGCACTCAAAATAGGTTCATGTTTCATTCACACAACCAAGAACTCTTTCAAGGTACATATTGACATGTGAGTTTTATAAATATAATGTACACTTTTGAGAATTGCTCAGTCCTTGCTCAAATGCCAAACATTCTCAGGGTCCAGCTTCTCAAATGTGAGGATTTGCTGCTTTCTTTTGTTTATATAGCTTCATAAACTGAATATCTTTGGGGGTTAGACTGTGGAGCAAACAAAACAAGCTGTTTTAAAATACCACCCCGGGCTGTAGGAAATTGTGCCAGGCAATTGTCAGTACTCACTGATGTTGCATAGATTAAAAGATTACTTGAGAAAACAACCAATAGATTCATTTATAATGAAAGTAATTGTTAGTTGCAGCCCTCGTTTTGAGAAGCAACCACTATCTTTTGAATTTGAGCTAAGCAAATACCTGTAAATGCTAAACCTGTGCAGCTGGCTTTACTCTAGGTTGTGTATGTGTGTGTGTGTGTGTGTGTGTGTGTATTTGTGCTTGTGTGTGCACACTGGTAGTGAAGACCACTGAAATGCCTCCCACTTCCCACCTCCCCAGTGCTCTATATTAATCCCATCTCCCTTTTGTCTCTGTGGCAGAGCGGAGTGATCGAGTTCACCGCCACTCCATCAAGAGCGTGAGCTGACGCTCCCTCAGCTGACAGGAATCGTCCTCTGTTTGTGTCCGCTTCCTCCCTAGCCGTCCTCCACACACCGTCCAGTTGAATTTCACAGAGTTACTCTCACTTTGAACGTCTACACAAAGCCTCTTTTTGCATATTGTTTACAGATATCACTTTTCCTGCCAAACCCACAAACAGCACAACATTCTGTAACTTGGAATGATGAATGTTTCAGTCATAGGCTTTTGTTGCTATGTATGTACAACAGACTCAGTTATTGTGATGTCCAGTCAGGGAATTATGGGTGAACTTCACCTGAGTTGTTTTAACATGGAGAGGGCTGAAACCTCCCATTACTCTTTGAACACTGAAGGATGATGATTCATTTTTCTTTCATTATAGCAAAAGAGTTGTTAAACTCTGATAGTGTAACAACTTTTAAGTCATATTGTCTCTTTCTATAGCAATATACATGATATATGGACATACAGGGTACATTCACAGATTTTATTTTTATGCTTATTTTTATAGTGAGATGCTGGAAAGTAAACTGCTGAAAATAAGGTTGTCTGTTTTACTATCTGGAATGTTGCCCAACTGTTGCGCTTGTCCACTTCAGGTCTAAAGTATACCTCTGCCCCTGAAGCAGAGATTTTCATTTCCTCCTGTTCAAGCAGGTAGTACAAAAACCTGCACTTACCTTACAGACTCATCCAGCCTGTTTCTTGTGCTGATTGTCGAGCTGGAAGGGTTGCATATCTCACTTTGAAATGTAAAGGGGAAATTCAGTCCGTGAGCCAAATGAAAAACTTGAAACTGTCACAGTTTCTGTGTTCAATCGTGTATTTTGTCCTCTATATTCTTTGTGTCCACAGACAAATGACTCACTGTGCTCTCCTTATCTTTGTTGTAAATTGTGTTAAAACTGTTACTCTGGTTTGATATAATTTACTCTTAAAACCAATCCAGGTTAAGTGTTTTCACACTTTAATTTTATCACCTGTAAGGGAATTACATGTGACTTTAAATTGCAAATACACCTTAATTACTTGAAACGTATCCTGTTGTTTCCAGTGCTGTTATTGTCTCACTGCTGTATTAAAAAGAAGTGTGAGATGGGTGTGTGTCAAAGTGATTCAAAGGTGTGTTTCTCCTATGGAAAAAGCAACAGAAATAAATCTCTTGTTTCAAAGCACTGTGTCCTGTGATTGCTGCTGTGTTGCACCAAACCCTGAAACTCACATGAAACTGTACATGTACAGCTCCTGGCTAAAGACTCTTGAGCAATTTCCGATTTGCCATGGTTCTCTGTATGAATTAGTGCACGTCTACCCAGTTGTTGGAGGTCATTTCTGTTAGTGTGCAGAGTTCTTTTGTGTTCTCTACAGAAATGTGTTCTGAATAATAATTGGATTCATTGTTACTGTGCTAGGCCTTTAGGAGAAATACTTCAGACCTAAACTGGAGCTTGTCTAACACCATTCTGTGTGAGCTCCTATTATCTGACTGAGATAAATCAGAGTTAAAACCAGAAATCAGACAAAAGTAGACAAAGACAAAGAAGGCATAAAATTCCTTCTGACCATGTGACTTCTCTGGCTGCAGTGGCTGGTATTTGCTATCTATGTCTTGAGGGCGGCTGCCCCGTCGTGCTCCTCGCTGGTGGAACCCAGCTCATCCGGTCCAACCAGCAAGGGCCTCATTCCTGCCTGAATGAGAGACTTGTATGAACCTAGCCCTAAAACACTATATAAAGAGCTGTTAACACTGCAGTCTCTCAGTCTGGGCAGAGATGACACCAAGGAAACACCACCACAAGGAAAGAAGTCACCTTCTCCAGGTGAGCACTGGGACACAGCTTTGTGGCTGAAGCCTCTGCTTGGTTTTTTTTGTGGATTTATTCTGTAGCAAATAGGGTCTGAAACCTGTTGTCGTGATGTGTGTATATGTTTCATTACCAACAGATGATCTCAGAGTCTAAACCAAGCTACTGTTTTTCTTCCATTAACTGAATCAGCAGTTTAAAGGACGGACTTTACCCTGAAGAAGTGTGTAGTCTCTCTGATTAAGTGGTTCTCAACAGTTCAACAGTTCTTAGAGAAAATTGTGAAATGTTTAGGACCACTTGACCAGTAAGATGAATGCTGCCGCCTTTGGAAAATGCTGCATTTGAATGGACCTGTAAAAACATCTCAGAAGACCTGACTTTTGGTGATTTTAGAGCAACTCTGTGATTTCCTCTGCCTTTCTGCTTCCTTTATGTCCCTCTCTGTCTTCCTCTCTCATTGTGCCCCCTTGTGTTACAATGACAACTGCAGTCCAGGAATTGTGGGGGCTGTAAAAATCATCAGGCTTCAGTAATTTCAGCCTGCTGGCACAGACGCAAATTTTTAACAGCCCTGCTGATGCAGTAACATCATCTTTTTTTCCCTGTTTTACTGTTGCTACTATTCAGAGGTACTGATTAAAACAAGTCAATAAAGAATCATTTGTCTCTGTTGAGTCTGTGTGGGCTGATGGACCTCGAGTCTGCGGACATGGTTGCTGTCCAAAGTACTGAAATTTGCTGTTAAGGTATTTTTTTTTTTTTTTAATTTGCTGGATCTGCTTCATTTTACATCCAAACCAGAGAAGAGGGATGACTATTTTCTGGTAAATGTATTTAATTAATCAGACATGGGTCTCCTATTTCTGTTTTTAACTTGATGTTAGACAAGTTTCCTGGACTTTTGATCTCTGTTACATTGAGTAAACCGTTAAGATGTCTCAGTTAAACTTCAAATGCTTTAATTAAATTCTAAACACACAAGTTTGCAATCAGATCCTTTGTTTTTGGGACTAGTTTGATGGGAAATCCTGACCTGAGGACTCAGAATCTGACACAACTCTGGCAAGAAAATCCAGATGCCTTTTTCCCAAGGAATGGGGCTACTTTGTGTTGCATGAATCATTCATGAAAGCACTGTGCACCGATTATTCCCCCTTCTCCTTTTCAGACGGCCCCCTTCTCCCTCTCCTCTTTGATCTCCTCCATGCGCCAAGAACTATCAATATTTGCTAAACGTTTCTCACAAAGCCTGTCCGTGCACCGGGTAGAAGCCGCAGAGGTCTCACAGGCAGGGGATAAGACATAGGAGAAGCGTTAATGAGATGCCCAGAGCGATTTCCCTGTACGTGCGCGAGGGCAGCAGATGTAGCAGCACACGCGGTCCCAGGAGGCCGGAGGATCCCGTCCTCTGAGTTTTCATCAGTGACCGGGGGGGGGGACACCCAACCCAGACCTCTGGAGTGCTGGGTGACGGACGTGGTAAATCATCTTTATTATGGATTGTAATTATCGGCCCGCTGACAAACCCCTGCCTCCACCCCGTCTCAAAAAAGTATGCGCGCGCGTGAGTGTGTGAATGAGATGGGGTGGGGGAGTGGTGACGAGTTGAGTGGTTTGCGAGGTGTTTGTGGGATCAAAAATAATTTATTCATGCTTAGAATATTTATTATTTACCCCCCTCTGTTCAGCTGTCGAAGCATCATTGTTGCATGAGAGTCCAAATCTCTGACCTGCTGAAAAATAAAAACCTGCATCCAAACTTTTTTTCTCCAACTTTAAATTTTAGAAAACCCCAATCTCCGACTTAATACGATTTAAAGTTCAAATAAATCTTTTCTGTCAGCCATCTGGGAGGAACCAGTGGACTAAACCAGTGTCAAATGAATAAAATGAAAATCCACCCTGCAGCTATTCCACTGTTTGTTCAGTTAAAGGGGCACTCCACCGATTTTACACCTTACCACCCACATTAATAGCACAGGTCAAGCCGTGAAAACAGTTGTATAATGTCTCTGGAGACAGCTTTCTACAACCTAATAATAATATCTCTAATGATGCCACAGTGTTGTCATCGGGGTTATCTCAGATTGGACTCAGCAGGAAACCTGTTCTCTAAACTGACAGGGAGTTTGAAAGATGTGGGAAGGACTTGTGCATTCTATTCTCTTGCATTATGGGAAATGTAGGATCCAGCATTTTTTGGTGCTTGATCCACACCAGGGACTAAAAATCAGGATATGTCAGACTCTGCTGCACAGATCTTCACATGTTTTTCTAGTCTGCTTTCTGTTTGGAGTCTTCCATCTTTAAGGGCATGCAAAACTACACAGCAGGAACGTCCCTTTAATCCAAAAACACTGAACCAGTCTCTCATTCATACAGTCTTTGTTTGAGCTGTCACATTAAAATCAGATGTATTTGAATGCAGTTTTCCAGCTGTGAAACAGAAAAATTGCCCATATCTCAGTAAAATCACAATGGGTTCCATCACACACACACACACACATGCACGCACACACACACACACACACACACACACACACACACACACACACACACACACACACACACACACTGTCCCTCTGCTCACAGTCTGTGGAGCAGCTCCATGTGGATGACATCATCACTACAGTCTGTCTCTCTCTGCTGTTCAGCTTCAGCAGAAACTGGTTCAAATTCATAAATTAAAACTGAGCTGACAAAATGCTCTGCCGATTCTGTCGTGGACCAACTTTTCCCACTGAAACACAGCCTCATATTCTCCTTTAATACTGCTCAGTCAGCCTAATTACATCAACCTAATGGAACCACATGCAACTACCTACTGCTCTCAACCATTCAATCTATGGGATAATTAGCCTCAGCCTGCTAGAAATGGTGAAGGCCATTCACTGGATGGCGATAAGCACTCTTGAGATCTTACTGAATTTTAGACATCAGATGCATCATTCAGCAGCAAGAGCTACAAACACCTTAAATTATCAAGCTGTTTAGATGTCACACAGGGGATTTACTCAGTGATTATTTCCAAGTAAATGATTGGATTTTGATATAGCCTGCAATAAAGTATATTAAACTCAATCAAAATAGAACCAGAAAAGGCCTATCCCTACAGTTGATCTTCATCATCACAGAAAGTAACTAAGACATCAAGTGTGTCATATTTGATTCCCTTGTGAAAAATACAGTGTTATAAATACATCCTGTAGGAATATCATATAGGAGATACCATAAAGTAAGCTATGATGAGGTCATTACTGTGTGCGCAGACACACTGTTCGTCTCTATGTGAATATTATAGGGATATCACAGGGAAGCTGTCGTTAGGGGTTATTGCCAGGATTGTCATTGTGTTTTACATCTTCGTGTGTGTGTGTGTGGGTGTGTGTGTGTGTGTGAGGGGGGCTGACAGCGATGCGCCAGCAAATCGGGTGGGAGAGCAGGTCATCACTGTCTGACAGGGGGACTGCGAGAGAGAGAGAGGAAGGGAGAGAGAGAGGATGACTAAGTGAGTGACTGAGAGAGAGAGGGGGGGGGGGGGAGAGAGACAGGGGGGAGACTGAGAAGCTGGAGAACAGAGAGCAGCAGATGCACAAGGTGCTCCTTCTCTCTCAGACCTGCAGCAGCGCTCAAACATCAGGCATGACCTGCCCCAGGATGGCTTCAGAAGTATTTCAGTGGATGTAAACCCCCTTTTTTTTCTTTGCATGCTGGATGGATTGTATTGCTTTATTGTCTCCTCGGACTACTGGAAATCTGAGAGGTTGTTTTACGCACACGTGCGAGCGCTCACCGGGAATCACTGGATGTCCGGCTTAAAAAACCTTGCGGATCTTTTCGGAGGGTATGAGAGATATGAATTAGATGGATGTACACATCAAATAGGTTTCCTGCGGAGTGGAATATTTTCTAGGCTACACTTGCAGCCCACATGGCTTTACCAAACTCACCGGGGTCTCCCGGAGCTGGGAAGCCCAACCCCGGTGTCATAGACCTGGGGACAATCTTCGTTGACTCCGACATCATATTTGGATTTACAAGTCACCTGCTGAAGAGAAAAACAAAGGTAAGAGTATGCAGAGGATATGATTGAAACGCGTGTAATCTCGAGGATGGTTTTGTGTTTGAGTGATGTTACTGCATCTAAAATGAGAAACAGTGAAGACTCAGACAAATGATGCGCGTTTTGACGGCTCCTGCCCGGTATTCAGGACCTTGAACAGCACCGTGCAGCATCCTCGGTCCCTCATCTGATCCAAAACTTAATCCTTGGATTTCACTCATGAAGAGTTTGTCTTATTCAACACTTCTGCAACATTTTGCAATAAATAAAGTATCTTAACTTTTATTTTTTTTCTTAAATGGGCTCGGAGCAAATGGCCAAAATAAGCTACTTCATCTGGGTTTGACAGAAATTAGGTGATTGAATTATAACCTACAATCAATTAAACTGTAGCAGATTTAAATATAAGTGAAAAATGCTGTGGAAAAATGTGTAGACTATTTGAAGATTTAGAACAACTAATCTAATAATGAAATCTTTTTTCACTTTAACGCAGATATTTGTGTTGAGACTATTCTTTTGCAACCTCAAAAAATGTTTGCAACCCAAATTGAAAACTGCTTTAAAACACAATAAACATGTATTCAACGGTGCATACTTTGCAAGTCACTCGGTTAACATCCCGTACAGTATGATATGAGTTGTACAACCAAAGGACAAAAGACTGTGCGTTCCACTAAATAGGTCGTTTGAGGGCAGGAAAAGAGAGAGAGAACCCGTTTCTGGTGCCGAGGGCAGCAACACATGTGGCCACTGTCGCTTACATCACCCGCATGAAATATTCAAAGTTTACGAATTAAATATTTAAGCTCAGTACACCCATCACCACCGTCCTTCCAGTTTGGGAGATGCTGCTCCATGTTTGTGCCAGAGGATGGCGCCAGAGTTACACTAACAACACACAGAGGCAGTCAAGCGAGCGCCATGGGAGGAGAGGCAACAGTTGCTGATGTGCCCTGCATCTAAGAGCAAAATCAGCCCTGTCCTCTAAAGAATGGCGTGATATGTGGAATTCAGACAACAAAATGAGGAGTAGCAAAACGATGTCACTCTTATGATCTTGATGGAGAGTACATAAATTAACCGTTTTCTGAAAATGTCATGGAGTTAATTGAGCTTTCTTATAGTGGCATTTGTTTAATGGTCACTATGCAGAGATGAACCCCCCTTTTTAACCCCTGAAACCAAAATACAAACTCATGCTGTGCAACCAAACTTGATTCAAACCCACGGAACTTTCATTTCTATTGGGGGATCCCAAAGTCAAATGTTTGAGGTTGAATTTTGGAGAATGTGCATAACATGATGCACAAGTCATCTGGGATGTCTCCATTTGATATTTCTTGCAGTGTAAGCAAGAAGAGCTGGGTAAAAGCTGATACACAGGTTAATATGTAGTCATATGTTATTGTCAGACAATGTGAAATAAGATGATTTCCCAGCTACTTGAGAGAAAGAATGAGTATTTCAAGGGTATAAATGAGTAGAGCACTCTATTACTGTCCACTACACGAAGAATTCAGACTGGTCCATGGTATAATTACAGCTCTGAACCCTCATATAGTCCCGCCACCCTGCGCAGGAAAGTTTTCTTCAGCCCTCCCACTCATGTAGTAACACCGCCTCCTGCGCACCCCTGAGTAGTCTCCTGTACCAAAACTCCTCCGCTGCCTTTAAACTTATGGGACACACTCACCAGACGCCTTCGATCAGCAGCTACAGGTCCAGCACAGGTCTGACAGATGACTGGTAACCCTCAGTGGGGTCTTCAGTCCAGCCTATGGCTCTGCTCCGCGTTTTTCAGCGGCAAAACCTGTGAGTTTGGTGTTTCACGAAGAAGACGTTCTCCTGAAGGTGTAACCTTGATCTGGGAGAATGAGCTCATTTGGGGGCAGTTCAGCCCCTGATGAAAGGGACGCTAGCAACCGCATGTTCACTGTAAGTGTCTCACTGCGCGTGATTGAGTGTGAAAGAGTGATTTGCTTTTACTTCGTGCTGGTTGTAGCGTTTTTCTACCTGTGGCGCGTGCTTAGACAGGTGTTCTGTATTCACACGGGTTGTTAAGGCACAAACAATTTCACCCTCACACCTGTATGCACCGCTGCGACCCCTTTTTTCCCGTCTTATAACCGAGCAGTTAACCAAACTTTATTTTTCCCCTTATGCTGAAGGTGGAGGGATGTCCGAGTGGGGAGTCTCCGGTGACTCCCAGGAAAAGACTTCATTCTGCGGAGGACGCGCGGTGCAGCAGCCGGCCTGCTCCTGAGGGCGCCGGGTCGGTTTCCATCTCCGAGTCGGAGGAGAAGGGAGGCATCTGCCAGCAATGTCAGCAGAAAGTCTCAGAGATGAAGAAGCAAGCCCTGGCCTTGGCTGATCAGAATTCATTGAAGGTTGGTGAAATACGTTTTCATCGTCGTTAGGGGCCACTCTCTAGCTTTTCCATTTATTAACACCCTAAAGTTTGGAATGCCTTGCCATTTTGTTGTATTTCTTATTTTGCAAATTAGGTTCAGAGAGTCAGTGTTGTAAACAGAGAACAGGAGAACTCTGGTATCAGCTTTGGCAGCAGCCTCTCAGTCTGAGCTGCTGTAATATTTTTGTAGAGCTGCTGTGTCTTTTGTCTTTTCTTGCCCACCTGCACCTGCTCTTTGCACTCATCTTTTTATATATGATCTGTGGGGAATGAAATTGGATCCACTTGATAGTTTCTAATTCTACCAAGAAAGCTCTCACCATGCACTTGTTAAAGTTGTTTATTGCCATACTTGACTTCAAATGCTGGCCTTGGATGTGAAAATGGAAGCTTTTGAGACTTTGAAAGTGGCCCATTGTTTAGCTAAACAATGCTTATCTCTTTATTTTGCTGTTGGGTGTGGGGGGTCGAGGGGTTTGAAATGAGCGAGCTGCTCACGTTGGAGACTGAGGAGGAAGTTAAGTCCCAGTCGACCTTCGCTGCGCATTGAAAGTGTTCCTGTACGGCTGCTCCCACAATTCCCACCACTGTTTAAATATAGGCCCTGAGACCACTAGCTGTTGTTGTGGCGGGCTGGGTTTGCCCTCGGGTCGGTTCTCCTTTGTTGTCCCATTTTAGAGAGAGAAAGAGAAAGAGAGAGAGAGAGAGAGAGAGAGTCTCAACGTCAGATTGTATTACAGCTCTTCAAGGTTCACCCCCAAATCCCACAGCACCTGATGTTCATACGGGAGCAGGTATACAAGGGGCATTTCTGAAGCACCTGGGCTCCCTGTTTGAGACATCTGTATGTGTGGTCTAATCTTTGTTCTGAGCATATCAGATCTATATTCAGGTATCAGGTAAGTCCACCCCGTAAACACATTAAGCCTCCCCCTAACTGCCATTATCTGCCATGGGAATGCACCTCCCCTTTTTAGTGTGGGACCCTCCAGCAGTACTTTGTGGCCTTCACCAGGTGCTCAGTGTTGTAGAAAGAGATGAGAGTTGCCTCCCCTCTTTCCCCCCTATTTTGCACTTGTTGATGGCTAAATTGGGCCTTAATTCCGGGGTGGCAAACAGTGATGGCAGGGTGCTCTTATTGTACCAGGGTTGTGGTATGGGCTACTCCAGCTGAAGGATAATAAACCCATTGTCTTTGTGACTTTTGAGCCGCTCACCTGTTTCATAGGATGGACGTGGTCGCGGATGATCGCTTTCCAAATTGCTTCCTCCGCGGAGGGAATAAGGTCAGCGGGGCGACTCAGGTGGGCCCGCCTGGCGTGTCTTGGATCGCACTACCTTGCAAGGGTTTGGACCAGTGTTGTGTCTGAAGTTGTCATGGGAAAAAAAAAAAAAGAGCGGAGACTGTTTACCCGAGGTCGCACTTCCCCTCCCTCCCTTTTGTGGAGAGGAAGTCGGCTTGGTCCCCAGACATCCCCCCACCCTCCTCACCCAGCCTGTCGACTTATTGTTTGCATACAGTAGTAGTAGTGAGTAGATAAAAATTCAAGGAAGACTGTTTGGGTAGAGTGAATGTGCTTTCATACATGAAGCCTACTAGAGGGAAAGCTTTTGTGTTTTCCTGTTTGGGTCTAAAGGAACCTGCTTACAGTGTGTCCTGCAAAAAAAAGTGAGGGAAGTAAAGCCCAGTATAGCTCTGTGGGAAGGAGTCCAGAGAGTTACCGAAACCACTGGGTCAGCATTAAAAAACTGAAATTAAACGTTTTCTTTACGCATCCACGTCCACTGGCAGCAATTAAATATTTTTCATGCTTTCTGCTCTCAGATGCCTCCCTCATTTCAAGAGCAGCAGTGGTGTTTGACAACTTTTAAAAACTATTTAAACTGCACATACAACTACATTGCCCTTTATGCACATAATTTGCAGTGGTTCTAATTATAAATATTTTATGACATCGTGTTGAAGGGCTCAACCGCAAATTAACTTTCCCGAAATGATGTCCTTGAGCTAACATCCTTAAGTTTCAGCTGCTTTGGCACATTTTATATTATACAGACAGCAGATGAAAGAAAAACCCTGGGAAAAAATGCCCTTTGCTAAAAAGACAGACAGACACAACAGAGACACTGACAACCTCCAGACTTGATCTAATCAAGGGAATTCACCTACTTAATTTGCATAATTAAAACCTACAGTAAAGAATGACTTCAGTAGTGAATAGGAGACAGTCTGGATTCAATAATTGTAGACTGTGCTTATTGTGGCTGGACACAGCGGCTAGGTGAGGTTTGATATAAAGAAAGACCATCGCTTAAATCTCAGCTTCAAAGTAACCAATTAGCTCCTTACTGTAATCAGAGGCTCTGTCAACACAGACAGATAGGGCCATGCAGCTGGATTAGATCCACCCTCAGATCATAAATGCTAGCTCTCATCCTCTTTTTGTAAGTCTCTAAGGGATACCTCATATTTTAGTCATGTGTGTTGATGAGATGAAACATGTTTTTTGTGCCTGTGCCGTCAACCATCTCATGCAAAAGTTAAGAGCGTGTCAGTGACAACAATAGGTGATTAGGTTTGTATAGAGCCAGTGGCCTGGAGTTATTGTGACCTGCAAGGACTATAATTCCTCACCCATGGCCAGGCCTGAGCAGCTTAGACCCCTTAGTCACAATTTAGACAGAAGCCCTGTCATTTGATACATTTTTTTTTCTTTTTTTTTTTTTTTGAAGAGGCTAACCTTAATTGTATTCACTGAACCATGAGAGAGTTGACATTCAGGGAGAATGAGAGGCAAAAAGACTGGATTATGTTGATGAAATATGCATGGAGGTGCATCAGTGCTCAGGTTTAAGGAATCCTTGAAGAACAAGTTGGAAGTGTGCACAACTATTTTGGGAAATATACTACTTTGACACCACACTCATGTTTGCATGTGCAGCTGGAGCCAGTGGCCGTTTAGCCTGTCAACTAGCTAGGTGTCAAAGAAAATTATTTTAAAAAATGGGTCACCAGGCTGTTTCTTGTTTAGTCTCCTACAAGGCTAGCTGTCTCCAGGCCTGTGCTAAGCTAATCTAACCAATGATGGCATCCTCATTAGCATACGGGTATGACTCTTGCTAACTCTGGGCAAGGAAATGAATAACTGTTCTTTTAAGATTGCAGCTGAGAATACTTGGTGTTTCTTGCTCTCAAATGGTAAAATGTAAAGTGAAAGTTTGGAACACAACTGCTCATAAATACTGAGACCCATGAATATAAAAGCACTTTTGGTCCTTGAGGTCCACTAGTACACTGACTGATTAACAGAGAATGTCCTGCAGGGCTGTGAGGGCTTGCAGACCTGGATTAAGCTGAGCTATTGGAGGTTGAGGTCAGTTACAGCCAGACCTCACCTTTGAGATGACCTTTGCCCTCTGGATATGGGGAAACTGAATTAAGTACCACAAGCTAATCAGGTCACAACAGGCATCCAGGTATAATTTTGGTTTATAGAGAATGAGCAAACCACCAGCTAATCATGAATACAGTGCACAGCTAATATATGCACAGTGTGTCCAAGCCTATTATGGATGGCGTGTATGAGTGTGACTGTGAATGTGGCTGCAGGAATTAGTTTGTACCATGAGGCTTTTTGCCAGTTTTTTCATGTTGAATTCATAAATTATGGGAACAGTAATTTTCTCAAATGGCTCATTTGAATTCATGTTTGATTTGTTTCTGCTTTGTTCCTCATTTGACCCTTGATCCACTCAAACTGCAGAGTTGTTAGCGAATCTATTTAAGTGTTTCAAATCAGGTTTTGTTTCCCATAGCCCCGAAGAAAGGAAATTAATCAACCCTACAAATAATGTTTCTGGGCCTAAAACCTCTGATTTTGTTTGACTTTGTTTTGTATTCTATAAACACCTCTATATATACAGGCATTTGTATGTATATATCCGTGTAATCCCATGTACTAACTGTATGTTGTTTGCTTTCTGCCCATTTTCCTTATTCATTCTGCACCTCCTTGCCCACTTATGGATTTGTATAACTGTCATAGAAAAACTAGGGCAAAGTGTTTGGTTGCCATGGCCGAGGAGCCAGTGGGAACATTGTTTTGTTGATAGTAGTACTGTGCATGGATGTGTGTGTGTTTACAAGTCAGTGTAAGACAAATGGCTCAGGAGAGATAGGGAAGAAGTGGGTGCTGGTGAGTGAATGCAGTTCTGCCTACCTGGTCACTGTTTCTCAGGCCATTCGGGGGGTGTGCTACCTCTTCTTTGTTGACTGACCTCTGAACTTTCTGTCAGCTCTCCCAGTCTTTATGGTGGGTTAGAGTTTCAGGGGGCCGACCTGGGCAGGAACAGGTGCACGCTGCCAGGTTCGCTGCAGGAGGGCGGGACGACAGCACAGAGTGAGTGGCAGACGGATGAAGGGAAGGACAGAAAAAAGACTGTGTGAAAAACCCCTCCGGTTGTGAAACTTGAGCTAACTTAGAGTTAAAACAGAGCATGACTGTATTATTCTATTCACCTCTAAGCACCTGAGCCCCTGGGGCTCTGTGTGATGTGTGTGGTGTGTGTGTGTGTGTGTGTGTGTATCGCATGCCTGTGCGCCTGCTCAGCGGTGCATGCACTCCAGAGAGGCTGGGGGGAGATGAGAGACGAGACAGGAGAATACAGGAGACTCCAGGCTGAGCTGTCCCCTCTTTTCATCCCTGCGTGCAGTGTGACTTCTGCTTTATGGCATGTGGCTGTATTAAACCACAGAGCAATAATCTGGTGTCAAGTGGTGCAGCGACCAGCAGACATCAGTCATGGAGCTACCGTGCTGCACTGTATCTGTGAGCCTTAGCAGTATGCAGCTGTTCACTGCCACTTTACCTCAAGTCTCCACAGCTTCATTCAGTCACTCTTTCAGCAGCTGTCAGCCACATCTTTATGTGACAAATTGTTTTGTGTTTGCCTGCATTATGTTCACTTCTTTTACAATTACTGTTAGGGCTGGGTTTTGAATGTAAATACTTTCTTAGTGCGCAATGAAATGCGTCTACCATGTAGGACCAAGTATTGAAAGCTGGCATTGAATGACATGTCAAAATTTTATCCCATCTTTTCTTAAATCAGAGAGTTTCTGATTTGAATCATGTTGTTATTGTACAGCGACATAAAAGATTTGTCCTTTATTTCCTTTATTTATATATCCAGCTTTTACATCCACCTGTTAGCTGCACAGTGCAGCCATAGTCCTTAAAATGTGGGCAGTGGAACAACCCCGTCAGTAGTTAAGGGCACGTAAATAGTTTCTCATTCACTTTCCTTCTTCCAGATTTTCACAGCTGGTCCTGCTTTTCAAAGCACTTTCACTGGCCAGAAACCCTTTTTCCCAACCTTCAGGCAACTCTGGAATGAAGGCAACATCTTCACAATGTCTGCTGCAGTTTCATTTTACATCTTTAATTTGGTGAGCTGAAAGTGAATTGACCCCAATTGTTGCTTCCCAGTCCGCTACTTATCACAATTGCAAGAGTAAATTGCTACGTGGCAGAGTGCAGGAAATGGGTTCAGGGTGCACAGATGCGAGGGCTGATGGAAACTGAGCCGCAGTAAGGCTGATGCTCATCGCCTTTCATCGGGAGGAGAGTGAAGGAATCTGTTGGAGGAGGTTAAGGAATTCTCCACCTGGAATAACTGCCATTCCTTACGTCTGCACTGCGTTCCTGACCGCTCAGAGGAGTGGATCCACAGCAGGCAAGATAAAACAGGAGCTGACATAGGCTCCCAAGCAGATGCCCATTCATACACACAAACACACACTGTACATACACATGCATGTGCAGCTCAGACACACACATATGCACAGGGTTTACCTGAATGTGTCCTCTTCTGGCCATCTGGCCCGTTCTGGTACAGCAGCGTGCCACTGTAATGTCTACAGAGAGCCATCCAGATGTTCCCTAAGTTTCCTGTCAAGGTGAGCAGAGCTATTTAGAGTCACTTAGATCTGGGAATTTACTCTCCTGCTATGAGTTATTGGTGAGACTATAGCGCCTCTCTCATTCAAACAAGTCAAATCTGTAAAGTCACCCTATTGTCCCTAATAACAGCTATTCATTAAAGACGTTCAATCAAACTGTGTGACTTTAAAGACCAACTGCACCATTACCTGATGAGAAAGCCATTTCAAGTTACCAGAGGCTGTGAGGCTTCATGCTTAATAGAGTGTTTTAGCTTTCCTTTTGATCTCTGTAAATGTTGGCCTGAAGTGGCCTGATGCATTTAAATGAGATGTATTCTGAACACAGTTTGACAAATACAATTGTACAACAAAATTATGATAAAAAAAATATTAAGTGGTAGAAGTCTTTCTTTTTTCATAAAGAGTAATAAAATCTCACTCTCCCCTTTTGGGAAATACTCTTATTCAAGACTGAGAGGAGAAGATTGATACCAGTTGTGCCTGTCTGTTAGCAACAACTACAGTTGCTACAGCAACTTGCTACAGTTGCTTCTTAGTATAACATGAAGAAGCAGGTAAAACGGCCGGCCAGACGTCGTCCAAAGGTGTGTACCAAAACCTCTTAAGCTCACAAATGAATGTGAATCTCATTTGTTTAATCTGTATAAAAACAACTAGCTAAAACTTGAAGATTTTAATGGGTTAGCTTTAGAGGTGTTAGCAGGCAGATTACTAGAGTAAAGCTAGTTGTTTCTCCTTGTTTCCAGTCTTTATGCCAAGCTAAACTGTCTCTTGGCCATACCTTCACATATAATGGACAGATATTGTGTGTGGTGTTGATTGGCATTGATATTCTCATCTGCACTAACACTTAGCAAGAAAGAAAATATGTATTTCCCAATACATCAAACTATTTCGTTTGCCATATGCTAGCTAGTGTTGCACAAGTTTGCTATGAGTGGTCATTTCGAGCTTTAGTGAAATAACATTTAAAGTACAGGTGTATATTTACTGAGTATATTAATTCAGGCGTGACTGTCAGGCAATCAAAACTGAGGTCTGGCTCTGGTTTTGTTTTTTTTTACAGATCATTTTGACAGAACTCTTTGAATTAAAGCACCAGGTAATGCTGAGGTTTTGACAGCACCTATATTCTTTAGCTGTTTCTCATTGTTTTTGTATTTGACGAATGATTGCCATGCATAATAGTACTTGTCTGAATGGGTTTGCTGCTGTTTGGTGAAGGATCATGTGTTACATTGAGCCAGACTGAAATGAAACAATGGATCTGCAGTCTGAGTTGACAGGACGATGTGTTACAGCACAGCATAGGTCTGCAGTGCATGAGAACAGAGCAACAAAGGCAGAAATGTCAGTGTGCAAAAAACACAAATTCAACAAGAAGTGTAACCAGTGGGAATTAATCAGTTTGACTTGTTAATTTAGGGTGAGCTGTCTGTGTGTGATTGTATGTGTATGTTTGTTTTATGCTTTCTTGGGGCTCCTACTTCTTGGCTCCATATGTCATGGTGAAGTGAGACATGCACGATCCGAGCAGACTGCAGTCCATTATTGAGTCTGATTCAGAGTATTGGAAAAACATAGTTGTTGAGATAAATTTTCAAGACGGTACACAGACACTGAGAAGCACTGAGCTGGAGGTAATCTCCTGCTGGCTCCATAAAACGCACTCAATTGACAGCAGGCCTTGTGGTAGCAGACAAATCGCCTGGCTTATAGCAATGTGCTGAAAGAGAATGCCAGCACTGTGTATCCTTGCCAAGATGGATATGCAGACAGCAAACTCTGGGCTGCTTGGGCGTGGCTCTCTTGTGCATAGCAAACAGTGGATCAGGGGAGTATGGTCCCTAAGTTGGACTTGACATTGCCTCGTTTGTTTTCCTCTTTGGCAGATGTAAATGGAGCTTCTACTTCTCACCTGCCAGTTCAGACGGCTGCCAGTGTTAGGCCTCTTTGGCAATATTTACCCTCAGAGAGTGCACTGAGTATGGCCTAGATGTTAAAAAAGCAGGTTTATAAAATCTGTGTTAAATGTTTACATGGAATGAGCAGTGCCTTTTCTGAACAACTTTTGTCAAAGTGCCAGGAGCCAGGCACTTAACAAGTTTGTTTTTGCAGGAATGGTAATTTTACACAAAGTGAAATAAATTACAAGGTGACGGATTATATACAGTATTTGTACATGCAGTCTGAAGACAAAAAGTTTTTTCCCACCTAATGAATGTATGTCAAATTTTCACTCTTCTTATAGGTCTGTTATTGCCCTCAACCAACTCCTGAGGGAAACATACTAAAGCGGCTAAATGCTCCTTTACCTTCACTAGCTAGCTGCTAACGTGTGCCATTTGGTGTTGCTGAGCAGGTAGCATAGAGCAGCTTTTACAACACATTTTGTTAGTTTAAAGGTGCTATATGTGAGTTTTTGCTATCACTCCATAGCCAACATTAGCATTAACAGCTGTCTACTTACCAGTCTAGAAGAAAGGTTGCGAGTTTATTATCAAAATTCATTCATTTACTCACCAAGAGATGTTTCCAGCATTGGAAGCATCTCAGTGGCCAAGTAAACTGTGGTTGGGGTGCACAGTTGCTGTGTGAGTGCACCGCTGTGCTTTCATGTCATATATCTATATATGTGTCTTGGCGACAATGTGCATGCATCTCTGTGTGATTCTATTTGTGTTTGTGTAATAGTAGATGGATTGTGATGGGTTGTGTTGTGATTGGTAGATGGGTTGTGTTAACTCCTCTTACTGGGCTCCCCAGCTATGCGTTGGGGCTATTCTTTATTGTCAGGAGCTCATTCAGATACGTATATAGTGCTCCATAAATCCTGGCGCAGTGTGAAAATGCCAGTCAAAGTTCACGCTGCTCATGTTCATTTCATGCTTGAGTGTCCAGGTCCGTGAGTGAGGATGAGTGTGTGTATTGATGATGTGTGAATGTGCGTATAAGTACTAGAGGAAAAGAAAGAGATGAAGCACATTCAGAGTCCCTCCATCCTCTCCACTTTGCTGCAGAAGTCATCCATCTTTCTGAACTTAACTGCTACCAATTTATGATTGCATTATTACAGTCAGTGTTTTATCTTCATTCCAGCACACGGGCTTGGTGGTGGTCTGGTTAATGGAGAAGGTGATGGAGAAGGTGACTGGCTAGTGCCATTACTATGGTACTTGGTGGGCTTAGCTTTAGGGTGAATATAATGAAAATACATGCTCTCTTTAACTCTGATTTTAGCCCTGCTGGCTGACTTGCTGCTGGTCATGTGCTCATATGAGGGTCTAATGTGCCACTGATCATACTACTATACTACACTACACTCAGATATTAGCTTAATTACGTCCCTATATCATTAGCACGTCAAATAAATATCTGAAAAATCTGATATTTGCACCAAAGCATGTATCCCCCTGTGACAGAGAGAGTACCAGGAAAGAAGTGCATTTTTCTTTCATTACTGAATAATTTGACTTAGCAATTTGCCTGCTGACATTTTAAAGGAAATAGCGTACCAATGCATTCTGCAAAGTGGCAGCAAAGTTGCTTTTATTCCCATGGAAAACTGTGTATCTGAATTTCTCAGTAGGTGGAACACTGAAAAGGTCAGCCTCAGCTGTATGGATTTTCATAATGGATTTTCACCAGAAAAAGTCAATCAAGATACAGCAGCTGTGTTGGTTGTCTGTGACTGGTGAAGTCCTTTTTTTTTTTTTTTTTATCAAACTGGTATACTTTTGCACTTTTGGGAAAATGTGTGAGTAGATTCCAAAGCATCAAAAGCCAACATAAAATTTATTTTTTGTTGCCTTTGTGGTGCTTGAAATGACTGTATCATAAAAATGTGGATATATTTTCATCTGGTCTTGGCAACATTATTGTTAGAGAAGCTTCCAAGCACTGATGCTTGACAGCCTCCCTTCTATATTTTCTGTCTCATCACATGATTTGTACAGATAAGCGACACAGAGAGAAAGAGGCAACAAACTGCTTACATCGCCTTACACTTTTAAGATCTCCAAAAAGTTGATAAAAAGTGCCTCATCCTTGAACTTTGACAGTAGTAAAGAAAAAACACTGTTATTTGTACAGTGATGAACTTGGATGACATTCATGTCCACATGTGCACTATTACAGTAAACACATGTACTTTAGAGGTCACAAGTGTTAAGAAGAAGTCAAATTAGGATAATTAGATTTATACTCGGATCAGCAGAAATTTACTGTCGTGAGAAATGATGCCATCTTGAGCTTGTCATTATTCCCAGTGGATGGAGTAAACCTTCCCCTGCCTCTCTCCCATGAACCGACTCCCATTAATAGATCCGTCCTTTATGCTTCCCCTCTTGTTACTGCCGCTCTATTTTATGATGTCACTCTCTCTGCTGAAGAGCTCTGGGCTGTTTTATCTCCTTCGTGTGTGTCGGGCACTTAAACTTAAACCTCTCTGTTTACGAGTCCCAAACTGCCTCCCCATCCTCTGCGTTTGCTGCTCAGTATCAGTTCAGCATCGCCTATAAAAGCCGAGCCATCCTCGCTGTTTCTGGGAAACTTGCTGTTGGGCATCACAGTGTGGACCCCCAGCTAAGAGCCTGACTCCCATGCTGGGTGTGGGAACAAGCCTGCGAGAGTGTGTGTAGACGTGTGTGTGTATATGTGCGCAGGTTTATATGTGGCATTGTCTCTCTGCTGCATTCTCAGTTAAACTTTTTAGTTTTCTGTGATGCTGACAGCAGCCTCACATCATAATTGCTACTCTCTGGCCTAATTGAATGTGGTTAAATTGCCTTGCCATTTCCCCTTCATTTGGAGCCGCTTTCAGTTGATATTTTTCTCCTACATGCTGATGTTTTTTTTTCTGAAATTGTCATCGTTAATGTGGTGTGTTTTAGGTACTCAACTGCTCTGCTGTTTGGCAGCAGTTCATCCCTGGTGCTTCTCTCAGATGGTAGCTGTTGTTTACTGCTCAAAATTTATGCATCAAACAAAAACATTGCTGGAATGCCTTTGAACGTGTCTGTGCGACACGGAAATGCTCACCTCATTCAGCATGCCTGGTGAAAAAGAGGGAAGCTCTCAGGGAGCAACACCTGTGTCTTTGGCCTTGGTGAATTCCTGCACAGCTTTACTGTTCAGAGCAGGATGCTACTGTTCAGTCCCCTGACCCTCTGCTGTGTCCAGCTCACCTCCCCCTCTCCTTTACATCCTCCAAGGGCAGCAGCTCATAAGAGCCAAAACTTACAAAACCAGGGTCATTCTCTAATGTCCACTGCAAGTCCAGACAGCCACTGAGCTGTAAAACTATTATGTAGTCAAGCTTAAATGTGTGGTTTTATTTACACACGTGGTTTTACAGGTTGTGTCAGTTTTGGTTTGACGTTCGAGCAATGTGTTAGTTTCCAGGTGGAGGCCTTTGTCATATGACCTCTGACTTGAGTTCAGCTGTTCAGAAACTATTCATATGATTTAATCAGCCTCTTCCTGTATATTTACTTTGACAGTCAAACACTAGTTTAACTCTACATAAATGCACAAACTTATATTTTCTCTTCTCTTTTTTCCTTTTCATGTGCTGCTCCTGACCTCTCTGCGCCTGACCCTAAACACAGGTAAGCACATTTATGCACATATGTACCCAAGATCTGTAAATGTTCTTTCTTTTTCCAAGCATCTCTCCCATTGTCGCACGGTCATTACCACATCCATCCAGCGAGACGTTACCCCCTCCTCCCCGTTCTGTCCGTCCACTGACCCTCATCCCACGCTGGGTGTTTATGTCTTCATCTCTTTGTGAGCGAGAGGCTGTTTTGGCTGCAGTGTCCAGTGGAGGGGTGAAACGGGCACACTTGAACTCCCACAGAAGCAGTCATTGGAGACCACATTTGAACTGGATTTGACCTGTTCAGTCTGCACCTGACTTGTGCGATTCCATCTCTTTTATGCATTTTGTCTGCCACTTTAACACTCTCACAAGCATGCCTGCGGACAACACAGGTATTTTGCGGCCTGTTTTTGCCAGAGCTTGGTTCCCATACCAGGAAGCAGTTCAGAAAGTGATTCTTGCTCAAGTTGTTAAGTTATAGAGGGTGCTGTAAAAGCCCTACAGCAGCCATTGAAAGTCATGGTGGCGCTATGGGGATGGAGGGCTCGAGGCTCCTGCAGCAGCAGAACAATGCTTAATTAGCTCATAAACAAAGGCTAGTGGGGGATCAGAAGGGGCAATCAAAGTGTCCCATTCCTTTGAGCTTCTCTCACCATCAACAAAGCCTTTCTAATGGCCCCGTCACTCCACTTGTTGTGTCTCACCGCAGTGTGCTTCCTGACAACATAAAAGGCTCACATTCCTAAAAGAGCCTCGGACGAGAGACGCTGCCCGTCCTCTTCCACCTCCCTTGGCCTTCAAAGCAGCCCTCCATTTCCAATACCACCCACCCCCACCCCACCCCTCCCCTCTCTGCCAGATATTGACATTGCTCCTCCGCTAACGTATGTTTGGGTCCCCGTGGCGACCGCTGTCGCTTTCATCTTCTCTCTTTCAGTCTTGTGTCCGTGACTTTCGTGGTCTGTTTTATTGCGTTCTTTTGTGCGACACTGTGCTGGCACGCTGCTGGGAGCACCATGAGGAAATGCTCCACACGCACACACACACACACACACACACACACACACACACACACATAGAAGACTGTGCCAGGCTCTGGAAAGGTTATTGAAGCTTGGCAAGAAGAACAGGTGTGTATGCAGTGCGCCAGTGTGCCAGGTGTGTCTGCGTGCATACCCGTGCGTCACGGTGACTTGGTGTCCATGTTTGTACTAGGCAGTCAGTGTGTTATTCTTTGTATGTTTGGCCACGAGGCCCTCTAAAGAAAACAGACTGCCACACGAGGACAGCTCGGCAGCAGGTCAGAGGCAATCTCTGCTTGTTTGTGCGACTGTGTTATCATCTCCTGTTTCCTGTCAAAACAGGAAAAAGACAGGGGCGAAAATGGAGGCTAGGAAAGTGCTGCCTTGATGTGTGTTGGCTGGAGGTCCAGCTCTGCCTGACAGTGACCCTCCTGGCCAGGAAAAACAGACCCGTTCAGGGCGTAACCCACAGCGGGATACTTCATGGTGTTATTTTTATCACTTTCACAAAGCGCAGCGAGGGATGCTTTTCCCAGCTGTTGACACAGGTCTGGGTCATTTTGGTCTCCATAACAGCGCAGCAGAGGAGAGAGGGAGACGTCCCATCTGCCCGTGTCCCTTTGGCTGTCAGCCTCGCATGATTGTAGTCTCTGTTTAGGAAGGGAAATCCTTTTTGACATTTTGTTAATCATGAAAGCGAGACACTCCTTTTCTTTGGATGATCCCTAGACCTCCATCACAATACCTTTTCCGTCAGGCTGGAGTTGTCATGTGGGTTTATCCATCCATCACCCACATTTCTTAACTCTTTGCAACAGGATGGCACACACACACACACACACACGCGCGCACACCCTCCCACACACACATACACAGTAAATCTGGTGAATGTTCTTTTATGGCAGTGCACCTATGAGTACATTCCAGACAGTGGAGTCAGCTATTGGCGTGGTTCAGGCGGTGGATTACTGCTGATGGCATGGCAGGTAAAAGCCCCGGTGTCTGCTGCGATACGGCTAAATGAGAAGGCACCTACAGGCAGCACTGCACAAACAGCTGATTAGGGAGTCAGCTAATTATTGACTGGTGAAAAATGATAAGCATCTCTTGCCCTGCTCCGCTCAGGGACTCACTCTGTAAAACTGAGAGTTGCTCTTGTGGAATTCCAGGAGTTTGAAGGCAGAGCTAAGTTTGGCTCTTTATGGGGTCTCTAAAAAAGAAAGGGCTGCTTGCACAAGAATGCTATTGTTAGATTGCACCAAGCAGGCTTTTCTGTTTTTGTTTTCCCAGCAATTTGTGTTCACACTGAGGCCTGAGTAACCACAACCTTTATTTATGTTGCACAAGGAGCAACAGACCGCCACCATGCAAAGTTTGACCTCACGGGGACTGACATTTGTTTTATTTGTGATATTTGATGAGTAACCAGAACATGAGACCAGACAGGTAAATATCAGCGATAGCTCCCTCAGCACGTAACGTCTGGACCGGCAGCAGCGGTCCGCTCCTTTTCTCTGTGACCCAGATTAAGATGCGGCATGTGCTTGGCGACCGGGGTCGATGTCATCAGCTGGGAGGTTGGAGTTCATTTGTCTTTTCTGACAGACCTTCAGGTGGTGTTCCAGTGCTCTGGCAGGAGGCCACACCGACGCTGACCTCCATGAGTCGCGCAATTAGTTGCCCTTTGACCCCCATAGTCCCACAATAAAACCATGAGCACGGACCGGGCATGCTTCTGCATCCCTAGACCCACTTTACACACGGCTCTGTATGTATGTGTGTACGTGTGTGTTGTTGCAGCTTGAAAAGGCACTGATGTGGCATGTGATTCATTCTGACATGATGTAATAGCTCTGAAGTCCTTCGTCTTGTTTCAAATTAACAAAACAAAGAGATGGGAGCGATGCATACAAATTTACACCCCCAGCTTAATGATATATCTGACTTTCCATTCTCCACTCATAAATATATAAAAGATCCATTAGTCTGCGTCCCTTTGCTGCAGACTGCACAGCTCTTCTCTTCTTAAGTGACTATTGTTATTTAACTGCTCTTAACTGCGTGTTTCTCATGCTCTTAAGTGCAGTCAAAGCACATCACTCAGGGCTTATGCGTACAGATGAATGCCATCATATCCTTGAGCCAAAAGTATAAATCTCATTGCAGACTCAACCTTTCTATTTTCACTTTCTTTGACGTGTTCTCAGCGAACACGCAATTCAGCTGCGAGACCTGCAGCTTCCCTCTATTTCTCTCACGATTGCAAGTTTCTCCATCAAGCTGAATCCCTCAGCTCTAACTGAGCTCTGCTGTGTTGTGACATTTCATATGAGCAGACAGAAAGCCCCCCCCACCCCCCGAAGAATGTGAAAAGCACGATTCAAGACGAGACGAGAACTCCGAGCTCAACAAAACTGCCAACAACTCCAAGGTTATCTCTTCACTACACGGAGTGAAGTGACAGCGGTGGTGTCCTTGTCCGCCCATGTTGGCGTCCCTGGCATGAGAATAGAGACGGTTTTGTCACTTGTTTCCTGTTTTGTGATTGGTTGTGCAGAAAGGAGGCTAGAATGACAGTCGCCTACACTTAGCTCCCGTCTTTTTAGACACTGATTTGTCCAGCTTCTTAGTCATGTAGAGGCTCGTTCAAACAGATGGATAACTTCCAAAGCCTTTCCAAATTAGTCTGCTTTCTCCTGTGTCTGCTGGAATGTGTCTGAGCATTACTTCTAGCAGCATGGCTGTAGGGAAACAACATCAGTCTGTCCATCTGGTGGTTGGTCGGTCTGTTGGTCCACCACTTTGGTCCGTAGTGAATTATCTCAACAAATATTGGATGGATTCAGTTTTGTACAGATAGTCCCACATGATAAATCCTTCTGGCTTTGATGATGCCCTGACTCTTCCAATAGTGTCACCAGCAGGTTGAAATTTTTGGCTTTTAGTGAAATATCCTGTT
The DNA here is from genome assembly GCF_001640805.2 of Lates calcarifer. Lineage (NCBI taxonomy): Eukaryota > Metazoa > Chordata > Actinopteri > Centropomidae > Lates > Lates calcarifer. The sequence goes on from NC_066851.1 coordinate 11,316,453, forward strand.
GACTTTGGTGACCACCTGACCACTAGCAGGTCAAATTTTGGCAAGTATTTTCTTTATGACCACAGACCTGCAAAACTAATGATATTCCCGTCAGCCTTAGCTGTACTTTTTGTAAATAACAAATATTAGCATGCTAACATGCTAAAATGGCAAACTTGGTAAACATTATACCTGCTTAAGATCAACATGTTAACACTGACATTGTGAACATGTTAGCATGTCGATATTAGCATCTACTATTAGTACTGCTGTGCCTGAAAACCGACTCACAGAACTGCTAGTATGGCTGCAAACTCTTAGTTTTGTTTCAGTTTGTATAGTATTATAATAGGGATGTGTTTCCTTTAATGCAACTTAAAACATTATGAAATAAAGCAAAATAAACACTATGTTAAAACCATATTTTTCACATGAACTATCAAAGTGAAAAGTGAATATTACTTGGGGGAAAAAAAAACATCTGGCTTTCAGCCCCATCCAGTCCTCAACAGCTCATTTGAATATTAAGTGAAATGGTTGGAGTAGCTTTGTATTGTGGGCCACAAGGCCATTTGCAGGATGCTATTGTTCCTAAAAGACAAAGTGGCAAAATGTGCATGTGAAAAAATTTTGATAAGCCAAGCATTTTCTAGGATAGTGAATGAAAATCCTTCAGACTCAGTAAGTGGATTAGCGTGTGCTATTCTCCACCGAGATAGTTCAGCCTACTTTCTTATCTCACCCAGATTCAATAGAATGTGTCTAGACGTCTCAATTAGTAGGAAAAAAAACAAAAATATACTGGATACTGGTTAGTGCTTATCTCAGTGTGTTTTTCTTTTAGCACTCTCACCAGCTTTCACTCTCTAGTTCTCATAAACAGACAACAGTTTTCCATTAATACAACCCTCCCTGGCTGAAAGCCCTGGGCTGATGTTTAAATTTCTATTATTAGTGATAATTGTGTTCTCTGAGAAGTCATTGGCATGGTAATGACATCTTTCATGATAAATTAGTACACCCCCCTTCTCTGCTCTACCTACACTAGGCTGTTGCACCAGACTGATTCCGCCGCTCGCAACTCTGCTGCTCCATTGTTCTGCCGACACGCAGCAGCTTTGTGAGACACAAAGCGTGTCAGTCTCTGAGATAATGCTGTGCAGACTGGGAGTGGATGGGACAGGGACGCTCTGCACAGCTCACCTTGGCTCAGGACGATTTGTGCTTTAGCATATGAACTCAGTTAAGAAACTAGAATAGGGTGGACTAACCTTTAGCTCGTTCTATAGTCCCTTCAGTTTTGTGATGCTAATCAGTTAGCCTGTTGCTCACATATGTGCACTGGCACATGGGCTGATAAGTGAAGATTGAGATATATGTCAAATAAAAAAGTGCCATGCTCAACAATAACCACTTAGTGTGCCTCATTATGTGCCTCCTTCTCCTCACTCACTGAATCTATGGAGTCACTCCATGTGGAGAGAGAGAGAGAGAGAGAGAGAGAGAGAGAGAGAGAGTGACAGAGTGAGTCTCTCAAGCAGCAACAGAAAACTAGAATATTTATCCATATGGCAGCTTGCCAGCATAATTACTGTCCTGTCCATTCCAAGGGGAAAGTGGAGAGAATAATTGTTGTAGGATACTCAACATTTCACCTTGTCATCACTTTCATACCACTTTATTTTCATGACTGGGAGTATGTGTAGCTTTGCATTTTTGCACAAGGTGTCAGGTAATGCAATAAGCACATAAAATGGACCTTGTAGAGCCATATGTTTCAGCGTATGTGCTCTATAACTCTGCTGCGTGACATGAAAAACTATTTAAATGTTGATCTAAAAATGATGAATTTTAATCATGTTGTTGATGTGTAGACTGAGATTATTTTCCACTATGGGATCTGGAGGATGCTGATGAAGACACCATATGCAATTACTTCTGTTTGAGCATGAGTAACTCCCTTTGCATTTTTCTGTGATAATTAACCGTTGGTGTGTGTACACTTTCATGTCACACTTTACTTTCCGTGTGGCTGAGGGAGTCCTGCCATGGAGATTAGTTGCTGTAAGCTATGGCAGCAGTTTGTTTTTCTCTCTAAATAAATTTCAGGGACCTGGGAGCGCTTTGTTTCTCAGTCGAAACGAAAAATCCTCTTGCAGAACAAACTACAGTGAATGCATCTCTCTCGGTGTGACAGTTCAGACAGAGGAGAAGCAGGTGGCTGTCATCACTGCCTATAGACTGAAAAAAGAGGGTCTGAATACAAGTGAAGAAGTGGTTTGGGCTGTTGGAAGGAACTATTGTATCAGGATTCGCTGCTGTGCAGTGAGTGTTTTAGAGTGGGCTCTTGGACAAAAATAAATCTCTCAACGAGCTCCAGTGGATAGTCAGGAATACTGAATACTCTGAATACGCTGCACACTAATGAGGACTTTGCAAATGCACAGAATAGAGATAACATTATAATTCTGACCTAAAATACTCAGTTTTAGCTTTCAAATGTAAGTTGCTGTATTTTTTAAAGAGTTTTTTTTTTTTTGCAACAGAGTAGATTCAGAGGAAGCAAATTTTCTCTTTTCATTAGCCGTGCGCCCTGAAAATGTGCCAGACGATTTTTAACCCTCTTCTCCACCCTTCAACAACCCACCCCCACCCCAGCCCCCTCCTCCCCCCTTTCCTCCCTCCTTCTGTCCTTGCTTTCACCTGCAGTTTACAGCAACACCTGGCTCCTGCCTTTCCAGCTTGCCTGTTGAATTTTTCATTATGTACTCATTTTGGTTCGTTTCCACAGCCGAGCCTGGTCGGAGAGGAAGAGAGAAACTACCTTGAGAGCATCTCACAGCCAAAAATCAGCCATTCTAATTAAAAGTAGCACAATTGCTGGTGCAAGTGTACATACAACAACACAATCCACCATGTCCCTGATGAGGACAGCATAGCAAGCAGCCCTGCTGCTGCCTGACTTGCTCCACAGCAGCCATGGGCGGGGAAATGGAAAATATTTGAAGTGGAGAAAAAAATAGTTTCATCCCCCTAGTTTATGTAGTGATGCGGTTGAGCATTACTTTTCTCACTAATGAGAAAAGTTTGGAGGGGTCGTTCATGTTGCTCTGTCTGCGCAGAGCATTGTTCTGTCTCTCAAATCAGTTTGTTACTGAGTTGAAGTAATGATCGTTCCACCAGCTCCAGCAGACACTTAATGAAGATGTCTTTTTGGCACTTGTCTAAGTCTCTCACTCTCCCACTGGTGAGTCCAGCCTGGACCTCCCAACACTCTGACCTCGGCCAAAGCCGATGAAAACTTAACGGATCAGGGGCTGAGACAGTGAAGGCTGCTTTTTCCCACAGAGGAGAGACAGAGAGACAAGAGAGAGAGAGAGAGAGAGATGTTGAAAAGGGGGGGGGGGGAGAATGAAGTCTGTCCAAACAGTCTGAAAGGGGCTTGTTTTTTTTATGTGCGTGAGTGAACAGGAAAAGGTAATTAACTGGCCAAGTGGCGAAAGGCTGGAGTGATGGATGGGTGTGGTGTAAAAAGACAGCCACACAAGGAGCAATACACACACACACACACACACACAAATGCACACACACGCACACACAAACATGCCCATGCTTCACCCATTTCTCCCTTTCATGTCAAGCCTGGTTTATTGAACCTTTTTATGCAATTACACTTTTACAAAAACATGTATTTGAGTCTCATTCTGCCTTCAGTGAGAGCAACTACAAGCACTCACATGCTGATAAATGGGTCGACCATATGGAGTGGTGACACATCATTATATGAGGTCATCAGTGGTTTCAGGGTGGTTTGGCAAAGACTCATGAGTGATCACATCTGACTCTATCTATGTTTAACCTAAGGGTCAGCTGGATCTATGGCCTTTTTATTTTTGATGGACAGTGACATCTGTTTTTATGGATGACAAGAGGGAGCAGTGGGCTGCAGTGTAGCGCAGAATGAGCTGTATCACAGTGCTGGCATAAGCCCAAAACAAAGATATGTCACACCAGATTTTATCACAAAAAAGGTTGGAACTGTATTTTGAAGTAAATCCCGTTTGCAGATTCTTTTTGCTCGACCTCGTAATCATTTATCAGAGGATGTGTCACAGTGATACTCTGGACAGGTGGTGCTATCATGTGTTGAGAGTGTCACTGAGAGGTAAAGCCTATTTGCATTTTCTGTCAGCAGTTCACCCAGTTAAAGGGAGGAAAGGGCTAAATCACACAGGGCAGACAGACTGACATCTGTCTCTGTAAGCTCCTCGTGACCAGATGCTCGATGCAGGGAGGCTTGGCTGTTCATTTAAGGGAATACTGATGGAAAAATCTGATGCACTTCTTTAAACAAGGTAATCATCTGTTTGATCTAAATAAAGAGAAGTTTGTTTACTGAAATGTGCTGTTGACATTTTAAGTAAGCAGTTTGTCTTCAGGATAGTTGCAGAATTGAGTTATGCTATCTTATCACTCTGGGAAAAATGTAATATTACAAACAATTTTTTGCAGAGTTAAAAACACGTTACATTGGATATTCGGTGTATCTTAATTGGTCATTGGTGTTTTGCCTTTATTTAACCATCAGGTTTCTTGCAAATTACAAAAGCTGGTGAGTTTAAAATACACAAAATCACAAAGAGGGTCACAGAGTAAGAGGAGCAGCAAGACAGCAGCCCCAGGAAAAGCAGAAGCAGAATCGATTTTGTAACCATATCTCTCACAAAAGCTTAAATTCAGATGGCAGGATAAGAGTCTAAATGTAGCCTCACTTAGATAAAAGCCAAATTTCACATTAGAAATGCTGGAGAAGTGGCAGAAATCTTTCATCATTATTCGATGGAATCTCATTGTGCTCCAATAAACCCCACAAAAGTGTGACAGAAAAATTAAGCAGCCAGAGTTTTTCACACAGAGGATGAATGAATTCATTACCGTGGTGGTGTGTGGTTTTTGTCTGAGGCGGTATTATCGGCTAGGTAATGACAGTGTGCTTGTGTTGCTGCAGATACTGTCGCTTTGTTTGGGGAAAAGTCTTATTACAGGTTTGTTTAATCTTGTCAAGTCAGCAGATGGGGGCCAAACATCTGTTTGATGTGATTTGGTGAGCCGTCCCATTTTGTGTTCTACTAAAACGTTCCCACAGAGTTAAATAGCATGCTGGTGTGACATCCTGAGTCATTGTCTTCTCTGCCTCCGAGCAGGCAGTGGTTAAATTTAATGGTCTGTATCCCAGATCTGCAGTGGCACTAAAAGCTCTACCTGATATCTAATCAGCGTCGCAGGCCCTCCAGCTCCCTGCTCCTTCAGGGGGATCTGAGTCGACTCGGCCTGCTGGGAGAGAGGGTCAGAGAGTTGGAGTTGGTGCAGGATAGTCGAGAAGGAGCAGGGGGCAGAGAGGGATTACACCACTGGATGTGTTGCTTTTATCCTGGGAATGTAATCTGCCTTAATGCCCTGTGCTCACCCGGGGCAAGGCCAGCAGCTGTGCTCGTTTTTCTCCGACTTGGCTGTCAGAGTGAGCCGGGTCTACCTGTGGGAAAGCAGGCCTGCTGGAGCTCTCGTAGGGATGGATGGGCTGCGGTATGGGCAATCCCTTTGAGACTTAACGGGAGACAGTGTGTGGTTAGGGTCAACACCGTCTCAGGCCAAGTAAACAGAGATGGCTCGGCCGCATCCTTACAGGGAAAAGAGGAAGGGAAAGTCAGTTGAAAGGCTATTAGATTTGGCAGCTGCTGTGTGGTCTTGATTTTTACAAGAAATGCAGTCATAGGAAGTACTCAAGAATGGTGATGTGTAAACAGGACCGGTGCTGGTGAGAACAAAGTGTAGCGAGGACAGATATAAAGCAGCGTGGTGTTATACTGACTCATTTTGAGGAATGTTTCCATGGTGGTAGAATAATAAAAGAGAAACCTAGAAGGGGAAGGAAGGAAAGGAAGACTGACTGAGCAATTTAATCTTAAAGTCAACTTTCATGAGTTCAACTGGTTTATGTTTCTGTTTACTGAACAGTTAGAATGAGCACAGAGAATATATAGTAAAGGTCTTATTACTACATTGCCAGTTCTGGACTGGTTCTAGGCAAAATGCACAGTGGCTGATGTTAGAAATAAGAAAGTAAATCATATCCGGCAGAATGCCACAGAGCGCTGGCAGCTCTCATATACAGTTTGGATATGAGCTGACAAGCTGCAGGCTGCAGTATGTCAGAACTTTTCACTATTCTCATCATGGATGCACATTGATACAATTTTGCTTCATTTCTCTTTCTGCCACTGCTGCAGTGGGTCATGGGGAGCTTTTATGTCTGGGAAATATCTGTTGGGCTCAACTGGAATAGAAAATATGGTTTCCCAGAGTATTTTACTTTCAATGGAGCGTGCCTAAAAGTCTCTCGACTAGCGAGGGGCCTCATGCATTTCAAATGACTATGACCTTCCCTTGATTTAAGTCAGCTTGCTATGTCTGGCCTGCTGGTGCTCCACATCAGGGGTACATCAGAAGCTGAATGTGGAAACAGTCAGATGGCAGTTTTGCTTTGTCTGGTTAGAGAGAAGGTGCGCTGACGAGATGAGGTAAATGAGATGTGATTTGAGAAAAAAATCCTATGTGTGACTTTGCTCCGGTTCCGTCTGCACCCTAAGGAGGCATGGGAGACAAATCATACACATTTTTCTCCCTGTCCCCTCATCCATAAGTGGTTACGGCTGAGCTTGTTTCCATCAGCCTCTGGGCATGGGCTGTCTGTGATGACACTCTCCATCAAGCCAAAGAGACAGTCAGTTAGCCGGGTGGCTCTCTCTCCCGCTGCTGCTGCCCTGGTTTTCATCACAGTTAGTGTGAGGGACAGAGACAAACTTAGGTCTCTAAGGGCTGTGAAGGGCTCATTCCACAGGCAGGGCTTTCTCTCCCCAGTGCGCTCACTATGAACACCTCCTTTCCATAATAAGGGCATAGCATCTGACTACATTTGTCCCCAGAGTTTAATAAAGATCAGTGCTGACAGGCAGTAAACCAACACAACCACCCACAAGCCTCCAGGCAAGGGCCACAACCCCGGCCTACCTCCTCCCACCTCTCTTTCTCTCTCTGTCCTCTTATCCTCTCTTGTGCAGTTTGATTCTCTCTGTGGATCGACCTCAGGTTTGGAAACCAAAACCGTCTCCCACTTGTGTAGAACAATGGCCTAGGAGTCAGAGCCCTGAAGTAGCTCCACGCTTCTCCGCTGACAGGAATGTTTGAATTGTGTTGATGCCGCGCATTACATACTTCTCTGAAGCAGTGCTACTCTTCACACCCACTTGCACCTGTCAGTAATAGATCATATGGATAATAAAAAAAACAATATGGCTTTGGGGCTGGGTGCACTCATGCATCATATCTTACATGTTTTCCACTTTGTGCTTATGCACGAGCTCTCAAGTAGTTAGGTTAAATGCGACAGCACAAACATGAGAGTAAACTGTTAAAGCTCGTAACTGTGTGGTGACTTCTCAGCCAGCTTTATTGTGTTAAATTTATTTATGTATATATCCAAACCTGCATTCTCTGAGCCATGTGTGAAATATCTACCAATTTCGATGTCCGCTATTGCTATCTCCTCTCCCCCTCTTATGCATCGTATAAAGATGGTTTCCGTGGCCTTCAGTTTCATCATACCCACATCTGTCTCCTCCGCATGCCCAACATCATCATTGTCCTCATCATCAGCCCCATCATCTTCACAAGCCTTGTGGCCGTGACCCTTTATTCACTCCGCTGGGCATAAAGCTTACGGACAGCTTTACAGGAGAAGCCCGCTCTCTAACCTCCAGAATCCTAACTGAATAGCAGATGGGCTCAGCTTTGTGTGTCTTTTTATTAGCTCTCTTAAATCAACACCTAACAATGCACGGAGAGGGAGAGGGGAATTGATTTCCTCCATCTACCAGTGCCCTAAGGTGGGTACGAGGTGGTCAGAGGGTAAAGGGTGAGGGGTGATGGGGGGGCGTGGTTGATTAGTTATGACTTTGCCTCAATTTCCTGTCTACGCACATGAAGCCAGACTAGACAGTATACAGAAAATATCAGCCAGAGGTGTTTTCTTTAGATCTGTTTCACATTTCACTCCAATTTGTCACAGACTGTTTCATCTTATTTCTTGTGCATAAATATCCTGTTGGAGTGTGACTGTAAAAACCATTCACATGTCAGGATCAGGCAGCATTAGATATCATTTTTTAAAGCTCTATCGTAGCGCTATCATATTTCTATTATAAGCTTCTTACATTTAAATCCATTCCTCGTTTGGATATACCCCAGTATCAGCATTCACTTGATACCATACTGCACTTGATCCACCATTAGCCCGTCATCAGCCCATCACAGCTCTCATTCCCAGTGAGATTTAAAAGATTTTCTACATTCTGAGTGTATTTCTTAGTTGTGCCTGCGTCCTGTCCGTGCCTGACCGTGTGAAAAGTAAGTAGCCAGTATAGTAGATCATTAACCAGAGCCGCTCAGTTACACATCAGACCAGTCCAGTCACAGTCCAGCGCATGATTGTCCTTAAAGTAAAGTGATGATATGGTGATTACACTGATCCCTGAGGGTATATTAAGTATACCTCATTGGGTACTGGTTTCTGTTCATTTTTGAGAATAAGGGAAATGCACAGACAATAGCTGTGCATCATTGTCTGTGAGGTTGTAGGAAGGTTACATGTTCATACTGTTAGTGTGAGCAGAGAAAGGTCCTCTAAAAATCTTTGTATTGAGCTGCTTTCATGGGGAGGAGATTTAGAGTCCCTCGACCTGCCTCTGTGGTCTCTGGGTCTGTTGGGTTAGCTGTATTAAGTGGCACTGCATTAGGGCAGTGGATTGTTGTTTCCCTGCTGCCTCACTCCTCCTGATCACCTCGGAGGTTCCACGGAGCAAAGGCCTCATAAACATTTATGTATGGGCTGTGAGCTCCTGTCTTAGGCCACGACTCCACTGGGCAGAAGCCTAGTGCCCCTTTATGCCTCTTAAGAGACTGTCTTGACACTGTGTGTGTGTGTGTGTGTGTGTGTGTGTGTGTGTGTGTGTGTTGGTTTGTTTGTTTCCCTAAAGCAGAGAAAGTTATGTTCCACCTCTCACTTAGGATTTGAATAGTTCACTGATGGCTCTGTGTGCCTTTGGCTTCCAGGAGGAGGTATTTATTTTCACATTTGGTGGCTCATCATATGTTTTCATGCTGGGACACTTATCGTATGTAAATTGCATAGCTTTGGGCACTAGAGTCCCCTCAGCTGTTGTTTTCTTTTGTCATTGCTCCCAAGCAGAGATGGACACCCTAGGGATCCCTCTTAGAGATGAAGTAGAAGGACAAAACTCTACTGGACACCATCTGTAAAAGCAGTGACAAGCTGAAATTTTCTTTGTCTTTTTCTCTCTAAAGACTCCCAAAATAGATTTAAAAAAAAGACACTTGTGACTTGGTATTTATGTGAAGAATGCCACAGTGGGATCTTTTACTAATCCCACTGAGCGTTATTTTAGAGCTGGCTCCTCACATTTGGCTTGTTTGGTCCCTAGCAGACACTGTGAAATGGGCACATGCGTGGTGAACCTGATCAGTGGTCTTAAGTTGCATGCAGGCGAAGCATCACAGTCTAAACAAACAACCATCTCAAAAAAAGGAAGTGGTTAAGGCAGGGAGTGATGGTCCCAGAGGGCAGTCGGAGACCACACTAGTTGCAGACCACTGACGCACGTGGAAAATGTGAACAACACACAGGAAATCCTTTCAAAAGTACAGATAATGAGATATGCATAAGATGAACATGTTACATGCGTTAAGTGTGTGTATGGGAATATCACGCATGGAGCTAATGCCTTTTTTGTTTGTTTTTTTGTTTGTTTGTTTCGTTTGTCTGTGTTTTCTCTGCAGGACCCTGGATACGCAACTTTTCTGTTTGAGCAGCTTCAAACACCTGGGAGCCATGAGGCTGGTGTCAGCTGTTGCCAAGTGTGCTCTACGCCTCTGCACCAACTGAGGCAGGAGGCCCTGCAGACGCTCCATGCTCCCGTCCTTGCCCTCAGCTCAGACATGGCAGCCCTGCCCGCCGCATCCTTTCTACCACAGCCTTCTAGAGTCCCTCTGTCGTCCTCAAGCTTCCATTCAAAACAGCTGTCTAAAGGCCAAACTATCACCCATAGCGTCCTGCCGCTGGGGGAGCGCCACAGGGTGCCGGGCTGGTCTCCCGGGAGCAACGCAGTCTCTTCAGGGCCTAAGACCAGTGTCCAGGTGACGGTGGCAGGAGGGCAGCTCACTGGAACCGTGAACTCTGTCACCATCCAGGCACAGCAGTACCTGGAGGGCATGTGGAGCATCTCCAGGGTCAACAACTTCCTCCCTCAGCCTAAACCGGTATATCTTTAATGTTACTATTTTCACATTTGTATTACATTTAACGCATTTAGAGGTGATATCCTTTTAGAGAAACTTTAGTAGAACGACTTTAAATTCCTAGAGAACCAAAACAAAAACAATATTTTGTAATGTAAGCCTGGCTACACGATCGCCCTTTTAACCTGAATCAACATAAATTAATTTAAACTATTTGCATAACAGGCTTATTGCTACCCACCATGCTGCAGTGCTCATCAGGTCAAGTCTTACAAGTCAATACAAATGTAACATTTGAGACCTTTTAGAAAAGATGAAGCCCTGCAGAGAAATCTGTGAGTCAGAGCTCTGCAGGAGTGCTGACCTCTCATTCCTCAGTAGTCAAGGAGCCTGAGTGATCTGAGGTCAGAGGTCATCGCAACACTAATCTGCTGACCTCCTCCTCAAGGGCATTTCAAATGACCACCCCACAGCGTCAACCATAACTCTTCTCTCATGTTGGATAAGCATTAGTCTGTGCTTTGTTTGATGTCTAAGAGGCTTGGAAAGGTCCTGAGTTTTGCCCTTGGTGTCATGATAGCTAATGATTAGTCTCGCTGTACCCTGTTTACGACCTTTCACAATTTAGTTGCACATTTATGCAGTTCTTTTACACAGATTCCTAGTATCTCATGCTCTATTCCTGGCTGCTAATATTAAGGTGTTATTTTTACTGATCTGTCTCTTCCTAAACTGATGAGTGGTGGTGTCAGACCTGATTGACAAACCTCTGTGACATTCTACACCAGGCAGTCTCGGTGTACAGACCAAACAGCATTATGCTAACATAATTTCATTTTAATATTTTCCATCAGATTCATAAGCTGTAAATTTAGCCATTTCTGTTCTAACTGTGTTGATAACTGCAGTCTGTTACGGGTCTTGGCAGTGTTAGTCCCTGCTTTCTGCTTGGAAATTGAAGACAGATTTTCACTCCTCCCTTTAATGTCAACAAGTGCCTGTGGAGATGGTTTATGGGAGGCCATCAAAAGCTTTTAACTGCATGTACGCAATCTAGGGCAAATCAAACGGCCTGGCACAGAAGGGAGCGGCTGACTTGTGTTCTCCATCTATGTGTCTAAAAGCAATTAGTGGCCCTTGGAGCTGGGATGAGTTGCTCAATGCCACATAGCTGAGGCTGGGGCCCTCCTTGGACAGAGAGAAATGTCCCTTCAGGACACAAAGTTACAAACACAGCAGAAATGGGTGTTACTTTCTCAAGCTTGTTTCTTTCATTAAAACCAGATCCTTCAGAATGACAAAAACCCACACCAGCTCTCGAGGATTGGGAGTTACACTGCGCCGAAAGGCACAAGTTTAATTCATGATTCCCTCTTGGTTTCTTTGTAGGGAAGGCATGCAGTGTTGCGCAGACAAAGAAACTCTGGACTCTGTGTGTGTGTGTGTGTGTGTGTGTAAAATAGAAATCCTTCAGAGTGTGTCAACCAAGGAGCCTGGGGCGCTCCCACACACAGCCCATTATAGGGCACCTTGAATCTCCCATTTGGGAAAAGGCTCTGGTTAACATCTGGAATGATGTTTGCGGTCGTTGGAATTGAAACTATCTGACTCCCCCTTTGTAATTGGCTGACACGGTTTCATATGAGTGGAGCTGCCTTGAGTTGAGCAAACTGCACACAGACACTTTTCTGAGACAGTCTGTTGTCTGAGACAGTCAACCCCAACTTTGTTACAGCTGCTTAAGTAGTTCCTGTTGTTACTGTCTGTTTAAATGAACACTTTCAAGAAGTTAAAGTAATCCATTACAGGCAGTAGTATGCTACAATTCAAAACAAGAAATTAATTGACCCAAATCTGCAGTTCTCCCTTTACCCCACAAAATCCACAACCACATGTGTGCTAATCTACAAAGACCAAGTGCTCTTAACCCATGAGAGTTTCTGTTATTGGCCCTGCTAGTTGCCTGGTGCCATGGCCTGCTTCTTTGCCACCAATCTGAAGCCTGGCAGATGATCTTGGCTGCTGCTGCTTTGGTGCAGCTGGGCTCGCGTGGCAACTTGCCACAGAAAACGGCGATGACAAGACAAGAAAACGATACAGGAAGGAAAGGGAAGGACAATTCCAGCTCATACCAAATTGGGAAACAATAAAAAAAATTGCAATTATGCCTTGGTATTTACTTAAAGACAGTGGATGTTTTCTGTCAAGAGAGCCAAACATGAAGGTGTATTATGTGTTAGTCCTTTTCTCTCATGCTAGGACTCCAGCAGTTGTTAGAAGTCGATCCTCACCTCAGTTGGTTTCTGTTGGTTACAGAGGCCAGCCAAGCCTGACAGGCAGATTAACACAGGGCCTATTTCACCTCAGCAGTAATCGTCTGTTGACCGCTGGGATCAAAGGTCGCAGGGGAGCCCTGGTAGTCTGGTGGGTGGGGAGATGGTCAGCTGATAGGATGCTGGCCTGCTCTGCTTACTTCAGACTTTAGACAGGAAAGACTATCCCCGATGTCTTTTCTCTCTCCACTCTCCTCTAAGCTCTTTCCATTATGTTCAGATCTCTCTCCTTTTGTCTCTTCCCCTCCCTTTTCTGTCTTTTCTTTCCAGTGGCAAACCAAGGCAAAGGGATCAGGGAAGGCTGGTGGGGGGGTTAAAGGGTGGAAGGCCAGCTCATTACTGACTCTCAGAGCAAACGGCCGAGCACACATGGCTCCACTGACACCTCCTAATTACCTGACCAGGGGATAGATTGTACTATTCAGCCAGAATCAGGGCCAGCCCACGTCCAAGGCTACAGGGAGCAGCTTGGCCGAGGGGTTTAAGTCCCCAGTCTAAATACCAAAGGGAATACTCTTTGATGGCCACTGTGATCAGCTCAAGTGTGTGTGTGTACACCTGTGTGTTTGAGTCTCTAGTTTACCCATTTTTACCACTAGCTTAGCCCCACATGTGACCAGCTGTCCCCGTATGCTCCTGAAAATCCGCTGCCACTTGATTTTAAAAGCGACACTACACCGGCTCAATCAGTGACAGATTTGATGAGCTACACACATCAGCTTCCTGTACGGCTGCGTGTGAAGTGCTCTAGTCTTTCATGCCAGAGTGTAATGGGTCTACTTCCCTGGTATGCGCCAAGTTCCTAACCTGTCACCCACACCAGCATGGTGCAAGGCTTTCCACTCTGGCAGCTGGCATTAGGATCTGTATTTGGCTCATTTCAATTTGCAGCCAGTTTTTCCATGGTGTTCTTCTCATGTCATAACTTCACACACAGCAGCTTCTATCTGACTTAACCTCCATGATGACGTCTCAAGAGAGCAAAACCAGACCTCCAAAGCAAGAATGTCGATTTTTAACTCTGATAACAAGCTCAGAGGAAAGGAATGGGAATTCATGATGTGCACTTGCACCATCGCCCGGTCTGCTGTTTGACAAATGGTCAGCAAAGCTTTTCTTGGAGAAGATAATGCACCCCAAGTTTTAATATAGCAACACATTGTACTGCATGTAAAGTTAACATGGCACACTGCAGAGCAACAACCAAGCCTCTCATGTGAATGTCAGAATGTAAGTGTGCCCTCATGTCCTGATGTATTGCATTCTCATGTCAGGCTTGGCATATAAATAGTACTGCTGTCAGCCCATGTTGACAAATGGCAGATAGTGGAAGGCCACACACTTTATAAAAAATATTGTAAAGGATGTTATTTTAGTTGCCAAACATGAATCTAGGGCAAACACTGAGGTGGTAACTATGCAGAGGGCCTGAACTGTATTTATAATACATATGATGCAGAAGTCAAAGTGGCACTGAGGCTGCAGGGCTGCGTGTGCTCAATTCAAGGTCGTTGCTGATTGCACAATGTTCACGTGTCAGTGTTATAAATATTTTTAGGAAAACTCTGGCCTTTATTTATTTAATTTCCGATGCTGAAAACCCACAGAACCGGTTCTTGTCAGCTGCTATTGATCATTGTCCCGTAGGATAAACTAGCGGCTCCGGTGGGGATTAACCTTTTGTCAGTGTGGTGACTCCAGCTTAAGTGTAGTCTCAGAGTTGACTTTTTGGCTTGTATAATTAGCTCTCTGTACTCTGTAAGCAATCAGTAACGCACTGTGGGCTCCAGAGCTCCAGCTGAACCTCAGTGCTCCATCTTTAGCTACACCACTATTTGCTTCAACCTTAAACAGAATCAGTGTATGAACAGCCTCTGTTTTGTCTGGACTATGCATCTGTAGCTCCATGGTAAAACCTTTCCATACTGATACTTTAAACCTTCTCTGTGCTTTGTTATAATCACATACATGATAATAAACACTCATACATTTGTGCAACAGCTATCACCTGCTATCAAGATGACTTTATTATTTACTGCCAGTGCGTATTGTTGCAGTAGATTGAGTGGACAAAAGACCTTATTTGCATGCTATTTCCTCTAGTATTCAACTTTTATACTGTTAAGACAACAGCCACAGGAAACAAGAAGCCTATAAAAATCTGGGTGATACTTGTTTGTCTTTATCTTGCTCTAAACCTATTATGTTGATGAAACTGGTTTAGCTCTTTATAGATACAGCACATACGTGACAAATACGTAAACACACAGGGTGGTATGCTCATTGTAGCTTTGGCATTAGTTCCCAGAGCCCAAGGGCTGAGACAAAGCATCTCACCTCATTTTACTTATGTTCAGTTACCGAGCTTCCAGAGCAGGGTGTGCCTGTGCAAGCACAATACAGATACCTCATAAACATTTTAGCTATGGTACAAATATCACTTCTCACATGATTGTTGGTTGTTTACTTCCTTTGAATCTCTCTCTGAGATAGTCTGACTCAAGCTGCAGGATGACACGTTCCTCATTCCTGATGAGTAAAGTGCCAAATTAGCCATGGAGGTATAGATATTATCGGGAGCAGAGTGAAGTGAATCGCAAGTGATTTAATTACTAATTAAATGTGGGTTATCACTTAATTACAGTAGGCTATAACCGGAGCAACCTCAAGAGTGTTGCCAGAATCAATGAATGGTGCAGCATCCTCGCTGTTCAGTGGGGAGCTCTCTGCTGTGGATACTGCTGACTCCCGCTAACTGGAGCTGGCTGCAGCAGCTGCCCGTCCATCTGTGGCAGAGGGGGGAAGTAAATGGAGTGGAAGGAAGGTGGGCAGGAGCGATAAAACCTGTAAGTGTTGGTTGTGGTCTTATCTCTCTATCTGTGTGTCAACAGGCCCAGGGCTTGATGGGGGATACAGACAGGGATGTCACAGCCTCAGAGGCCATGCTCACCACCATGACTACCACCACTACCACCAGCAGCAGCAGCAGCGCCCTGACGCCCTGCCGACTTAGGAGCTCCAGCCAACCGGGACTCCCGGCACCCATCGCCAGTACCTCCACTGCCTCCCCCTCTCCTTCTTCATCTGCGGCGGCCTCCTTCTTCATTAGGTAAGCACCGCCCCCTCCTTAAAATCGCTCCGCGGTTGGGTCTGTCAAAGCGTAGAGAGATTAGATTGAGCTGTTGTGGTGCTAAATGGAGTGTTTAGTGTTTGTGTGAGCTTGTGTTGATATACACACCTGCATGCGTTAAAGCCAACGTGTGTGTGTAGGTGTACAGTACGTGAGGAGAGCTGGAGAGGAGATATGCACAGACTCGCCTTCATGTCTGCCGGTGGTCATGGTTCATGGTGCTCAGATCCATGTGGGGCACCTATTCCATGGAGATGTTGTTCTTGCCATGGTTGAATTATAGCGTGCCTTGGGATATGCACCATCATGGGGCTAAATGAACCTTTGGTTATAGGCACCAGTGCCCATGAATAGATAATAGAATTACATAATTGAAGATATGAAGAAGGAGTGTCTCACGAAGGGGCTTAGGGTTAAAGCTGTGTATTGTCCTGAGGTATTTCATGTTTAGTTATTTTTTTCTTTGTTTTGCTTCTTCAACTTAAAACAGCTCCTGTAAGTTTTTCAGCCTCAGACAGCCGCATGTTAGAGCCTCCTGCAGCTGCTGTGCAGGGCTCTTACTTTGGAATTACGGTGAAACCATTTGGCCCTGGTGTATCTCAGGCTTTTTCAGCACTGCTTGGCTCCAGTGTTGCTGTTGCCCTGGAGAATACTTCACCCTCTCCAGGCTGGTGGATGGCTGGTGCAATGTGCTATATTGTCATTGATAGATTCCCTGGCAGCCTGGTCACTGCATACATTCCCTGCCTCTGCTCTCCGAGGAGTGCTATGCCATAATGAATGTTGGCGGAAGGGAAGCTGGCTAAGAATGATGCATGGGGGCCATTGAAGCTCTGCACCACAGGAGGTGAGGGGGACTTGTGGAGTGTGACAGGAAACCCATGGGGGATCCGTGTGGAGCTTAGGTTTTCTCCAAGCACCCCCAAATGGAGTTTGTCTTGCCAGTTTTCGCAGGGTCAGAGTATATGAGTGGGACCATGAGACCTCTCCTTTGGCTGAGGGGACATTCCACTAAATATGCAACTTCCTGTGCATCTCGCTTCCTGTCACAAGAGCAGAGGGTCTGAATAACACCAAGGTGTGGCCAGGGTTAATTCCTGACACTGATTTATTAGTTCTCATGTTTTCTTTGGATCTGAGCTGCAAAAAAGCAGCTTAAAGAGCCTTGTCTCGCTAACCAGTGTGAGCTATAATCACAGGGAAAAAGAGGGAGGTGGACTTGTTTTTTCCCTTGTAGCAGGTCCTGGTTGGGCAGAAGGGGTGTAGGTGGAAGTACAGTAAAGGGTTCCACCTTTTCATTCCATCCCAAAGATAATTTGCTGCCAAGAATTTGGTGTTTTTCTTGGCCCAGCTTCGCACAGCATCACATTTTGCAGATATAGAAAAGGGTGGTGGAGATGCACCGTGCATGATTTGAAGCACACCCACTTCCGGACCGTCTGCAGCTGTTGCTTGCAACAGGAATATCATCATCATCATCATCACCCTTATATTGTTGTTGTGTTTGTTTCTTTTTTGTATGATACTGCTGATTAAAATGTAAGTCCCCGAAAGTTAAAAAGAATCAAATCAATCAACAGATTTTCTTTTTTTTCTCTCTCCTCTGGTAGCACTCCAGTTGAAAAAAAATGTGTGTCCTTCCTGTTTCAGACTTGATTGAAAACTCTTATCTGATTAGTATTCCTTTTTGTTCTCAAAAGATACAATTAGTGGGATGCATGTGGAAATCCTGAGAGCCCAGGATGTAGGAGCAGAATAACCAAACAGCAGTTTCTACCCCAATGGAGTGGAGAAGGCTCCTTAGACACTTGTCTGACATTCACTAACACTGTTCCACTCAAAGATGAAATTTTAATTAGAACGCGATTAGCTTGAGTCTAGCTGCTCCAGCTAGTTTGCTGCTGAGAGGAAAGAATAGGGTGATGAACAAAAGCGATTCATTGTTTAATTTTTTTTTATTGGAAAAATAAGTCAACCATTCAGCTTGTTAGAAAAAAAGCATTTAATTTGTTTCATTTAAGATGTGTACTGAGTTGAAAAATCATTTCGGTAGAAATGTCAATTTGATAACCACAGAGCCCAGCAGGTTAGAGCCACATTTTTGACAATGCCTGTAATCAGTAACGTGTCCCCTCATATTAATTATTTGTGCTCCTGAACTACTCAATTGTGCATTTAAATGACTTTTTTTCTTTGAAAACAGGCTAATAATGTCAAGTTAGAACAACTGAACTTACAGGTTGTTTTGTTAAGGTGGTAAAAGCAACAAATTCCAAATCCTTTTCCTCAGCATTAAATTAATGCATTCATTTCGGTGTATACTGAAGGTGCTTTCAGTCTCTGTGTTGCTGCCTGTGGGAGAATTTTCCCACAGATGTCCGGCAGCCATGAATATTATCTTGTGATGCTTCTTTTTTCAGAAGAAAGAAAATGTCCAGTCACACGATGAATGAATCTTTTAAAGCATTTTTTCTTTCATCTAGCTTCCTGTCTCTGGTAATTGTGGAGAACAGCCTGAAACAAAGATGACCCTGGGGTCAATAATGACCCGTTGGTAATTAGACTGACTATACAGTCACAAAGAGACAGGAAGAGTCAAGGGTCAAACTCTGACCGAATGGTGTGTGCATGTGTGCATATCATTATGTGTGTGTGTGTGTGTGTGTGTGTACAGCAGTGCATTACAGGGAGTGGGGGGTAATGAATTTAGAGCCATGTGTTCAGCTGACTAGCACGTTAAGCACTGATTGCCTTGTGACAGAGCATATGATTAGTGTATTGACACAGCGTTGTGTAATGAAACCAGGCGGAGCTCACAGCAGGGGCCAGGCGATGTGGCTAACTGCTGCCTCGTGGATCCCTCTGCCCATCTTTCTGTTCCATTAACACCTGCTGATTGTGACGGTGTGTTCAGGCTCATGGGATTTCTCGTGCACACTAGCTGAGAGGATTCTACTGCTCAGTGTGCTCATCTCTGTATAACCGCATGAGGCATTTTCCATGGCCTATTGTTGGTCCCTTGTTTATGTTTGTTTGGAGGGGGGCTAGTCTATTTGTCGCTTTGCAACCTTACACTAATCGTACTCAGGAGAGGGATGATTTACTCACTCTAAAGACACAGGCAGGTAATGAATAGAAGGGTATAGAAGACCTCGGAGACACAACAAGTCAGTAGAAGATTCAGGGACGTTAAAGACTTCAGAGGTGGCACACAAGCTGGCGGGCAGGCTGTTGCAGGGGCAGGGCGGACAGCTGTTTGGTGGAATGCGCCCTTGAAGGGATGTCAGGAGGAAGTGGTTTTATAGTCGTCCATCGTCCGCCCCGCAGCTGCTGCCCAGGTGAGTGTTTGTGCAGTAATGACTGTGATTGTGCAGAAGGAATCCTCCTGTAATTGTGGCAGCAGGGCCATTCAGCCCAGGTTCTCCCTGCAAAGACCCTGCCTTTCTGTGTCAGCAACACTCACTCTGCCCTTTATCCCCCAGGCATAGAAACATAGAAACAACTCATTAGTTTGCGGAAATAAAATGTGACTGATTTTTCTTTCAAAAGTGTAGATTGGAAATCAGGAAGTTGAAATAAGGTACCCTTCTACTCCACTGGACTATAATATAGTCAGAGGGAGGGACAAGCATCTATTCAGTGCTGAATCCTGTGTGTTGCAGAGTGAGAGCACTGCAGGATCACAAGTGTTTGTTTTAGTTGTGAATAACATGCTGGGTGACTTGCTGAAGTCCACTCTCAAATCACGTGCATGTGTGTTGCTAGGGGAAATGCTGCAACTTCTTTCATGACAAGGGTGATCCATACAGAGAGGCTCCAGGCAGAAAGAGCAGGACAGTCATGTGTTTGGTCGGCTGCGCTGTGATTGACAGCAGGGATCTCTGTAACAGGCAAATAGGCAAGGGCAGATTATGTGAAGCAGAGGGGTCTACTGAGCACACTGGATCCTGGCCCACATGGCAGTGGGATAAAGATACAGAGCAGGGCAGTGGCTTCCTGGGACGGATGTGTTTGTAAATGTTGTCATTCAGAGGGTGTGCTCGGGCTGATGCTCCATTCTGACAGCATCAGGAGCAGGAGGTCTGCGCCTGTGGAGGAGAATATCGAATTCACTACCATGGGAGTTAAGTAAGTTATGCTGTTCGACAGACAACACCGGGCTCACCTGGATGTGTGATTCTCTCCTTGTGTGTGTTTGTGTAGTAATGCGTGGCAAAAATGCATGCCTCTGTGTGTTGGTTTTTTGATTGTGCCTGGTGAGCTATTGTTTTTCTATTCTCTCTTTCCTCTTTCTCGCTCGCTGCATCTTTCTCTCTATGTCACTCTCTCTTTTTCCGCTCTGTGGAATGTGCAGTTTTGTGCAGTCTGAGTTGGACTGGTCTGCTCCCTGGAGGTGAGAGGGTAATGGTTTTGTTGTGAAGCCACAGCGAGATGGATTCCTCCTCCAAGGTGAGAATGTGAGGAGAATGTATAGCACGGCAAGAAACATACTGCTGAAATGCTGGCTCCATTTTGATGAAACAACCACAGTGGAGCTGAAATGCTAATGCTACCTCTACCTCCAGAGCCTGACGAATGGCAATTGATTCATATCAATCTGTTGAATCTGAGCAACACATGCCCAGGGCAGTGAATGGCTCATCAGAAGTATTGAGTGGGTGGTAGCTGGGATGGTTGAGCTGCTCTCTGGTATTTGTCTTTGTTTATTGTTGGATTAAACACCAGCTGGTATTTTCCTGCCATAATCAGACCGATGGGACTAATGGCTGCCTCTGTGCAGTGGCAGACTCAGTGGCAGCACCAGCTGAGGCCATGGAGGAACTGCAGCCTGTAGATAAGCCCAGGTGTGAATCTATCCAATGCCTGTCAGGTGCCGTCAAGGCTGAGGTGTTGATGGAGATCCAGCCCAGCCTTGCAGCCTCAGGGATCTACAGCAGGTAGATACATCCCGCTACCCTCATGTGCCTTCTCATCCACCCTCAAAACAGCGATAGGTTGCCTTTCACTGACTCATAATCCTCCATGATTCTAAGGTAACAAACGTCATTGTTTTCTGATAGAAATTACAGATTTAATCTCCACTGTATCAAACATTTATCATGGAGGGGCAATGTTCAGAGTCTGACAGCCTGAGTGACTTAGTCACTACTAGGAGTATAAACTGAATATTGCATTAGAAATTCTGATTTGGATTCTGTGTGTTACTCACACATTCACATAATCTGTGCTCAGAAGAATTTCCTGCACAGCTGAAGTGCTGATCTCACTGTGGCAGATTCCCTCGCCTCTCTCTGGGTGTCTGTCTCTTTCCTGGGATGTGATAACACCATGTGATAGTGTTGTGCCCCCTGCAGCACCAGGGTGATGGGCACTGCTGTGATGGGCAGCGTAGAGTCACTTGTGTCTGTCATCATGAATGGCAAACCGTTCCAGTGATGGGGGGAAAAAAAAGCAGACGGTTTGTCGTGAGGGATAACCCGTTGCCCTTTTCCCCCCTACCCCCAATGAATCCCTGAGTCAGGAAGTCTGTCTGGCCCACTCACATAGCCTGCAGGGGGGAGCAGCGGGGGGAGGGAGGGAGGGGGTTCTTACAAACAAAGAGCTGAAGCGCTGACTCAAGCCTGTGTACTCACCCTGGGTCCACGTGTACTAAGCTCTGAGGGGAGAGGGGAAAGCACGGCCATCCACCCCTGACAGATTCCTTTCACACATGGAGAAAAGAGAGGATGTGGAGCGTAGACCTCTGTCCTGTAGGCTTGTCCCCTAACATAGTGCTGCCTTCTGCTATCAGTATGTTGGTAGGGATGATCAAAAGGGCCAGTTTGTGTGGGAACAGTTCCATGTGGGAAGGAGAGATCGTGCCCTCAGCATCAATCTGTCTCCCAACTCTGCTTGCCTGCCCACAGTCGAGCATTCCCCATTCAACTGTATAACGACTCTGATAGTTGCCCACACGGCTCCATGATCAGTACATTAGTGTTTAGTTATCATGGCCGACTCTGCAAATTCTCTAACTTCTAGCCTGTTGAATGGATATTATACATCACGCCTGTGGGGGCTGAGGGATGCCATCTAAACCTCTTTAGTGCTCCTTAGTGAAAGTCATGCAAATGGACTCTATTATCTCTGTCATTACAACCGCAGTCACTTCTGCATTGAGGTCTGAGACACAGTGTGAGGAGTGTGGCAGAATAAGAAAGAGTGAATTGCAATAGCTGGTGGCAGGGAATATGCATTGAGGAATTTTATGACCTATTGTGCGCAGATTCCAGAATAGAGCCCGTGGCCTCTGCTCCCGTGAGCTGCCTTTATGTCAAACAATTCGGAGAAACAAAGATGGCTTCTGGTGGGGCTTCACAGGCATCACTGCACCTCAGTGCTCAGCCACGCTATGGCCTTCTATTCAACATGAATAACTAATAGCTGCCTAATCAGTGCTAGTAGGTTGATTTCCCCGAACGCCAGTGCTTTATTTTTTTTTCCAGAAACAAGCACATACAGCACCCCCATGCTTGGGGAAGCGATGGGGAGGGCCCAGCTTTTTAACGGTTGGAGTTCAGATTACCACTGAGGATAAGGCCATTGTCAGGGCAGGTGGTTTAGTGTTTACCTCATCACCCACAGCCTCAGTAACTGAACCATTTCACTGTTATCACGCTGTCCTCTTTTTCAAATCTTTATCGAATGATAGCTTAGCTTTGAGTAATGAGACTGATGAAACATACTGTGACAGTTTATTTTCTGCAAATGTTCATTGACCTTTGGCTTCACTGTAGATTGGTGTAATAAATGCATAATCAGCTGCATGAAGACACAGGGGAAACATAATAATACTTTAGCACATGTTCCACATGATGTTTGCACCACAACGTGCCTCTTAGCGGAGAGTTAGAAAAGATTAAAAGGTTTTTATGTTGGATGTTATGCCCTCGACGACCTCCACTTGTCCAATTACACATGAAACAAGCCAGCAGCTTGCATGGGACACGTGGAAAAAACCTCTGTTGTCAAACTAGAAGTAGCAAGGAGGATTTATCTCCTCTGTGTTTCTGTCGCCTCTTTTTGCATGCACTTCGCCTTGAATGGAGCGGATTATGGTCTGTAATCGGTTCGCGACCCAGCACGTGAGAGCCAGCTGCGGCACGCTAAAAATCCCATTATCCCCATACGCTCTATGTGGCCCAGGCGAGTGTTGCAGCGTGTGTGTGTGTATTTCTGTGGTTGACTTTATGAGTATGTGATACAGGATAAACTGCTTAGCTTGAATAATGCGGTTGTAGTCACTAACGTCTTAACGGCTGTTCCCAGGGACACATTTCCCCCATGTGCTTGGATCAGTATTTTTCTATATACGTCCATGATGTGCTTATTGATTCGCCTGATCCAAATGATCATTTTTCGCTTCATCCACTACTCCTACGTCTGCAATCATGGCCATCTTGCTGACATTACAGCTCATTTCACCTGACTTGGACCCCCTCTAGTTTTTGTTGGGTTGCCTATTGACTTGAATATAGATGAAAGATTAAGAAACACGTGTCAGAACTCCCCTCCCCCTTGTGTTCTGTCTCTCTGGACAGCCCACTGATTAATCACCCCCAAATGTTCTCAGCAGCCTGCGGGCCTGTTTGTTGTGATAGCCTCTGTGTGGAGAAGTGCAAATAAATAATCGCTAGGTGTCTTACCCTGGCAGCAAGTGATTAATGAAGCAGAGAAGTGGAGCAGAAGTATGCTGGCTTTCTTCCCCTCTGTCTGTCTCTCCCACACTCATCACATTCTGAAGTTATTCTCTATTCTGAAAGGGTGCTATGTGTTAATCTAAGAGGACATTACAGTTGATCAGGGAGGCATCGTGTGTTAGTAACAGTCCTCATTTGTCTCTTGTATATCCAAGAACCTGCCTCTGCTGTGTGCTGAGCCCATTTCTTAGACAGGAAACGTCAGTCAGTCGGTGACGACTTGATGTCAGTGCCAAGACTTCTTCCCTGCATGCCCTGAGCAGAACAGCCTTCCTGAGGTTTTTTTTTTTTTTTTTAAGGGAAGATGTGGGTGGGATGGTGGGTGAATCAGAGTTCAACATGTGTATTGAGAGTGTGAAGTTATTCCAGATTCTCAGCAGCCTCAGAGCACAGTGTAGCAGAAATACCTGGAGCAGTGTCTGAGGAGCAGAGTGAAAATACACCGGAAGAGATGAAAGCAGCTGTTAATCTTTGTCAGCAGTGCCAGGGGTGGGGAAGGCTGCAGTCTGCAGAGCAGGGGGAGAAAAAACATGTCTTCATTATCATCTGTCACCCATCAGCTGAAAAGTGAATTTTCTTCCAAGACTTTTATTTTTGCTGCCTGAATCATTTTTTGACGTAATAGCTAAGCATTTTCCTCCTGCTCGTATGCAAAGCTGCAGTTTTCAGGAAGTGTCTTGTAAACAAGTTAGGGTCAATTGCTAGAGATTTTCCTTTGAGGACCTTTTGACTCTCATTGCAGGTATTTTCAATTCTTTCCTCCAGGGGCCTTAAATTGGCCCCTTTATCTCATTGACTGACAAATGGGTCCTGCAGAGCTAAAGGCCTGTGCTTTGTTCACCTCCACATGGCCTAATGTTTGAGCTAGTTAAGGCCATATTAGCAAGATGTGATCCTGAATGCTAGGAAGGACAATAAAGTGAACTGTAAATAGAATTATAGCCCCTGACTTTTATCCTAAATGCCCCTCCTTTGCCTGTCTTAAGCCCTCTTTAAGCCCCTAACTTGGCAAGAGAGTTTTGTGGTCTTTCACTGTGGGTATGGGGGAATTGGTGGGGATGTGACTGTGACGATGGATGTTGGGTGTCTGGAGATGGAATGCTTTATGGGTAGGGCATTAAACACAAAAACAGAGGAAGGCAGTTTTACCGCAAGAAGGGTTTGTCACACGCTGTGGATCATTACGGTGCCAAAAATATTCCCTCCTCCATCATTAAGGGGTTAACCTTGGCATAGACACAGAGCACCTTCTTTGCAAAGTCCTCTGGGAAGCGAGGGTCTGTTGGCATGAGTCTGTTCTTCTTGATCTGATGTCCAAAGGCACAGGAGATAAACCTGCTTAGCGCAGTTGCCTTGATAGGCAGAGTAAAAGGAACAAAGAAGTTGCTTTTACCTCTGTGTTGATACAAGCCAGTGCTTAAATCTACTGTTGCTTACCCTGATGTGCTGTAGCACCGAACCAGGCTTTCTTGAATATTGATGAGTTTTTTCACTTTGTGGCGCCAACTGTTCCATTTATTCTTGGCCGACTGGGGATTCCCATCTTTGGGAATAAAGCAATTCCAAGCTGGCTGTGGCATAGCCCCAGCGATCATTTTTTCCTGTTTCTTTCTCAGGCAGAAAATGATTTACCTCCTCATGGACATCGCCTTGCTGGCGCAGAGCCAGGCCCACTGATCGAACAGAGGACTTGGCTGTACACCCTGCTGCTCCCTCACTCACTGCCTCTTTCTTTCTCTTTCACCTGCATCTTCCTCATACTGACTTCTGTTTTTAGATTCTTTCTCCTATTCCATCTCAGTGGTCTCTAATTTATTATGTTTTCAGCTCCATCCTTACCTCTGGACTGCTTTTTCCCCTGTTCCCAGTTTACACTCTTTCTCCCCCTGTGTTTGAAATGATCCCCCGTTATTCAAGCTATTCTCCAGAGGATGCCCTAATCCCTCGTTTTCCACCTCAGTCCACATGCTGTTTCAAAAGAGTTCTGAGGAGATGGTGACAGAACAGGTTTACAAACCCCGAGTAGAATTTAGGATTAATTTACTGAAAGCTGCATGTTTCTCTCTTGCTCTGAACGAAGAGCTCTTTGAATCCACATTACGACACGACTATGGCAAGAAAGTTGCATGAAGCGACATCAGTTTTTGAATCTTTTCTTTTCTGTGATTACACATTGTATTCACAGATGTTACATGAATGCATTTGGCCTTAGCTAATTGGCCGGGGATTGGTGCAGTGAAGATGTGTGTGCAGCCTTGGGCTGTCAGCAGTCAGTGCACAAATGATGCCCCATTTGGTATTCTGTGTCCAAGGCCAGACACCGCAGGAACAAAAGGCTTGTTGAACACCTTGTTGGAACAAAGAGCTATTTTGAAAAAGCCTTGGTTGAATGTGTTTGGAACGTGCTAGGCAGGATATTGCTCAGCTAACTGGACATCGCATTCATTGCTGTCTGGTTTAGCTTGGGATCCGTTTATCTATTTCTGAGGATTTATAGAAAGTCTATAAATCCTAGCCTGAGGGTGTTTGGCCACTTCCTGTAAACTGCTGCTGTGTAAACTGACACAGGAGAGAGGAGTTCTGCCTTCAGACTACCATTAAAAACAGCCAAGCAGGAGGAAGCAAGCTGGCAGCCAGCTGAAAGCTTCAGAGCTTTGGATTGATAAGATTCAACTGACAGCCAGATAAGCCTGTTAGTTCTCTCTTCCATTTTAATATATCTTGTGCTGCAGAGGGAGAGAGGAAACACATTTTTCAAAATGACTGGAAATATCTGGCTTTTGGTTGATGCTAATCTGAATGATAAGATAACCAGACTGCGTGGAGGGGAATGTCTGTTTCTCTGTCTCCAGGTGGGAACCTTTTTTGGCAGCTTCTGTGAAGTAAAATTGCACTTTTTTTTCCTACAATTAACATTTGTTAAACCACATTCCAAGATTAATCACTGTATTCAGGATGTTGTGGCCTCAGGCATTAGTTGTTTTGAGTGACTTAGGCTAAGGGAGAGGAAGTGAGAAAAACTAAATTAATGTTTATACCAGTGGTCCCTTGATTGCAGGGAGACTTTTGAGAGGAGACAGACTCATTACCAGACTAAACCTCAGCGCCACACAGGAGGCTTGGATCAGCTTTGTCATGCCTGTTCCTCCATTATTGTCCCCATGTGCCTAATGGTGCGTCTCAGGTAACCTGAATCCATTTATTTCTTTAGTTATTTTAAGAGCCCATCCTATGTGACCCCCTCAGCTTTTAGTGTTTGGGTAATGCATATATTTATACATGAAAGGCCATACATCTGGGGGAAATGCTGACAGCCACAGAAAACAGTATTCCTTGACCCATTGAGGTACAGCTACAGTGGTTGAAAAAGCATTTTATGGCGTGGAGGCAGTGGGCTCGTATTTAATGATCAGCATCCTGACCTCGCTAGTAAATCTCATCTGGGTGGGCCTTCTCACTGCCAGGGCTGGTTGGCAGAGTATGACATCATCTCCTCTTGTCTGTGCACCATATGAATGTGTGCGTTCGCAGGGGCTGATGTCATGGGCGCTTAATCACCGTTGAAGCTTAGCAGCGGCTGGGTCGGGCTGTGAGTGACCTGGGCCGGCCGCCATGGAGGCCAGCGCCGAAATGAAGATTTGTTTTATAATCCAACCCAAATTTGGCAAAGAGCAAACCATGCTTTGCCTAGTCTGGACATCAGTCTGGTGCTCCTGCTTTAACTGATCTATGTCTGTATTTTTCCTATAGTAAAGCACCGTTAGTAGATTTATGTTATTCCCCCACACCTTTGGGGCAGAGCTCTGTTTGATCGTGTCAAGGGCAGCCCATCAATAAGACAGTGTGTTCTGGTTTTAGCTCTGGGGAGGTTTCCCATTGATTATCTTTTCACTCAAAAACATAGCACCTCACCTGATAGACCAACTCACATCCAGCCCAATCAATTCCGACCATCTGCTGATATGGCATTCTGGGTTTGTTAGTGTCTCCAGCACACAGCAACATGGCTTTGTGCACATACATCCCCTTAAAAAAAAATCTCACAAATACCTTTACTTCTGAGTCCAGGATAAATTCTGAATGTCTCCAGCAGCGAGTGAGCCTGACTCATTGTACTGCAGTCATTATCGGTGTCGAGGCTGGCTGGAGCACAGTATTCCTGTCTCCATTCATGAAGAGCTATGCCAGGCCCACTAATCAGCAGCAGTGTGAGGCAGACTCACTGAGGGGGGGATAAAGCAAGTCTGATATCAGACCCAGAGATCTGATCCCTGCATGAATGGGCAGAGCAGCCTTATCTTGTCTGCAGAGGGAAAAAAGGAAAATCAGAGAAAGAAAATGTCAAGGATAGTAAATGTGGCCAACATGGTAATTAGCGACAGAAAGGGGCTACCTAAAGATCTGTATAGCTGGCTTGAAGAACAGAGACAAATTTGCACAAACAAGCTAATGGCTACACCAGCTAATGATTCTCTGGGGCACAGGAATTTCTCTTGGTAATTTGACAAAGCTTGAAAAGAGGGATGGAGCGATTATTGACAGCAGGCCAAAGTGAAGCTTTGAAAGCAGCAGGCAAACACAGCTTCCACACGCTCTGTGTTCTCCAGTCATTGACCTCCTCTCCTCCTCCCTCACCATCACTCCCTCCATAGGTGAGAACAAAATCTAGATGTCCTTTCTCGAACAAAGGCGCCAGGAGACCTTTTATTCCAAACGATCCTTGATTTTACATCTGTCTTGCTCTGGCTCATTTATATATATTACGGTCATTATCTGTCTCTAAGGTCTGTTCATAAGGAGACAGTGATGGAGCTGAAAGGCTATCAGGACAGTTCCAACTGTGGCTGTTCCCTATTATTACGTCATTTTGATATATAACACTTGAAACCACATCGAGGCTAGCAGCAATAGGCACAAGACTAATGGCTGGTTGCACTGTCAGGGTGACCAATGTCCACATTAGTATTGTCTTCTACTCACTGACTGTTGCCAGTCATGATTCAAAGGGAATTCAGTTTGAGTGAAACACGTGGTTCTCTTCAGGAGACGCTTCTTGCTCTTTAAAATAAGCCCACCTCAGGCGAATTAATTCAGACACACAGCAGAAAAGCAGAGGTAAGCGCGCTGTGGCAAGGAGGAAGTTAAAGGTTATGTGATATATCAAACTGCTTCATTACTATACTCTGCTCCTCCAAATAGATAGGCAGTGGTGGCTTTTATTTGTCTGTTTTTTTTGCCTCCAAATTTAATCCAGCAGAGTTCATAGAAGGGGCACTGTGTCAGAAGGGGAGAGGCAGAGAGAGCTTGGTGTGTGTTTGTGCTGAATGCACTTTCATCTGGCAAGTCTCACACCCACTCTGTCTGCCGATATGTAGTAGTAGGCGCTCTGCAGCCAAAGCAGCAGCCCTTTCAAACAAGACTGGCTAGTCGGGGGCTGTGAGAGGGCTTACTGGTAAATTGGCAGCCCAGGGAATACAGGGGTACTCTCGCACTGGCGCTCGCCCACTCACATGCTTTCATTCCCCTTTTTACCCTTGACCATTGACTGACTGCACTCTTTCTCACTGGCCAGCATAAATCTGCCTTTCTCAGATGTCATCTGTTCATTGTCTGTCTTCTCTCTCTCTCTCTTTCTCCTCTTGCTTACACTCTTTTTTTTTTTAAACCTCTCGTAGCTTTTCAATTGAGTCAGACCATTGCTCATTCAGGCAATTCATCTCTCTGCTCTTAAGTATATCCTTCCTTATCTGTGTGTCACTCCTTGATGATTAATAACACTCTCATTCATTTGGCTAATTACATCCTTCAACAAAGCCAAAAAAAAAAAAAACATTACAAATGTGCACAAGTGTACACTCGCTACCCACACAAGCACACATACACACTCATGCTCACGCATGCATGCACTGTAGGCATACTAACCAAATCTGTTTGAAGTGTGGGACCCTAAAAGAAGAGAGGGCTCCTGTATGCATTAAGTATTCATGTGACGTGTGGTGGGGTGCATACGTCTGTGTGTGTGTGTGTGTGTGTGTGTGTGTGTGTGTGTGTGTATGCTGGGGTTTGTATGAGACAGTAAGAGTGTGTGTGTGTGTGGGTAGAGAGAGAAAGAGAGTACTTGCAAATTGCGCCGCGAGCAGCCAGCAATCGAGCGCTGACACCTCGTCTGGCAGTCGGAGGAAAAAGGGGCTGGGCTGAGGAAAGAAAGAGAGAGAGGGAGAGGAGGGAGTGCATGTCTGTGTGTGCGTGTGAGGGAGAGAGAGAGAGAGAGGCAGGGAGAGAGAGAGAGAGAGAGAAACACGGCAGGACAGCTGCCAGCATTTCTCCGATAGCGGGAGAAGGACAGAGAGGCGGAACAGGAGCAGGAATTCTCCTCATTCTCAGCCACCCAAGGAAATCTTCCAGCCTAGCCAGGCGTGCTGATTCTCCCCCCCCTCCTGCTGCCTGCGAGGAGCAGAGACTCTGGGAAGGACCTGGGCATCAGGACCTGCAGCCACTCACCGCAGACACACCACAGTGGATTAACTGAATGAGAGAAAACCATGCAGCCTGTGGGATGAATGCAGAATTGGTTGTGAAAGAAGGTTTGGAAAACTGAGTTGGAGAGGGAGCTGTTGCCGGGTTTTTGCATCTCTGAACTGACGCCTGAACTTTTGTTGGTGGAGAAGCATGGAAAGAGTTAGAGGTGCTTTAGTGGCGTATGAACAGAGGAGGTGCTCTTTCTCATCCTGACCTCCTCTTCGCCTCCTCCTAAGAAGCTCTCTGGACTAACTGCACCCTCCTCTGCCCACCCACTCACCCCCTCACTGTGAACCTACTGCTTTTTCCTGCGGGGTACTCATCCTGTCTTGCCCACCCTCCACCCTGCCCCACCTGGCGCTTGTTCCATTTGGTTACTATGGCGCCCACGCCTCCTCCTCCCCGTCCTCCCTCCGCCCCTCCAGCTCCTTACAAACCTCTGTGAAATCAAGTGGAACCTCGATGATTGCGATCAGAGCAAAGAGGACCCCTGTGCCCCAACTAGTGAGCGGCCCCGCCTCGCTGCGTTCTCGGCGACTGTGCCGGCATATCAAATCGTGCAAGTAATGGAGAACAGTGACAACACAGACATGGACCGCAAAGTTGAACTCTATCAGTTGTCTCTTTTTTGACTATGACCATAAACTAGATAATGGATTGGAAAGAGCTGTAAGTACACTGTTGCAGCGTTTTCTTACTGGTGCATGTTAAACAGTTCATATATCCACTCCACAGAGCAGACACAGTGTGTGAATGTTTTTGCTCAAACTTAACTGACTGATATCAGAGCCTCTGCTTCACTAGATGCACAGTTCCTCCTTATGAGCATTTAGACCAAGTTGTGTAGGTAAACAGCTTCATTAGCCTGGATATGAGGAGTGAACAGGTGGACGAGCTGTTGTTGAAGAAATCTGAGCCTCTCCTTGCCGCCTATTTTCCATTGACTGATCATATAGTTGAGAAAAGCAGAGACAGGAGGAGAAGAGGAGGGAGGGTGAAGCAGGGAGAGCAGGTGACAAGCAATTAATTTCCCTGTGTACATGTGGCCGTGGTGGGAAAAAAAAAGCAATATCATCCTTTTTTCTCGCCTTCTATTGAAGCACACATGTGCACTGGTCGTCATTGTACAGAATGAATTAAATCTCAAGGTTACCAGCTCAGCTTTGGGTTGTGAGCACTCCCTGGTCAAGACAATTATAAATCAGTACCTGTGCCCTTACCTGCCTTTTTTTCCTATGTGGTGTCTTATGATGACTCTTGATGCTTGATTTATCTCTTTGGTGAGAGAGGAAGAGACAGAATGAGGTGGAAGAGAGGGAGTGAGAGACAGGCTGCATTTATCTTGAAATGGATGTGCTGCGGATACCTCTCATAAATGCGCATACACGCACGCACACATGTAGTCGCACGCAGCCACGTGTACTCTGGTGTAGTTTCCCCTTTCTTTCCCTCCATCTCACATTCGTCTATTCCATCTCATTTTTTTTTTCCTCCCCAGTCAGCACGATCCGTCTCGCATGCTATCACACATAGGCAGCTCCCTGGGGAGAACCTTCTCCTGTCGCCTTCTTGGATGCAATAATTATTCCATCAGCCGGCAGTGTGTTCCCTGATTGTGCTCTTGGGCTGTCGCCGCAGGGGGCGTACAGTGGAGAGGGGACTGCTTAGGAGAGGAAGGGGGAGTTGGGGGTGGGGGTGAAGGGGGGGGGGTTGTCACTCCAGGATGCAGGGACAGGGGAGGGGGGTAGTGTTTTTTGGCAGTAGCCCACCCAGTCCTGTCCAGAGGAGCCCAGTTGAAGGACTAATGAGCTCAGTCTGGCCTCTTAGGAAACTACCTCTCACCAGGACACACATGGATCTGTTCTTTTTTGCTTTTGCTCTCTCTCCCTCTTTCTCTTTCTCACATGCTCTGCTTTTTTTACATCTCCTAAAAACCCCTTGCTCTGCAGATTTCTCATCTTTTAATCTCTCACTCCAATTTTCTTTCATTGTCTATGCCACTCTTTCCCTCATGTTGACAACCACCTCTTTGTCTCGCCTGCATTTTTCTGAAATCCCGGTGCTTGAGTGAAAACCATTTGAGTGCTTTTGAATTTCCTCTGGGTATTACTTTCCTCCCCTGACCTTGAATTTCCAGCTGAGGTGCGGTGTTAGCTGATCCAGGGCGATGCCATACCTGGAACCACTCTACGTCTGGCTGGATTCCCTGCAGGCCAGGCAGAGATATTGGTACTGCCCTTTTAGTCGCAGGAGTTTAGACAGAAAGAGAGTGCCTGTGCCTGACTTAGTGGCCCCCGTGGTCAATCTAGTATGTCTCCTTTGCGCTGTCTCTGGGAGACATGAGGCCAAGATGACAGTGGATTTTAATTAGAGGACTGTCAAAAAGCTGGATTTAGTTACAACATAGGGTTCTGTTAGGTGCCAACACAGCAGAACTGCTCAGACAGCTATCTGAGCAGTATTAAGATACCACTAAAGTAGAGGAGAGAGCTGGGTTTACCTACCTGCCTCTCATCTGCTGGTACTGGCCAGCTCGGCTAACAGAAATGATCAAAACTCCCAGCATATGGTACATGCCCCAGCTTTGACTCAAATGATGGGTGAACAAATTCTGTCATAACTGCTTCGCTTTAGTGGCAGAGATGGACATGAATACATCCCATAGGGCTGTGTTTCAGCGGTCCTCGCTTGTCATGTCCATGACAGTTTTTTGTGTTTGATCAAGATAAATTCATGCCTTCCTGTTAATGACAGCATAAATGTGGTCCCTAGTAATTTTTTTTATCTTATGGGTTTGCAGTTTCTGCATAAAAAAATCATGTGAGAGAACTCTGCTGGTTCTAGACGAAGTGGAAGGCTGAAGCATTATCTTTCTTGGTAGGGGAGCATGAGTTGGGAGTTGGGAGAAAATCATTTTTAGAGTGGAGAAAGGGTGGGATTGGTGCTATAGTGTAGCTCTCCTGCTGGCTTTGTTTACCATGGCAGACTAAAAGGAGCATGGTGACCTTTATGTTACAGTTTCAGTGAGTGATTTCTAAAAGGCTTTGCAGCACACCTCTAAAAAATGTCACGGTAGACATTTAAAATCAATAAGCTTTTGGTTGGACGCCTCACTGGAGGAAAACATCACCTTAGCAAAAAGTGATTTGCTTATATATGAACTCTCTGGCATGGTGATTTTCTAAGTTTAGCTTCATCCTCCGGGTGTTTTTTTTCCATCTTTCAGGGCAGCTCAGAAGCTGAACCTGTCCTCCAAGCGGAAGAAGCACCAGCCTTCACTGCTCCACCCACAGGAGCCCTCCATCTACCCCACCAACTTCAGCGGCATCCTGCAGGTCTCGCCGCCCCCGGCTCCGCCATGCCTGCTCCGAGCCGTGTCCAAAGTGAAAGAAAACCCAGGGATGGGAAAGGTGAGTGCAGACACATAGCAGCATATACACAAAAGATTCAAAGCATACATGCTTACATGTTCATGTAAGCCTCCATAACCCCCCACACACATCCATACACAGCCTCACACACACACACACACACACAATATACAGACAGACCTTTATTTAAAGAGTAGAATGCAGAGTGGCGACACACTGGTCCAGGGGCAGCGTGCCGTCTGGTCCAGTCTATGCAGATGCAGTCAGATAAGCCTGCTGGAATGTCATGAATTCACTCAGTTTGTGAGACCAGCATTCCTCTCTCTGAACACAGAAAGACAGTTAAAAACTGTAATTCACAAATCTGTGGTCAAGTTAACAGCAGGATTTCTAATTCCATTTTAGGTACCGCGTGCGATGATGAAAGTCAGGCTGGCAGCAATAGGACGGTCATTAAGCAAAGCTGTATAAACACGTCGCTCTTCCTCTGTGGTTTATTGGGTATTGTTTGTCAGAGCTGGCGTCCTGTATTTATAAAGCAGAAGAAGTCCCCTAACAAGATTAGATCCCACCTGGATAGGAAGTGCTCGCTTCTGTTGCCAGGTATCCAGACGGTTGAGATTTTGCCACATATTGTAAATCTCCCATTGACACACGGACTTCATAAAAAACCTGTGTTATTAACAAGCCTCCTCAAGCCCACACCTGAGGTATGTTGTACATCTGTGAAGCTACGTTGGCTGGCTTTAAAGGGGAAATCAAGATTTATGATATTGTTCCAAGCCTATCGGGCCAGATTTTTAGGTTTTCTTATCAAACAGCAAACATTAGTCTGCTTTATCCCCGTCTCTCACTTGTGGAATCACATTGTCAATAACAGCTCCAGTAGCCTGCATGGTTTTGACTTTGCCTGTGTCTGTTTCATATTAATTCACCTTATTCAATTCAACAAGACTTGGGTGAATGTCTTGTTTCCATCAACCCGTATGTGGGTCACTTCCACCTCTCCACTTTTGACCTAGACCTGGATCTTTCAGGCACAGACAGTTGAGTGGATGGAGGAATGCCAAGCCACACTAATGGATTTTGTGGGGGATCAAGGGACATAGAAACAGGGGCCATTAGCACGGAGCCTGAGGTGTGAAAATACTGTGGCCAATCCTCTGTGGCCTCCAGTATCTGATCTCCGCCAACATAAATAAAACTGAGACATTAGCTCGCCTGGTAGCCTCTGTCTGGTAGATGGAGACTCAGCAGTCAAACATGGAAGCCCAGTTTAAATGTCATAGCAAATGTAATTTACTCAACATATGCACACGTCAGTCAGGATAACAGCCCCCCTGCGGAGTATAAAGAGAGTTTGCACTTGGCCTAAGGAACCCGAGATGAATTCATTCAATGAAAGAAAGGAATTTCCAGTGACATTGTTTGAGAGAGCTGGAGCCTGGATCTGTAGCAATATTTATATACTAGTCAGGGGAAGAATGGACCTTTTGTGTGGGGGTGGGGACAGTGGAGAGTCCCAGGCAGAGCAAAACAGTCATCTGTCAAAAAGGGAAGGGAGTTAACTATGTTTTAAGGGTTTTATTTCAATGCCTGAGAGGCATCACAGGTACTTTTTCAAGAGGCTTTGAAATGGCTCAGGATAGGGTTTCCTATCACATATGCTGTTGGATATAGAAACTGTTCGGTTGATGTAATGCAAGGCATAACACTAAACACTCAGGGAGTTGACAGGGACTCTAAAGATCGCTATACATATCCCAAGAGCCGTTTATGTCTCCTGTCAATCACCGATATATATCCCCGGTGCCTTCACAGAGAACAGTGGTGGGTGATATCTGACCATCACATTGTAAAGCAATATAGAGTTGTCAGAATTTCAAAAGAAGACGATTGTAAACGGGGTGGGTGTCACATAGTCTGACATGCACAAGCACGACCACACCCACAAAAACCACACACAGTGCATCTGCGCAGCAGGGCAGAGGCTGGAAATGGTGAAATTGCTATTGTTTGTACAAGGTGCCACCACACACAACTGGCAGAATGACTTCACTCCTGTAACCACGGCAATAATGTTAGACATGTACAGGCTTGTCAGAGCGGTACCAAATCAACACCTTTAGATATAAGCTGTCAACCTATTTAGCGTGCCATGTGGGCATGATGAACTGTACCATGACCTGTGGAATGTGTTAAGATCGAAAGCTTTACTTTATGAATGTCAAGCCCCAGAATGCAACAGGATAAGTTTCGAGCTCCTTAATGTGGAGCTGCCAGTTTCCAATAGCAATAGCGGGGAAGGGAGAGGGGAAGGAGGGAAGAGTGAGTAGGTGGGATAAGAGGGGGGGCCATATGCTCCTGCACTCCCATGCTGGTGAACTGCTTCTGGTCCAGAAAAACAACCCACCAGTGGGATAATCCCCCAGCGTGGTGCTTCACACACATTAATTTCCACCATTTTCTGCTATGACTTTCAATACGCACCTTGCTGCCTTTCACTGACACCATTAGACGATGTGTTGACCCATCGAGTTCACCAGTCAATGTGAGACTTAGTGTTTCCATGGCAACCTTCAATGTCCATCAACTCTGACATAGTGGACGTGATGTTAATGCACAATGCTGAGCCATGCTCTCAGCTTGGATCTAACCTATATTCAGCATGCCTATGGTACATTTCTCCTCATTCTGCTGTTAGTGCACTCTAAGTAGAAGATGTTTAGCTTAGCCTGTATTTTTCTTTCTCTGTGCTAAACCTGAAAAATGCATTCTTACATCTCTCTGCTGACGCCTTCTGCCCATTTTTCATGTTTTCCGCTATCTCACTTTCTAATCCACCCTTTCATTTTTTTCCTTTCTGCTTATCTTTCTCTTTTTTTTTGATTTAGGTGAAAGTGATGATGCGTATCTGTCCGTCTCTGGAGGCTGCCGACTCCTCAGAGTCTCAGTCTTTCTTAAAAGTGGACAGTAGGAAGAAGCAGCTGACCCTCTACGACCCCGCCTCCAGCCCACACTCCGGTTCCGGACACAGGAGATCTGCCACTGTGGCCGTCCCAAAGATATTCGCCTTCGATGCTGTTTTTACCCAGGATGCCTCACAAGTAAGGGCCAATATGTGTGTATGTCTTGTGCTGCTGAGTCGGGGGGGGGGGCTGTTTCAGATTCTCAAGGGCAAAAGGGACGTCTTTATGCTGGCAGGGTGTGGCCAGGGGCTTAAGAGAAAAATGCCTGTCTTGGGTCAGAGGGCATTCATACCAACGTGGGCCTAACAGCTGGGCCTTTTAAGCCCTCTGGGGAATGATTTGAATCCACTCCAGTTATATCTAACCTCTCCTTTCATAGAACAGCTATATCTAACCTCAGCCTTCTGCAGCACACAGCAGGCATACCCACAGAGATCAAACACAAAGGTCAGATACATGTTTACTCTGTGGTAACTTAGGAGTACACCAGTCTTACTCTCTCCACAGCTTAACACAAACAACACTTTTTCAATGGAATGATCAGCTCTGTGTCAGTCACTGCAAAATGTCAGAAAAACCTGAGGTCAAATATTTTGTGTATATCCCCGTTGGCGGAGTAAGCTCTAAATAACTGAAAGCAGAGGAGATTGTCATCACTGTGTGGGGCGGTGTTCACAGTGTGGTCAGAGCCTCAGATCTTTTAACATGCCACACATTTCCAGAAAGTATTTTCCCTAAGTTATCTGCTGATGGCTAAAGCTGAAACAGAGCTGAGGCCAGGCTGCTAGATTGTGCCGCTGGGACGGCACTGCTGGTGGCTAACAGTAACAGCAAGCTGTTCTGCTGTTGGAGGCCTTGTTTGCTATGTGATGTATGGGAATGGGCCTCTGCTTCAGAAGCCTTGCCCCAGAGGACCCATGCTGAAACAGATTGCAAAAATGAGCCACACGTTGCAGCAGCACACACAAACACACATAAACACACATGGTCCTGGGTGATGAAAAATACAGAAACCATTAATGTGATTTGGTGTAACCAATACCAAATAGCTGTTTGGGTTTATATGTTATTGTTTTGGATGCATTGTTGTCATGTAGGCCTGTTTTACAGTATTTCTTGGATGTGGCTGAATTGTAAATTGACTGTGAGGGGGCTGTTTATGTGTGTCTTTCACAGGCTGAGGTGTGCTCAGGGACAGTAGCCGAGGTCATCCAGTCTGTGGTGAACGGTGCAGACGGCTGCATCTTCTGCTTTGGACAAGTCAAGCTCGGTAAGCTCCTCCACTGGCAAGAGATTAGACGAGAGCCTTTGTTAGCCAAAGAAAACTCTCATTGCTCTTTGTTAGCTACACTTGATGTCCACAATTGGCTTAGCAGTGCACTGGGGTGAGTCAAGGAATGGGAGATTGGAGGAAAAGGGATCGGGTGGGGGGTGAGTGGGGTAAAGTGCTGTATCCAGGCTTCAGGGCTCAGTCTGTAATTAAAATCTTAGTAATTGGCCTGGCCAGTGCTCTTAGGCTGAAGGGCTTGCTCTCCTCACACTGCTGTTTCCACCAGCTATAATTCTCCACAGAATGACTGCTTCTGGAATGGGTCCTTGGATTAGTGTTTGATTTTTATTTGGCATGTACTGGATATTACCTCCGAACCCCCACATCAACCATTATTAATTTTTTTCATCAGCAGTTGTTAAACACAATAACCCTCAGAAAATATCCAGTGTCAGTGTCTATTCCTTTGTCCTGCCCATTCCAGACAGCTTGATGACAGAAGTAATTTTAGTTTGAACATATAGTGAGCCAGTGTTGTTGAGTAAGGCAATATTCTCATTTCCACCCCACCCCCCCTCTCTCTTTCACACATCCTCAGGCAAGACATACACCATGATTGGCAAAGACAGCTCCACTCAGAGTCTAGGCATTGTGCCCTGTGCCATTTCCTGGCTCTTCAAGCTCATCAACGAGCGCAAGGAGAAGACGGGCACGCGCTTCTCTGTCCGAGTGTCCGCGGTGGAAATTTTTGGGAAGGACGAGGAGCTCAAAGACCTGCTGTCTGAGGTGTCAACAGGCAGCCTGCAAGAAGGCCAGTCCCCGGGTATCCACCTAAGGGAGGATCCCATCTGTGGCACTCAGGTTAGAAGCACTCCACTCTCTCTCCACTTTCTCTTTGTTTGCTGATCCTTTCATTCTCCCTGCAGGTTTTAAAGTATTAGTCTCTCTCAGTATTGATCTTTTTTCTGTATATGATCTACCTCTTCCTCTCCCAGAGATGTTTGACTTTCTTCTTGTGAGTGCATGTGTGTGTACGTGTGTGTTTTTATCTCCCAGGACTTCCTAGTCAGTCTCGCTCTATCCTACCTGCCTCTGAAATCCTTGCTTTATATTTCCACCAAACCCATCTGTGGTATTGATGGCTTTTTTCTTACCTTTGTATTGACTCTCCGTCAGCATCCATCAGCATCTATTACCTGTGTGTTAGTGCCAGCCCTCTATAGCACAATAGAGGTATTATTGGGGGATGGTGGAAGACTGTAGGTTTGAAGGCACTCACAGGTGTTACTGTCAGATGTTGTTTTTTGGGGATATGTATGGACTCTGACTTCAAAGCCCATGCAGTTCTGTGAGGTTCCTTCATGCTCTTCCTCTCAGCAGCCACGCGTGGGCTACCTTCATGATACCCCCCGCCTTCTCTCTCTCTTCTACCTCCTCCTTTCCCCTCCTCTCTTTCTGTATCTCACCACTGCCATCATCACATGCAGTGGTAAGAGAAGTGCCCCTGCCTTCTGCTCCACCATTACCTCTCCTAATCCTCCTCCCTCAGTGTGCATATCTGCCGTTTTAATTGCCCCCGAGACCC
The DNA here is from genome assembly GCF_001640805.2 of Lates calcarifer. Lineage (NCBI taxonomy): Eukaryota > Metazoa > Chordata > Actinopteri > Centropomidae > Lates > Lates calcarifer. The sequence goes on from NC_066851.1 coordinate 11,355,719, forward strand.
AATCTAATGGGCCAGGAATGTGTGCTGGGGTCCAATTAACCGGCCCCCCTCTCTCTTTCTCTTTTCCTCTCTACCCCGGGTATCCTTTTCACATCTATCACCTCACCTCTTTCTCAAGCCCTATGTGGTCTCCTTTGCTCACCCTAACCCTGCTCTCTATCTCTTCTCTCCCCGCCCACCCACCCCTGCAGCTCCAGAATCAGAGCGAGCTCCGTGCTCCGACAGCTGAGAAAGCCGCCTTCTTCCTGGATGCAGCCATCGCTGCACGCAGCACCAGCAGACCCAATGCAGATGAGGAGGAACGACGCAACTCCCACATGCTGTTCACACTGCACATTTACCAGTACCGCATGGAGAAGAGTGGCAAGGGAGGAAGTTAGTACTATTATATTACTACAACCTGCAAGTTGCCACCACACATTTGCAGTACAGAGTTATAGAGTGATTTATGTGCAACCAGAACAGTATATGATTTCCTCTCCTAATTATATCTATGCAAAGGTGACCTGTCTTTCACACTGAATAATCACAAGATGGTTTTGTTGTGAGCTACATGACAACATTGCACTATAAGAATGAACAGAACATCAGCCAAGTCCCATATTTGCAATGTTTATGGATGAACCGGGTTTTGGCCTCTGCAAGACAGAAATTAGTTTGTATGCTTTGGTCAAGAGCGAATGAATATTTGAAGCCTTCCTGACAAGAATTAAATGTTTTTCTGCTGCTGTAGCAGTTCCATCAGTCACCCACATAACAATGTGAAGCCCTATCATTTTCCCTGTGACAGCCAATTCACTCTAGCTGCGTTTTAAATCATTATAGAGGGACTGCATGTGTGTTTCTTATTGTCAGTGGATTCTTTCATTTTTATGTGTCTAACCAATGGAGCCTCCTCGTTACCATGAGTTACACATCTGGTGGGAGTTTACCAGTCTGGCTGCAATTTGAATCATTTCAGTGTGGGAGTGTTACTCATATATAAAATCAGACAGCTCTGACAATCACCGGTCTAGTCTGGGCTGAACCCTGTTGCCACTCCTGTCATCAATGGCGCTGTGCGTGAGGAGCTGACGTTGGAGAGGGAGTGACTGCGCCGTGCTCACCTGGTTCTTCCTCTGTCATTGGCACAGTGTCAGGCGGACGGAGCAGGCTGCACCTCATCGACCTGGGAAGTTGTGAAAAGGTCCTGAGTAAGAGCAGAGAAGGAGGTGGAGGCTTGTGTCTCTCTCTGAATGCGCTGGGAAATGTCATCATGGCTTTAGCAAATGGAGCAAAGCACGTACCTTACAGGTAAGACAACCACCATTAGTTTTATGATCTCTTTTACTGTGTTTTAGCTTTTGTGAAATATAAGTAATTGTTTCAGGCAAGTCGCTGCATGTCATCAGTCTTTCAAGTTTGCTGTGTGACTATTTATTTAGCTTGTTTAGTTAGCCTCATATAATAGCTTTCACTGGCGTTGCATAAGATTATATTGTAGTTGCTCAGGTATGAAAAGATTAATGACCTGTCATTTGGGAGTATTTTTCAGCTCAGAGAATTCAAAATGGCTCCTCCTGGAATTGTGTCAGCTACCTTTTTGTCACTTTGAAGTATTATTGTGCTGTTTGTTGATAACAATGTAATTGCACCCTGCAGGGACAGCAAACTGACAATGTTGTTGAGGGAGTCCCTTGGCAACATCAACTGCAGAACCACCATGATCGCCCACATCTCAGATTCTCCTGCCAACTACGCTGACTCACTCACCACTATCCAGCTGGCGTCCCGCATCCACCGCATGAGGAAGAAGAAATCTAAGGTACACTAATGAACTAATGAGCACTGATAAATCTGCTTTAACATATGCAGTAATGAACTGATAAACAAGTAATGTGTAAAAATCCAGTGACAGCTAAATGGTACAATTTAACAACGTAGGCATTTTGTCATTTGGGTTAAAATACTTCTAAATAATGATTCCCATGTGCTCCGTTTAATGTTGTTTATTGTTTTCAAATGACGAATACAGTGTAATTGTTATTTAACATTATTTTTAAGTGTTTTTATAGCAATTACACTCCTAATATGCATGTGCAACTTTGATTACATTCGTCATATTTCATGCCATGACTTAAGTCCTTGAATTTTTCTTCCTCCTGTAATTTTGGAGCTATTAAGCAAATGAATGTGTGAATGCCTCTGCAAATGAAAGATTATTAGTGCGGTAACTCAGAGCTAGTTTTTCTCAGCTCCTCAAGACATAATCATGTAATCAATACCACTGCCTAAGGAAGTGTGTAATGCCTTCCCTCGGATTAGGGAAATATATGCTTCTGATAATTAGGTGGAATGACAGCATGTATTTATTTGGTCACAGGCATGATTACAATGCAGTCCACATACAGCAATTCATATTATTGACGTTAATTTCTGTGTGACTATTGATGTGCACTTTTAACCCTTAGATAAATATCGACTTGTAATTTCATAGCCCTGCGATTTATTTCACTATGAAATTGTTAAGAAATGAATTTGCTATGAATTATAAGGTTTAAAATGGTTTTTTAAGATGATGGAATTGTTACATTAATATTTTAAGAGGATAGAATCACATTACTGTCATCACTTAATGAGATCATATTTAAATCCAAAAAGACTAATGTGTTCTTCAACTCTGCTTTGCAGTATGCATCCAGTTCATCTGGAGGGGAGAGTTCTTGTGAGGAAGGGAGGATTCGCCGGCCACCCCACCTCAGGCCCTTCCACCCTCGGACAGTGGCCCTGGACCCAGAACTGCCCTCTTTGCTCAGTGACCCAGACTACTCCTCCAGTAGTGAACAGTCCTGTGATACTGTCATTTACGTGGGCCCTGGGGGAACTGCAATCTCAGACAGGGAGCTCAGTGACAATGAAGGCCCCCCTGCATTTGTTCCAATCATCCCCTCCCTGAACAAGAAGAAGTCTTCAAAAGAGGGCCCTCTGGACAGAGACCAGTTCTTCAAATGCAACACATTTGCTGAGCTGCAGGAGAGGCTAGAGTGTATAGATGGCAGTGAAGAACCCACTGCCTTTGTTGGAGAGGGCAAGAGAAGCCAGGCTAGCCCCAAGACTGACAAATCTAAGGAGAGCCAGGGCTCTGTTTCACCAAAGACTGTAGCAAATATTTCTCACAACCAAGAGGGCATCTCACCCAAACAATCTCCTAAATCTGTCCCCACACAACCATCCTGTAGTCCCACTAAATCTAAACTGGACAGTGCCAAGAGGCAATGCATACCTGCAGACAGGGCACCACCTGAGAGTGTCCAAAATGTATGCAGAACCAGCGCTGATGGTGAGAAGGCCTTGGTTTCTGAAAGCAGGATTAGCACAAATAAACTAGTGACCGCTACAGCGCCAAACTCTGAGCCTGTGGTGAGGGAGAAAGTCTACTTCAACAAAAAAGCCTTGCCAAAGCCGGCCCTGCCTCCTTCACAGCAGAGAGAAAATGCAGATAATGAAGAAAGATCCAGCACCAGGATGCCACCTGTGGGAATGAGCCACCAGGCTGTAAAAAGGAGGGATCCTTGCACCTCCCCTTTGCTCAGAGCTCCAATGGAGGTGTGTCAGGTGCGCTCTACTTTGAGGGAGAGGTGTCTGGATCGGGACATCCTTAGAGCTACTGTCACCTTGCAGCAACCCGTGGAGCTGAATGGAGAAGATGAACTGGTGTTCACTGTGGTGGAGGAGCTGTCTATAGGCAGCATTGTAGATAAGGGTCGGCCATCCAGCATTATCAGCTTCAACAGCGACTGCTCCCTTCAGGCCCTGGCCTCTGGTTCCCGACCTGTCAGCATCATTAGCAGCATCAATGATGAATTTGATGCCTACACATCAGCTGTGGGAGGATCAGAGGTGAATATTGCAGTGGTCACACCCCTCCAGGAGGGAGCAATGGAGTGTATAGACAGCAGGGGTTCTTCTATCAGCTCTTGGCTTAGTGAGGTTAGTGTTTGCACCTTGGAGAGTGAAGGAGCTCAGTCTACAGACGTCTTCCTTCCTCAGGCCAAACACATGGGACCAGAGGCCACCTTTTACTTCGATTCCCTTGATATGTTCCATTGTGTATCCTCTCCTAGAGATGCCAAGAACTCCTTAAATGACAGTGGATTTAGTTTTTCTGACCTAGACAGTGATAGTGCTGCCTCAAGCAAACTATCCTTGACAAAGTGCCCCCCATCTCCTGAATCAGCCAAAGGCTCCCTCCGATTCACATCTAAAATAACGAAAGCTCACTCACTTAGTTCCTCTCAACTTCCACAGGGCCCCTCCATAGTCCACTCCAGTCTTCCCAGGAAGATTAAACCTACCTCATCCATCTCTCATAGTAGTAGCAGTAGCAGCAGCAGCAGTAGAGAGCCACCAAGGCAAGAGGCTAAGCAGGAGGATCCTTGGCAGCGCATTGACAACCACTCAGAACCTCAGTTTTCTGACTCCAGCAGCACCAGCAAATTTCTCAGAAACCCCCCCAGTGGCATACCATCCAGCAAAACATCCAACAACAGCAACAGTGTACCTCGCCCACCCAAGGTGCAGGGGTCTACCTCATCCCAGAGGGTGGTCGACGGCTGCGAGAAGTCAGCCAGTAAGAACCCACCCAGCAAAATGCCTCAGCTGAGACGAGGTGCCACCACCCTGGGAACAGTGCCCGTTATCCATTCCTCAGTTGACTACAAGGGAACCCAAGATATTATTTCATCTACTACAAGCCTTAAATTCTCCTCTCTGGGGAAAAGCAACAAGGCTAACTCACAGAAAGCGAGTAATCTCCCTAAACCTGGTTGCACCTCGCCCCCTCCCCCCCCAGTGAGAAAGTCCAGTCTTGATCATAAGACTAAGACCCTGCTGCCCCAAAGTGCCTTAAAGTCACCGTATGGGGAGACAGGTAGGGCCTCTGGAGCGAGGGCAGCTGTATCAGAGGATGAGCTTGAGGTACGTCACAGAGTGGACTCTACCAGTTTCAAAACCTCCAGCCTCAACACAGCCAAAGTTACCTCCAGTCTGAAGGCCAGAGGGCCAAGAGGAGAGGCTGGGCAGCATTATGGCAGTCAAATGTCACTGGAAAGGTGTGAAAGCCTGTCTTTATCTGGTTCCAGAACTGCACTTAGTAGGGAGAATAGTGGGGCAAGTTTAGGGAGCAGCAGTAGCAAATCCAGCAGGTCCATTCCGAGATTTGGTGTTCCTAATTCATCCAGCTCCCCTATAGCTACCTGCCCATCATCCCCAAGTGGAGGAAATACTAGCAAACCTGGTCAGGTAAAAGCTTCTGTAAATCCCAGAGCATTAGGAGCAGTCAATGGTAGTAAGGCACGCTCACTGTCAGCCAACAACTCAAAGGGCCTTAGCTCCTCCACCAAATCTTTGGCTACTCCCGTGACCAGGAATACCAACGCCAACCTCCCTCCCTCAGGACGGACGTCGGCTCCTCGGACCACTGCTGCTGTTAGCAGTAAGCCCGGGAGAGGAACTATCATGGGCACAAAGCAGGCCATGCGGGCCGCCAACAGCCGCGTGAGCGAACTGGCTACAGGCAACATATCAGGCAAACACATGAAAGGTTCAGGGGATTCAGACAGCGGCAATGACAGCGGGGTGAACGTGAGTGATGACAAATCTCCCATAGCTATGCTGCCCTCTCCATACAGCAAAATTACTGCACCTAGGCGGCCTCAACGCTACAGCAGCGGCCATGGCAGTGACAACAGCAGTGTGCTGAGTGGGGAGCTGCCTCCAGCTATGGGCCGCACGGCCCTGTTCTACCACAGCGGAGGCAGCAGCGGATATGAAAGCATGATCCGTGACAGTGAAGCCACAGGCAGCGCTTCCTCTGCCCACGACTCAATGAGCGAGAGCGGCATGTCATCCTCAGGCAGAACGAGGAGCTCCAAGTATCCCAAGAAGAGAGCAAACGGTGAGAAAGTAATTTGGGTTTCACATGTAGCAATGCTGTTATAGGAAATATTCACAAATATTATGAATATATCACACTGGTATGTGATATCTATCAGACACTGCTTGTGTGTAAAACTACACACATTGAAATAGCATTCAGAAATGAATGCTCTCTCCTAGGAAATTATCCATGCAGGGGTTCTAACTTTATGAATCCATTCTTATTACATTCATGAATTGGTGTTTCATTGGATTTTCTTTCCTCCTGAATCAGCAGCATACATTATTCATACATACATAGCAAAATGATAAGGAATGTTTAAAACAAGATGACTTTGAACTGTGTGATGATCAGCTAAGATGAATAGAACATGAGCAGCAGTGACCTGGTTCAAGTTTTTGTAGCCTTGTTTATATAGCCATTTGAATTCATGTGCATCAAACCAACCTTTTGCATTTATTTGGGTTATGGACATACAGAATAGTTACTCATGAAACCCTTATAAATATGTGATCACCACGACTCAGGTGACCTGTGTAAAACCTTGCATCATTTTACATTTACTTTAGTGAGACTCATACATATTTACTCATAGATCCTAGCAAATACTACTACTGTATGTCACCAGCGTTAACCGGTACCTGCCTGACCATATACATTGCTTTGCAGGCTTCCAGAGAAGACGGCTGATCCCAGCACCCCTGCCAGATACCTCTTCCCTGGGGAAGAAGGTGGGCACAGCAGGTCAGTGGGTGGACTTGCCTCCTATGTCTGGACCGCTGAAGGAGCCCTTTGAGATCAAGGTGTATGAGATCGATGATGTGGAACGGCTCCAGAGGCGGCGTCAGGAGGAAACCACAGAGGTGAGTAGAGGGTCACTCCTGACTTGTTTTTACATGGTGGTTCATCTTGCTATGCTTGTTTTAGATCATGCAATGTCTGGGTCAACGTCTTGTCAATCCCACTTGCTAAGCTGCCGCAATATTTTGCATGCGCAACACTGATGCCACACATGCTCAAGATGTGCCACGTTGACTTATGTTGTGGGAATGACTTAGCTCACATCTTCCCAGTTTCTTTTTAAAGAACAAGACAGGAATAATATGTCTCAGACGTCTGACCTTCAGTCAGCTCAGTGGCCAATCCTGGAGTTAAAATGTCTGTGTCCAGATTCCCAGAGCTTGGTATTTTGGCAGCGTTCCTAAGGAATGTCAAGAGTTCAGGAGGCAATTACTGATGAGGGTTAATTGGTTTGGATATGGGTGATGACTCAGCTTACTGCTGACGATAGCAGTGGGGATGTGGAGGGGAAGAAGGAATGAAAAAGAAGATGGTATGAAAAGATTGGTCAGGGAATGTGTGATGAATGAAGCTGCTCCCAACAACATCCCAAATCAGCTCACCGCTAGCACTCTTCACTGGCTGCCTGATGGCTTTTTATAGCTGACTCCTCTTCTGTGGATCATTAACTGCTCCCACAAGTTCGCCACAGCCAGACAGGGATTTGTTAAGAGAAGATATTAAATCAGCTAGATGGTAGTTTGATTTACTTTCAATTAGGAAAAACCGCTCTTTAATTTTTTCTCCCAGCCATCACTGCCTGAGTGATAAGTAATTAATTACTTTTCCATGATTTCCCCTCACTATTTTACTTTTAAAATCTTGTGCAGATGCATCAATAGCTTGTGTCTACAGTACGTGTGTATATTTGCATACTGTTCAGAGACTATATGATATCCATATAATTATCTTGTTCGAACATGCTAACTTGCTTTATCTGTTTTCCCTGATCTCACTCTTTAGCAACCATTCCAGGATGTTGACAAGGTGAGCCTATTTTTCATAGTGACTGGGGTTTCATTTTAAGAGGCACAGACTGTATTACAGTAGTTGCATGACCACAATCATAATTCAGCCCACAATCAGGAGGAAACATATTTTTTTTACATGACAAAAACTAGCACGTATAAGTGTATGTCAGCCATTTTTCACAATTTCTGTTGCATTTCTGTTTTAAGACTTTTTTCTGTCATTAATAATCTCTCCTTGTCTCCCAGGGCCTGCTGTATTTTCAACAGTAAGCTTAAATTGCTGGAGAGAAGGCAACAGCAAGTGAAGGAACTAAGAGCAAAGCATGAGGTGTTGTTAGAGGAGCTGGAGGACACCAAGGCCCGGTTGATGATGGACCCCAGCAAGTGGACAGGAGAGTGTAAGTGACTACAGAAAACCTGTAAATGTAATACTGTCAAATCTTTAGAAGATCTGTGTTGACAAACCATCTAATCAAACATCATTTTCCCTTTACAACAGTTGAGGTGGACCCAAATTTGGATAAAGAGTCTCCGGAGTACCTGGAGGCCTTGGCACAGGTCACAGAGGAGTTGGAGTTCTGCGTGAACCTATGCAAGTCCCGTGTCATGATGGTAACCTGCTTTGACATCAGCATGCCGACGTCTGGCACTCAGGAGGGACTGCGAGAAGTTGAAGTCTGAGGACAAAAGAAAGTCGAGGTGGAGAAATGAGGAAGTGAGAAGAAGAAGGATGACGAAATGTAGCAGCCAGTTTATAGTAATCACTGGAATGAAGAACAACCAGAGACAGAGATGAGATGAGAGTGGATCTTTGCATGAAAACGGAGGAAATCTTAACCACCTAGCTGCAGTGCCTCGTTGTCCAGGACATGGTTTAAATGGCAGAGAAATGAAACGTGAGCACAATGTGCTGTTGCCTGAATGGCAAGGCAGTGGCTATCACTTACTCAAGAGTCAACAACACCTGGAAGTGCCTTTAAAATTGTTTTGTTTTGAGTCGTTATTTTTCATATGGTGCAGGTATCTTTAGCATACCCAAGCAAACCCTGAACATATTGCTTTTATGAAAAATATTTTATATTGCATTGTATAGTGTATTTATATGATTATGTGGTGTGTACAAATATCCTTTTAAGGGAAAAAATAAAGACGAAAAAAGAAAAAGCAATAAGCTAATGTTATTGCGCTCCCAGACTTTGCCTTTTCTCTTGTTTCAAACCTCAGCATTTTATCCATGTTCATTCAGCCTCTTGCGCCTTATTTTAACTCTCTGGTTCTGTAGTTTTCTAGATTTTCAAACTGGACTATGTTATCTCATCAAGGACTGCATTTGCTGTTGTCACTCATCGCCTGCCAGCTGGCTTGTGAAGCTCGCAGGGCTGAGTGAATGTTTTTTTTTCCCTACAGTTGCCTTGATCAAAATGGGTCTCAGTGGATGCACTAAGGTAGAGCAGCAGTAATGTTGGGGGACGGAAGGCTTATTCAAGCTGTGCTTGTCCATTTTTATCTCACTGAAAATGAGAGATTAAGCCAAAACATATCAATCAAAGGGCCACTGTGATGGATAGTGAGCGATTATTCTTGATTCAGCCATTCTCTCTGGTGCCTCAGTATGTGGTCATGCAACCCTGAGAGACTTAACCTTCTCCACATTAGCCGATGAGGATAGAATGATGAATGGTTACACTGATAGCAGTGCTCATCAGTGAGCCTAATTTCTTTCCAAATGGGCTTGGACCAGGGGGCTATCTAAACACTATAATACAAAGGGGCACAAATGAGATAGCACAAGTCTACTGGCCTCTTATCCAGTACTTTTTTAAGCGCTGCCAAGCCTTGGCTCTATGCATTCCAATACATTAACTGCAACTACTGTAAGAACCTCAATACTGACTTAAGGGCAACAACACAGTTTGGCCTCTTTTGTCCCCTACTACTTTTTTTTCTAAATAGGCAAATTAACAAAGTTGACCCAGTGTCTGAAACAAAGACTCCAGAATTGTTAGTTTCCTGTGAAATGATGCAGTGAATAAGAGCAAATGATCGTGACATTGTTTAGCAAAATCAATCATGGTATCAGCTCCTTGTAGCTGCCAGAATGTGCTTGTTATGAATCAAATGGCTGACACAGAGAGATGATCGGTGAAAATGATTGTTAAGAAAAACAAACTGGCTTTGTTGTATTTTGGTGTGTTTGATTTCTATATCTATGACAAATATGACTTTGTTTTTCTTTCTTTTACAAAGATGTACTCTCTCAGGCCCTCTCTGAAGATGCTGCATGAGATTTTTAAATCATTTTTAAGAATGATTTCTACTCCATTTTTACCATTCTAATTTTTTACAATAACTTCAGTTTTCACTAATGTGGGGTTAGGCTCATAAATTAAATAACTATTACCAAACCAAGACCTTTTTCCAAGAAATTATTATATGTAAGGTCATATTTCATATCAAAACCCATATTTTCGAATATCTTTGTTTTTGTATAGGACTTTCAGACCCTATGTATAAATGTATGATATGGCAGCTTGTGTTTTACTTTTACAGTTCCTGTGAATAAAATGGTTCTTCTTACTGATAATTCAGAGTTGACTGATTTCCCTAGTTCTTATATTCATAGGACTGTTTGTTTCCACACCATTGCAAAGAAGAAAAGGCAGATGGTAGTTGTAGTTTATAACAGCAGGCAGCCAAGAGAAAAACTGAAACATTCATATTATTACAGTTGCTTATAGATATTCTTGAGAGACATAAACATTTACATTTTTTCCAAGTAATTACTCAGCTCTAAAGCACTTCCCTAACAATCATATGCACAATATCCTCAGTGTTGCAATTGTCTAATAGAGACAGATCTTCCTTAACATATGAAAAGAGCTGTAACTTATGTAACTTTACAGCATTATTTTTTTAGTTGTTTGAAATGTATAAATTCATTAGATTAAGTTTAAATGAAAACATACCGTATAGATGTACTGCAGGTCAACAGAAAGTTGAGCAATTTTGTTTTTTTTTCGTCTATGTTAAGTACTAACTATGAATGTAACTAATGAACAAGACCCTATATTCTCCTTAAAACGCCCAAAATCCATGGCAATCTGAAGGACTGCCAAAATTAAGGCCCTTGACACCAAAGGTTTCTTCACCACAGGTGTTTTCACCTCAGTTGATTAGGCCTCTCCTCAGGACTGATCGAGTGTGACTGTGCTGGGTTGAGCCTCCTGGTGCGCCCGAGAAACACTATGGACAAAATATAAGGACTTTTCCTTCCAAATATGTAGCCCCGAAAAAAAGAGTAAAATAATGTCTTCTGACATTATTCCATTGTAAAAATGTCGGAGTTTAACGTTTTTCACTGTTAAACAAAATGCCATCCAGTCTCCGCCATTACACCGGGTGTGGCGTCAGAAACTTCAGGGATGAATATGTCGAAATAAAACCTGAACCTCCTGCATGGCTTACACCACAAGAGGTAAGTGAGCAAGTATGGCTTTTCCCCCCTGTATTTTGGTTGAACTGACGAGGTAGTTGTCATACACTGTTTTTATTCCTACCGAAACACTGAGTCTCAATACCAGCTGAGATTAAGATAGCATAGCTCTGTCCAGCATGAACCTAAACAAAGGTCTAATCATCCGGAGGAAATAAGGTGAAAGTTGTCAGTTGAAGACAACTGGGATTGTTATTAGCGTCGTCACACCTGCTTAATGCCACCTCCATATGATAATTGTATTTTCTGAATTAAAGATACGTTGTGTAGAAGTTTATAGCACACAGCGAGTGCAAGGTACAAAATGCTGGCCATTACAGATTTTAGATTTTATAGTTCTCATCATTTTAAGAAGAGAGAGAGAGAGAAAAAAACTGTATCAATTTCTTGAACCGTGTCTGTCAACATTGCCTTTGCAGTTTAACCATCTTTTTGTTGAGACATGATGATGGAAGGTCAGATTTGTGGCATCCACTTGCTTAGTGAACATACTCTTGTCCCTAACCTGAATCAACAGTAGTAAAAAGAGCTGTGAATCCAGAGAAATTAATCACTCTCTGCATCAGGAGGGCCTTCTGGTCAGTGTGATACATGAAGTCCTGTTGAGTATTATACTGTATGTGTTTGGATGTGTTCAGCTAGAAACTGAAACCTGCTGTGCAACAACATCTTGCCTCCTCCCTGTTAATTCTGTTTTGATCAAAAGCATAAGAGGTTAATTTGGCTGACTGGCAAGACCAGCTGGTCACTGTGTTTCAAATCAAATTCTTTGGGTAATTTTTGCTTTTTGGCTCAGTGGTTTTTGGCACTCTGACACCTTGTGAAGGCCAATCTAGACAGAGTTCACTGTACAGAACAGTCAAATCAAATGTGCTACTCTGCGTGTTAATATACACAATAGATATATCTATTATAGTTAATTGGGTATGTGGAGCTAATTAAAAGGGATACAATGCTGTATCCTTTTCAATTAATTATTTCGCTAATCTTGAGCCTGTAGTGATTTGACAGACAAATCACTCAAGAGCCTGTCAGCTTAGCCTGTACCTTATTGCTGTTAGGAAGTTGGTGTGTGGAGTGGAAACAGTTGGCCAGGGCTGCTGCAGACGTCTGATGGCTGCTGAGCACAGTCAGCCCCATATATCCCAGCCCACTTTGCCTCAGGGCTCTCATCATTAGCAGGGAGTTGGGGTGTTGTATGAGAATAGCAATGAGTTCACTGAAAAGTCAGGAGTCTCCCCTCCCCTCCTTCACTCCAACCCAGCACTGACCCTTTGCTAGAACTCTCCTCACTCCTCTCAGGGAGAGGTTTTTATCCAAAACCCAATCCTAGTCCAATTCTCAGTCCATTTGATGTCTTTCCCTTTCTTCATGTCTTACGTCTTTGTTTCCATTATAGTCTCTTTATATTCCAGTGTCAGTACTGTTCAAAGTGCGTACTGCTGTCAAACAGAATCAGAGCATCTGTAAGTTCTTTATCCTCTCATATTGTTGTGTTAGACACTTTAAAAGCCTCTGTAAATCCTACAAATACAATTGCATTTGTTTCTTCATTTCTTTGATAGTTTGTCACTTTAGATGACCTTGTGTCTTCAAATTAGCCTGAATGTCAAAGGAAAAGAAAGTAGGTTGTATGAACCCTCTCACTCCCCTCTCTGCCCCTGTTAGGCGGCTTGCATCTGCCTGGGGCATTGTTAGTGGTAGCAGTTGCTCAGTTTTGGATTTACAGCTCTACAGTCCCACAGATTGGTCTGTCTAAACCAAGCTTGCTCTTTGAAGAAGACCTATAAACCTGACCAAATGCTGCCACTTATTCTAAGTAATTAAAACAAGCTGGCGTGGAGAAAAAGTCCTTAAATTATCAGACGCTGAGCAAGATGTAAGCCTCGCACACAGTCTCTGGTTGTGCTTCAGGGGGGTCGTAACTATTGACATCTCCACCTTCAAAACAGATTGCATGTGTAGGGAGTTTTGCACCAAGACAGAAACCTTTTAAGAGCTTCAGTCCTGAAGGCTTTCCCCTGTATGTACTGTAAATTCTTTCAGGATGGGTGGCCATACAAGTCTAACAACATGTCACTAAGCTGAGATAATACTATAGGCAGTAAATCAAACCAAAGCAATCCATAATGTGAAAGAGAATTAATTAGCCTTTTAGAGACATCTTGAAATGATCTATCGCTGAAGAGTTAACCTTGTTTACTGTGTGTAATTTAACAAAGCATCAGAGGCAAGAGAGGCTAGGGAACGAGCAAGAATTATCATTAGAAGTTTTAATGATACAGATGATTTAGGGCTAATAATTTACCATATTGGTACAAATTGTGATGTGAATCATCTCCCTTGTATTACCATCACTGATCTCCCTGAGTATTCATTCAGCTTATATGGCTTGGTAATGAGGAGTGGGATGTGGGTCATGAGTTCAAACAGCCTGTTGTGTGTTGACCTGCGAGCTGCCAAGGTAATGAGTATGTAGGAGATAAAGATGCGCACACACCCACACAATCTCCTGATGCTGTCTGTCAGTGAGCTGGCAACGTCGTCCTTTTAATTATGCAGTCTTAAAACGGTGGTAGACGAATATGTCACAGAAGAGGTGGATGTTCATTATTTCTACAAAGATGGAAGTGTTGGAGTTTTTTTATGCTTATATCATTTTCCCCATCATTGCTCAGTACTTGACCAGGTTTGACTCCAGTATATCATTCAGAATGCTATTTTTTCATGCAACAGTCAGGGGTGTATTGTGTATGGTCAGTACATGATGCACTGACCTTGTCAAAGAATGATGAGAACTACTTTCTCCACCACATGCACTGACCTTGTTTTATCTGTGGTCTTGTAGTCCCTTGGTCCAGATTGCTTGTAGATAACCACTGATTTACATAAAGGCTTTGTTTAGATATACTGTTTTAAAATGCTTTTAGAATACTGATGCGAAAAGTTAATGTGCAATGAATATTCATGATTTTAAAAAAGGTTCTACACAATTGAGCAGAAAAAAACAGTCAAGTCCTTGATTACTTCAATTGTTAGGTAGGTAGCAGCATACTGTAGTCAGGTTAATGACTGGGTGTTCTCTGCAGGTCTTTGGCTTTTTTTTTTTAAAGGTTTCAGCTCCTTTAAAGATCTGCAAATTGCACTCAGGAGATCATTGACCATAAAAAAATTCATTATTCCCATAGTAGAGGCTAAATAATTTAATTCCAGAAAAAGTGCTCACTGAGATATTGCTGTTAATTGCATAGTGAAACTGAATAGGCAGCCATTCCATCAGGTAGTGCTCTCTTAACAGATGGGCATGTGTGATGAAAAAGACCTTTTTAATTAGTCTGTCTGAAGACGTTTCTTCATAACCGACAGCCCCCTCCACGCTTAAGTTTCAGTGGCCACCAGACAGGCTCTTAGCTGGCTCGCAGCAGCAACCATCTGGTGGACAGCAGAACCCGGGCTACAGGGTGGCTCCCCACTCCACTGAGCCGACACATAGCCCAAGGACACAGGCAAGAGTCTTGTGTTGCTGGGTCTTTACTCGATTTAATCCCGTACCTTTGTGCTCTGTGTGGGGATCAGAGGTCAACAATCAAACTACACACCAAGATATGTAATCTTTTGGTGGAAGGTCAGACCGAATGATGGTTGTACATGTGGTGAAGGCTATGGTTGACATGTGTTAAGTATGCAGTATATCTTATTCATTGCAATCATTCATATTTAAATGAAATCTTATCTGCAAGGGGAAAATTTATAACTTCATTCTTTTATCAACCCCTCTTTAATACCGCCTCTTCTCCATCTTCTCCTGTGACCCTGTATTAGTAAAACCATATACTCTGTGTAATTTGACAGAATATGGTTTCACAAAGATTACCACCTTGGGATTACTTTTTGAAAGGCTGTGTGAGAGATACTTGCATCAGTAGATTGCGGGACACATTTTACAAGGTGATTGTTAAACATCCTCTCTCTGCCGGGCTGATTTCATGTTCACTTCACAATGATTGGCAAGTTAATTATCTTCCATCCTGTCCCTTTTTGGTGGGCAGATCAGCATGCTTAAATTGTAGCATTGCACTTTCCATCTTTTCCCAGATGAACTGTAACTCATAAAATGCAGAGGCTAATGTGGTTTCAGGTGTCTCTGTTATGGCTACTGATAAGATGAATTGAATTTCCTTTCCATATTGGAAACAGAATTATGTTTCTTTCTCTTTTTACCAGAAGGAATCATTTTGTGTCTTGGTGAAGAGGGTGTTTGATTTTTCAGAGCTTTGATTGCTTTCTCAGAAACCTTTAAACATTGGATCACGCAGTCTGCCTCTGCAAAAATTCACTCTCTGTCTGCACACAAACAACCTTCAAGTGTAAGAAGTCCTTCTAAAGTAGAATATCTTCAGAAAATATATTTGATTTGTTTGCTTACTTGGAATTGGCAACACCAAATGGTAGTGTAGTCTGCAGGCCTCAAACAGCAGAACATGTGTATAACAAAGTGGCAGATAAGTGGTGCAGCTATAACTGTAATTGTAGCTGTATGATAATAGGAAATCAGATAGAAACAGCAACTTGATCCAAGTCCTCTCCTAAAATGGATACAGAATGTATCCTTGTTGCACTCTAAATCGCATATCAAACAGCTGACAAATTAAAGGAAAAATGTCAAAAAGGAGTGGAGAAACCAGATGACAATGTCCCCATCCATAGGGCACTGAAGTATTTGAGTATGACAGTTATGGGAATCTTATGTTATGGCCTTCACAGTCACCAGAACTCGAACTCAGCTACCTGTGGGAGATTTTGGACTATTGTGTTAGACAGCGCTCTCCAACACCATCATCAAAACATCGCATGAGGGAATATCTTTTGGATGAATGTTGTTTCATTCCTCTAGTGGAGTTCAGAAACCTGTAAAATCAATGCTGAGGCTCATTGAAGCTGTTCTGGCAGCTCATGGTGACCCTACACCTGGCTAAGATATTTTATGTTGGTTTTTCCTTTTATTTGCCACCTGTCTGTACTTGTTACTACTTTTGTGAATCAAATGCTCTGAAATTTTTTTAAGGACTGTATTAGTACAGTCTCCTCTTTCAAAGAAAGAGATGCAAGACCTTTAATGTACTGAGTATTTATCAGTATTGCTGGTATATATTTTGATCTGCCCATGCCTTTTGCATGTGGTAGTAGTTTACCTTATTGTGATACAATCTTATATCTCATTCAATTCACATGTTTATTGTGACGAAAAGTTATAATCACGCTCCAACCTCTGGGTTAATCCACCAATCAGAGCCTTGTTCTATCCATCATGCTTTCATCTGCCCCTTACTCACACGTTTTGATAATGTGTGCTCTTTTCATTTACACATGTAGATGATGATTATAATTGTAAGGGATTTTTTTCCTTCCTCACACGTTTCCATTGCAGCAGTGAGGGGCCCTTCATTGTCAACAATGAGATACAGTGTATTGTCTCATCAGACACTTTGAGGCGCACCACAGTGGTGACAGCCCAAACGCTGTCTTTGTATTCCCTCTCTATCTCCCAGATTAGAGCTTGATTTGTGCAGGTTGCTGACAGGAGGCTGTCAGTAGTTGTGATGTTTGAAGTGGAATATGCACAAGAGAAGAGGTTAATTACACAACATTTAAGACCCTTCTTTGCCTCACCATTCATACTGTAGCCAATCACGTCCAAGATACTCGCTAATCAAACGTGGGCTGGCAGCTCTGTGCTGTGGCAACAGTTGCTGTGATGGCGGCTTGTCTGGCAGGGAGCGCGCGTCCTGCTGTTTGCCTATTTGAGTTAGTTGGCAGGCTGATACAATTCCCCCTCTTTTGCTGCTATTCATTCATAGCCAAAAGAAGGTGGAGAATAAATGTGTTCTCTGAATTACTGAAGGATTGGATCATTCTTTCTTGTCTGGTTTGTGCTTCATTAAAACTGACAATCATGTAAAAATAGAAATCATTTGTCTACTGTTCAAATAAACAATACAGCAGAGTTACTTAAAATATTTAGGTTTTATTTTAATTCCCAGAGCTACATAAAGTATACTGTTGCTTTCCAAATGCTTTATATGAAATGAATAAACATTTGATTTAAATCCCCTCTTACAAAATTGTAGAAACGGGTACAAAACATTAAAATGTGTACATGTAGTCGAACTTAAATCATTCAGTTCTGGTTTTACAGTCCACTTGCCGACTGGTGTTGTTTGCGTGTTTACCACTGCATTAGGCAAAGTAGAAACAGATGAAGCACACACAGTTTGAGTGACAAACTTTGAAGTAGACTACATCCACGATGAGATATGGCATTCTCGACTGGCCCCCCTCGTGTTGACACTTCAACATGAACACCCTCGTCCAAAACTCAGTGTATGGCTGCCACCAGTCGCTCCATGTCAGTAACATCATCACTCGCTGCATGAACTCACAACTCAAGCTTTCATCTAGTTCACTTTAAAGTATGACCTCTCTGACCTGTCAGGCACACACATTCATTCCCTCACTGTAGGACCTCTCACCACTGTGGTAATGAGCAGGGCTGCTGAAACCTAGTATGGACCTTTGAATGAGAGTGACAGAGATTATGAGCAAACTAGGAGGAGAGTAGAATTTGTCATTGTGGAAGTCCATATCTCAAGGGCTCACTTATCCCTATGTTGAAATCTAGTTCTGCAGTAATGAATAACCAATTTTGTGTGTGAGTATGCAAAGATCTGTGGGTATCAAAAGATTCATGAATGACTTGTATTCTACAGGAGGACCTGCTAATTATGTTCTTTTTATGATTATATTTCTCTGGGGAGCTGCATATGGAAGATGGTACAGTTATGCAGATGCCAAAAGGTATTAAAATCAGACTCATAATCAGACTCTTTTTATGATTGCTATCATTCTGTTTGGTTGTCCTATAGTGCGAAGTGCATGTTTTTTTTAATTTTGTACTGTGGAACAAGAAAGTAATTTGACTTTGGTCCTTATTGTTACAGTAATGAAACTGGATAGAAACCCCTCAGAGAATAGAACAAAACATAATGTCCTTGACAACGCTCAGCCTCTTTCTTTTCCAAATGAAGCAAAAAGACATTGTTCAAAATAGCAGCAGTGAGATTATTTCTGGTGCCAATTTCCCCAAGGTAATGTTCATTGTGTTTTAGTATATGTTGTTCCATAGCAACCAAGATGAAATGGTTTTATTGATTTGCTCTGGAGGAAATTAGACCTCACCCTAAGGTATCCATGCATTTCACTCTGCGCTGCCTCCACTGCACTATGAGCAACCTTCAACAGATATTTCTTCCTCCTCTTTAATTATCACTGGTTACCTGAATGGCATGGCACACACAGAGCTGCCCTCGTAATTAGCTGTCAGCTGTTTTAAGGCACAGCTCATTGATCAGGTCATGATCGCTAATAGGACGTGAAATCTTGCTGCCTTCTCTATTGATATAGATGACAGTGAATGGAGGTTTTAAATCCACGCCAGACCTCAGAGTTAACTATTTGAATAGGCAAATATGTAATAAGTATTTTACAGTCACATTGGAGTTATGAACATTTTTAGTACATATCTTTTTTCTCCAGCTTGTCTGAATTCTAACCACTGGCTGTATACTTTAATGAGTAAAGTAGGTGATCCTAACTAATTAATTTCTATAAATTAAAAAATCTGGTAATCTGGGGAACCCCTGAATTTGAACATGGAATTATACACTAGTCTCTTTTTGGCCAGTTTGTTGCAATGAGATGCAGTTGGGTGATGTCCTCCCAGTTGGCTGGGAGAAAGCTTTCAGGCTTGATATTGTGTCTTACCCTCCAAAACCAGTTACTCTAAAATCTGCAGTGTTATGTCTTTCACTCTGATTTTGCATTTTGGAGGGATGTGTTGTGACTGGATTAAGAGGAGAAAGTGAAAATGGAATAAATAGCTTATTACACAGATATATCTTGATGCATTTTTCTTTGTGCTGCAAGAGGAGACTTCTCTGCAGTGTACAGTAAATAAGATCCTCTTGTGACAAGGATGGCTTTAAAATGTTGCTGGTAATACTAAGTGTGGGTGAAAATGCAAATTAGCTGCTTGTTATGTGCCAGAGTCCATCTAAATTAATGGTGATACTGTTTTTGTTTTTTGTTGTTTTTTTTTTCATCTGGTTTTCAGCCATTTTTTAAAATTAAAAATAACTAGATTCCTGGATTTCCCCCCCCAAAAATTAAGTGAAGATAACAAGCCAAACAACAAGCCTGTTGTTATCTGAAAGCTGTTTAGCCTATGCAAGTAGCCAGTATGCAAGGTTAAAGTTTTCAGTTGCACACTGAATATCCAGATCTCTGCGTGTAGTTGCTTTGTTCATCCATAATCATTGATCTTCTCTCTGGGAATGTGACTAGTCTGGATGAACAGGTGGGCCCATGCCTACAGGCATGTGAACTCGAGGCCTCAGCAGTTCCACCATCCAGGCTTTGTGCTCGGGAGACTTTGGCGGACGTGTGGCGTTCCCTCCTCCTCCTTCCATCTCCACAGCTCCCCAAACACAGTTGTTCATGAATATGGATAACAGGCAAGGCTCCCTGGCATCATTAACATGCCACAAGCCCATATAAATCACATCACCATAAAACCTCCAAATGCTCCGATAAAGAAGGTAACACGATAACAACCGGCAGAAGTCAAGAAGACAAACAATTCTTGAGAGGAGAAACACACTGTGGATTGTTGGTTAGTTGCTTGCTCTGCTCGTTGATTGGGTCCTATATTACTCTGCAGTTGTGTTAACACCCTCAGACAGCTCATGTGACTAGGCTGGATGCAGTTACACGCAGACACAGTTTATCTTGGCTGAGATGTTGACAGGCACTCATGCACAGCTGCAATAGACTTGAACCCTCTCTGAAGACTCTGTTCACAGCATGGGGAAGAAAAATCTCTGATAGCTTTTCACTTTGAAAAATGAGTGCACATATTACTCTCAGTACCCACTTTTGTTTAACTTCTATCCTACATGGTTTGCAGGGGTTCGCCCCAAGATGTTTGAGTATGATGGCTAGTTTCTCAATTTTGGTTTCAAAATGAAATAGTGATCTGAGCGAGTACGAATGTGTGTACTGGTTTTAGCTCATTAGATGTAATTTTTTTTTTTTAATTAAAGCTGCTCTCACTCTCCGTGGAAAGAATGGTGGGTAAAAGGAAAACACATTTAAATGGCCCAGTCAGCAGCTGGACTCTGCACTGAGGGCATTTTGACAATCTGTTGGCAGCCAGCCTCATCCTCTCTCCTTTCTGACACAGTTGTCCACAGCCATGAAAGGCACACAAATGTTTGGTGCCAATTGTTTCCTGTTTAAAAGACCTTCTAACCATCTGTACTGTTCTTGAACGGGAACCTTTTATGACTTTGGTTTGTGATACACGTGAACATGCCATGTGTTTCCTTAGGCCACATTCAGACCAACAATAGCACTGCATCAAAAAACACAAGCTTGTTCTCTTTCAAGGAGACCACTGCACTGACGAAGCATCCAGGGCTGCTGCCTCTCCATCAAAAACCACAGGGCTGTCCATCCAAAAGTTGCTGCATGTACTGTAACTTTCTAGCATTGTCCTAATTGTGGCATTGTGTACAGATTGTAAAAGCCTTTTTGTTGAGTTATATATAAACAAAATTTACTTGATGTGTTTTTTCTCATAAGTGCCTGCCTTAGGTGAGCATAGTACTACTACTGCAGTGTATCTTGGCATCTGATTGGCCTTGAACAGGACTTCTTGGTTTATATTTTATTTTTTCACCAGTACCTGTAGCAGGACAGTTAAACAAAACAGACCCCTGTGTTTATTTTCACCTAATGTCAGTGCTGGTCTGAACACATCCTTTAGATTAATATGACATTGTACCCCAAATTCCTAAAGTGAAGTAAATCCACATGCAGACTCTGCATCAGCTCCCTTTTGTACTTTGAAGAATGGATTATTACTTACACTGCGTGTGGCTAGGACTACAGTATAGTCCAGTTATCTTGGGCTAGGTTATTGTTGTAATTTGGAGTAATATAATTTTGTTTAAATTTTATACAAACTTGCGCAGCCTAGCACTGTTCTTCTCTGTGTTGGATGTGTTTTTATTTTTATTTTTTATGGACATGTAACTATAGAGAGAGTAATTCTCTGCACCACAAAAGAGAACACAGCGGCATTCCCATTATTGTTTTTTTTTTTTTTTTTTTTTGGATGACGCATGACAACGCATCCCTGAAAACATCAAACGGCCCCCCCATATCCAAAAAGGAGATGTTTTTGAGTTTGACTTTTTGCTGTGTTTGATGAGTGAGTCTCCCCTCCTCCTCCAAATCCACACATGAATATGGAGAAGGGGGGCCTTGATGAGGCAGGCAGGCATCTCCTCTCCTCTCAGAGTAACTTCAGACGAAGTTCCTTGCAGGGGGTCTGGAGTGGATTCTGGGGGGCACCACAATACCAGTCTTTTCCACAAACCTGGCACTTTTCTCTTTGGAGAGAAGCCATGCAAAATTCATTGTTTTCACCCTGCAAAGGCACAGGATGGATACAGTTTTTTGAAGCATATGTATAAGGAGAGGAATGT